>NC_092667.1:6679022-6988189 GCF_032118995.1 Asterias amurensis | reverse complement strand
TTGAACCAGTAGCTTCAGAACACCAATGTTTCTTAGTACAGAATTAATCTCAGCTCGATCTGAGCAACTTTTTTTAATTTGATCATCTCAAATCTCGCTTAGATTCAACCAGTAGCTTCAGAACACCAATGTTTCTTAGTACAGAATTAATCTCAGCTCAATCTGAACAATTTGAAAAATTAGTCATCTCAGATCTCGCTTAGATTCAACCATTAGCTTCAGAACACTCATGTTTCTTAGTACAGAATCAATCTCAGCTGAATCTAAGCAAATAAAAAATTGATCCTCTCAGATCTCGCTCAGATTCAACCAGTAGCTTCAGAACACCCAAGTTGCTTAGTACACAATTAATCTCAGCTCAATCTGAACAATTTGAAAAATTAGTCATCTCAGATCTCGCTTAGATTCAACCATTAGCTTCAGAACACTCATGTTTCTTAGTACAGAATAAATCTCAGCTCAATCTGAGCAATTTTTAAAAGTTGATCATCTCAGATCTCGCTTAGATTCAACCAGTAGCTTCAGAACACTCATGTTTCTTAGTACAGAATTAATCTCAGCTCAATCTGAGCAATTTTTAAAAGTTGATCATCTCAGATCTCGCTTAGATTCAACCAGTAGCTTCAGAACACCAATGTTGCTTAGTACAGAATTAATCTCAGCTCAATCTGAACAATTTGAAAAATTGATCATCTCAGATCTCGCTTAGATTCAACCATTAGCTTAAGGACACTCATGTTTCTTAGTACAGAATAAATCTCAGCTCGATCTGAGCAAAATAAAAATTGAGCATCTCAAATCTCGCTTAGATTGAACCAGTAGCTTCAGAACACCAATGTTTCTTAGTACAGATTTAATCTCAGCTCGATATGAGCAATTATTTTAATTTAATCATCTCAGGTCTCGCTTAGATTCAACCAGTAGCTTCAGAACACTCTTTTTTCTTAGTACAGAATTAATCTCAGCTCAATCTGAACAAATTAAAAATTGATCATCTCAAATCTCGCTTAGATTGAACCAGTAGCTTCAGAACACCAATGTTTCTTAGTACAGAATTAATCTCAGCTCAATCTGAACAATTTGAAAAATTGATCATCACAGAAAATGTATCATCTCAGATCTCGCTTGGATTCAACCAGTAGCTTCAGAACACCCATGTTTCTTAGTACAGAATTAATCTCAGCTCAATCTGAACAAATTAAAAATTGATCATCTCAAATCTCGCTTAGATTGAACCAGTAGCTTCAAAACACCCATGTTTGTTAGTACAGAATTAATCTTAGTTCAATCTGAACAAATTGAAAAATTAGTCTCCTCAGACCTCGCTTAGATTCAACCGTGAGCTTCAGAACACCAATGTTTCTTAGCACAGAATTAATCTCAACTCAATCTGAACAAATTAAAAATTGATCATCTCAAATCTCGCTTAGATTCAACCAGTAGCTTCAGAACACCAATGTTTCTTAGTACAGAATTAATCTCAGCTCAATCTGAACAATTTGATAAATTAGTCATCTCAGATCTCGCATAGATTCAACCATTAGCTTCAGAACACTCATGTTTCTTAGTACAGAATCAATCTCAGCTGAATCTAAGCAAATAAAAAATTGATCATCTCAGATCTCGCTTAGGCTGAACCAGTAGCTTCAGAACACTCATGTTTCTTAGTACAGAATTAATCTAAGCTCAATCTAAGCAAATTGAAATATTGATCATCTCAGAAAATGTATCATCTCAGATCTCGCTTAGATTCAACCATTAGCTTCAGAACTTCCATGTTTCTTAGTACAGAATTAATCTCAGCTCAATCTGAACAAATTAAAAATTGATCATCTCAAATCTCGCTTAGATTCAACCAGTAGCTTCAGAACACTCATGTTTCTTAGTACAGAATTAATCTCAGCTCAATCTGAGCAAATTGAAATATTTATCATCTCAGAAAATGTATCATCTCAGATCTCGCTCAGATTCAACCAGTAGCTTCAGAACACCAATGCTTCTTAGTACAGATTTAATCTCAGCTCAATCTGAACAATTTGAAAAATTAGTCATCTCAGATCTCGCTTAGAATCATCCATTAGCTTCAGAACACTCATGTTTCTTAGTACAGAATAAATCTCAGCTCGATCTGAGCAAAATAAAAATTGATCATCTCAAATCTCGCTTAGATTGAACCAGTAGCTTCAGAACACCAATGTTTCTTAGTACAGAATTAATCTCAGCTCGATCTGAGCAATTTTTTTAATTTGATCATCTCAAATCTCGCTTAGATTCAACCAGTAGCTTCAGAACACCAATGTTTCTTAGTACAGAATTAATCTCAGCTCAATCTGAACAATTTGAAAAATTAGTCATCTCAGATCTCACTTAGATTCAACCATTAGCTTCAGAACACTCATGTTTCTTAGTACAGAATCAATCTCAGCTGAATCTAAGCAAATAAAAAATTGATCATCTCAGATCTCGCTTAGACTGAACCAGTAGCTTCAGAACACTCATGTTTCTTAGTACAGAATTAATCTCAGCTCAATCTGAGCAAATTGAAATATTGATCATCTCAGAAAATGTATCATCTCAGATCTCGCTTAGATTCAACCAGTAGCTTCAGAACTTCCATGTTTCTTAGTACAGAATTAATCTCAGCTCAATCTGAGCAATTTTTAAAAGTTGATCATCTCAGATCTCGCTTAGATTCAACTAGTAGCTTCAGAACACCAATGTTTCTTAGTGAAGAATTAATCTTAGCTCGATCAGAGCAATTTTTTAAAATTGATCGTCTAAGATCTCGCTTAGATTCAACCAGTAGCTTTAGGACACTCATGTTTCTTAGTACAGAATCAATCTCAGCTCGATCTGAGCAAAATAAAAATTGATCATCTCAGATCTCGCTTAGACTGAACCAGTAGCTTCAGAACACTCATGTTTCTTAGTACAGAATTAATCTCAGCTCAATCTGAGCAAATTGAAATATTGATCATCACAGAAAATGTATCATCTCAGATCTCGCTTGGATTCAACCAGTAGCTTCAGAACACCCATGTTTCTTAGTACAGAATTAATCTCAGCTCAATCTGAACAAATTAAAAATTGATCATCTCAAATCTCGCTTAGACTGAACCAGTAGCTTCAGAACACTCATGTTTCTTAGTACAGAATCAATCTCAGCTGAATCTAAGCAAATAAAAAATTGATCATCTCAGATCTCGCTTAGACTGAACCAGTAGCTTCAGAACACTCATGTTTCTTAGTACAGAATTAATCTCAGCTCAATCTGAGCAAATTGAAATATTGATCATCACAGAAAATGTATCATCTCAGAGTTCGCTTGGATTCAACCAGTAGCTTCAGAACACCCATGTTTCTTAGTACAAAATTAATCTCAGCTCAATCTGAACAAATTAAAAATTGATCATCTCAAATCTCGCTTAGATTCAACCATTAGCTTCAGAACACTCATGTTTCTTAGTACAGAATTAATCTCAGCTCAATCTGAGCAAATTGAAATATTTATCATCTCAGAAAATGTATCATCTCAGATCTCGCTTAGATTCAACCAGTAGCTTCAGAACACCAATGCTTCTTAGTACAGATTTAATCTCAGCTCAATCTGAACAATTTAAAAAATTAGTCATCTCAGATCTCGCTTAGAATCATCCATTAGCTTCAGAACACTCATGTTTCTTAGTACAGAATCAATCTCAGCTGAATCTAAGCAAATAAAAAATTGATCATCTCAGATCTCGCTTAGACTGAACCAGTAGCTTCAGAACACTCATGTTTCTTAGTACAGATTTAATCTCAGCTCGATATCAGCCATTTTTTTAATTTAATCATCTCAGGTCTCGCTTAGATTCAACCAGTAGCTTCAGAACACTAATTTTTCTTAGTACAGAATTAATCTCAGCTCAATCTGAACAAATTAAAAATTGATCATCTCAAATCTCGCTTAGATTGAACCAGTAGCTTCAGAACACCCATGTTTCTTAGTACAGAATTAATCTCAGCTCAATCTGAACAAATTAAAAATTGATCATCTCAAATCTCGCTTAGATTGAACCAGTAGCTTCAAAACACTCATGTTTCTTAGTACAGAATTAATCTCAGTTCAATCTGAACAAATTGAAAAATTAGTCTCCTCAGACCTCGCTTAGATTCAACCGTGAGCTTCAGAACACACATGTTTCTTAGTACAGAATTAATCTCAACTCAATCTGAACAAATTAAAAATTGATCATCTCAAATCTCGCTTAGATTCAACCAGTAGCTTCAGAACACCAATGTTTCTTAGTACAGAATTAATCTCAGCTCAATCTGAACAATTTGAAAAATTAGTCATCTCAGATCTCGCTTAGACTGAACCAGTAGCTTCAGAACACTCATGTTTCTTAGTACAGAATTAATCTCAGCTCAATCTGAGCAAATTGAAATATTGATCATTTCAGAAAATGTATCATCTCAGATCTCGCTTAGATTCAACCAGTAGCTTCAGAACACCAATGCTTCTTAGTACAGATTTAATCTCAGCTCAATCTGAACAATTTGAAAAATTAGTCATCTCAGATCTCGCTTAGAATCATCCATTAGCTTCAGAACACTCATGTTTCTTAGTACAGAATTAATCTCAGCTCAATCTGAACAATTTGAAAAATTAGTCATCTCAGATCTCGCTTAGACTGAACCAGTAACTTCAGAACACTCATGTTTCTTAGTACAGAATTAATCTCAGCTCGATCTGAGCAAATTGAAATATTGATCATCTCAGAAAATGTATCATCTCAGATCTCGCTTAGATTCAACCAGTAGCTCCAGAACACCCATGTTTCTTAGTACAGAATTAATCTCAGCTCAATCTGAGCAAATTTAAAAATTGATCATCTCAGATCTCGCTTAGATTCAACCAGTAGCTTCAGAACACCAATGTTTCTTAGTACAGAATAAATCTCAGCTCGAGCTGATCAATTTTTAAAAATTTATAATTTCTGATCTCGCTTAGATTCAACCAGTAGCTTCAGAACACCAATGTTTCTTAGTACAGAATTAATCTCAGTTGAATCTAAGCAAATAAAAAATTGATCATCTCAGATCTCGCTCAGATTCAACCAGTAGCTTCAGAACACCAAGGTTTTTTAGTACAGAATAAATCTCAGCTCGATCTAATCAATTTTTAAAAATTGCTCGTCTCAGATCTCGCTTAGATTCAACCAGTACCTTTAGGATACTCATGTTTCTTAGTACAGAATTAATCTAAGCTCAATCTGAGCAAATTGAAATATTGATCATCTCAGATCTCGCTTACATTCAACCAGTAGCTTCAGAACACCCATGTTCCTTAGTACTGAATTAATCTCGGCTCCATCTGAGCAATTTTTAAAAATGTATCGTCTCAGATCTCGCTTAGATTCAACCAGTAGCTTCAGAACACTCATTTTTCTTAGTACAGAATAAATCTTAGCTCGATCTGAGCAATTTTTTAAAATTGATCGTCTCAGATCTCGCTTAGATTCAACCTAATGGTTGAGCTTCAGAACACCAATGTTTCTTAGTACAGAATAAATCTCAACTCGATCTGATCATTTTTTTTAAAATTTACATTTCAGATCTCACTTAGATTCAACCATTAGCTTCAGAACACTCATGTTTCTTAGTACAGAATCAATCTCAGCTGAATCTAAGCAAATAAAAAATTGATCATCTCAGATCTCGCTTAGACTGAACCAGTAGCTTCAGAACACTCATGTTTCTTAGTACAGAATCAATCTCAGCTGAATCTAAGCAAATAAAAAATTGATCATCTCAGATCTCGCTTAGACTTAACCAGTAGCTTCAGAACACTCATGTTTCTTAGTACAGAATTAATCTCAGCTCAATCTGAACAAATTGAAATATTGATCATCACAGAAAATGTATCATCTCAGATCTCGCTTGGATTCAACCAGTAGCTTCAGAACACCCATGTTTCTTAGTACAGAATTAATCTCAGCTCAATCTGAACAAATTAAAAATTGATCATCTCAAATCTCGCTTAGATTGAACCAGTAGCTTCAAAACACTCATGTTTCTTAGTACAGAATTAATCTCAGTTCAATCTGAACAAATTGAAAAATTAGTCTCCTCAGACCTCGCTTAGATTCAACCGTGAGCTTCAGAACACACATGTTTCTTAGCACAGAATTAATCTCAACTCAATCTGAACAAATTAAAAATTGATCATCTCAAATCTCGCTTAGATTCAACCAGTAGCTTCAGAACACCAATGTTTCTTAGTACAGAATTAATCTCAGCTCAATCTGAACAATTTGAAAAATTAGTCATCTCAGATCTCGCTTAGACTGAACCAGTAGCTTCAGAACACTCATGTTTCTTAGTACAGAATTAATCTCAGCTCAATCTGAGCAAATTGAAATATTGATCATTTCAGAAAATGTATCATCTCAGATCTCGCTTAGATTCAACCAGTAGCTTCAGAACACCAATGTTTCTTAGTACAGAATAAATCTCAGCTCGAGCTGATCAATTTTTAAAAATTTATAATTTCTGATCTCGCTTAGATTCAACCAGTAGCTTCAGAACACCAATGTTTCTTAGTACAGAATTAATCTCAGTTGAATCTAAGCAAATAAAAAATTGATCATCTCAGATCTCGCTCAGATTCAACCAGTAGCTTCAGAACACCAAGGTTTTTTTAGTACAGAATAAATCTCAGCTCGATCTAATCAATTTTTAAAAATTGCTCGTCTCAGATCTCGCTTAGATTCAACCAGTAGCTTTAGGATACTCATGTTTCTTAGTACAGAATTAATCTAAGCTCAATCTGAGCAAATTGAAATATTGATCATCTCAGATCTCGCTTACATTCAACCAGTAGCTTCAGAACACCCATGTTCCTTAGTACTGAATCAATCTCGGCTCCATCTGAGCAATTTTTAAAAATGTATCGTCTCAGATCTCGCTTAGATTCAACCAGTAGCTTTCAGAACACTCATTTTTCTTAGTACAGAATAAATCTTAGCTCGATCTGAGCAATTTTTTAAAATTGATCGTCTCAGATCTCGCTTAGATTCAACCTAATGGTTGAGCTTCAGAACACCAATGTTTCTTAGTACAGAATAAATCTCAACTCGATCTGATCATTTTTTTTAAAATTTACATTTCAGATCTCACTTAGATTCAACCATTAGCTTCAGAACACTCATGTTTCTTAGTACAGAATTAATCTCAGTTCAATCTGAACAAATTGAAAAATTAGTCTCCTCAGACCTCGCTTAGATTCAACCGTGAGCTTCAGAACACACATGTTTCTTAGCACAGAATTAATCTCAACTCAATCTGAACAAATTAAAAATTGATCATCTCAAATCTCGCTTAGATTCAACCAATAGCTTCAGAACACCAATGTTTCTTAGTACAGAATTAATCTCAGCTCAATCTGAACAATTTGAAAAATTAGTCATCTCAGATCTCGCTTAGACTGAACCAGTAGCTTCAGAACACTCATGTTTCTTAGTACAGAATTAATCTCAGCTCAATCTGAGCAAATTGAAATATTGATCATTTCAGAAAATGTATCATCTCAGATCTCGCTTAGATTCAACCAGTAGCTTCAGAACACCAATGCTTCTTAGTACAGATTTAATCTCAGCTCAATCTGAACAATTTGAAAAATTAGTCATCTCAGATCTCGCTTAGAATCATCCATTAGCTTCAGAACACTCATGTTTCTTAGTACAGAATTAATCTCAGCTCAATCTGAACAATTTGAAAAATTAGTCATCTCAGATCTCGCTTAGACTGAACCAGTAACTTCAGAACACTCATGTGTCTTAGTACAGAATTAATCTCAGCTCGATCTGAGCAAATTGAAATATTGATCATCTCAGAAAATGTATCATCTCAGATCTCGCTTAGATTCAACCAGTAGCTCCAGAACACCCATGTTTCTTAGTACAGAATTAATCTCAGCTCAATCTGAGCAAATTTAAAAATTGATCATCTCAGATCTCGCTTAGATTCAACCAGTAGCTTCAGAACACCAATGTTTCTTAGTACAGAATAAATCTCAGCTCGAGCTGATCAATTTTTAAAAATTTATAATTTCTGATCTCGCTTAGATTCAACCAGTAGCTTCAGAACACCAATGTTTCTTAGTACAGAATTAATCTCAGTTGAATCTAAGCAAATAAAAAATTGATCATCTCAGATCTCGCTCAGATTCAACCAGTAGCTTCAGAACACCAAGGTTTTTTAGTACAGAATAAATCTCAGCTCGATCTAATCAATTTTTAAAAATTGCTCGTCTCAGATCTCGCTTAGATTCAACCAGTACCTTTAGGATACTCATGTTTCTTAGTACAGAATTAATCTAAGCTCAATCTGAGCAAATTGAAATATTGATCATCTCAGATCTCGCTTACATTCAACCAGTAGCTTCAGAACACCCATGTTCCTTAGTACTGAATCAATCTCGGCTCCATCTGAGCAATTTTTAAAAATGTATCGTCTCAGATCTCGCTTAGATTCAACCAGTAGCTTCAGAACACTCATTTTTCTTAGTACAGAATAAATCTTAGCTCGATCTGAGCAATTTTTTAAAATTGATCGTCTCAGATCTCGCTTAGATTCAACCTAATGGTTGAGCTTCAGAACACCAATGTTTCTTAGTACAGAATAAATCTCAACTCGATCTGATCATTTTTTTTAAAATTTACATTTCAGATCTCACTTAGATTCAACCATTAGCTTCAGAACACTCATGTTTCTTAGTACAGAATCAATCTCAGCTGAATCTAAGCCAATAAAAAATTGATCATCTCAGATCTCGCTTAGACTGAACCAGTAGCTTCAGAACACTCATGTTTCTTAGTACAGAATCAATCTCAGCTGAATCTAAGCAAATAAAAAATTGATCATCTCAGATCTCGCTTAGACTTAACCAGTAGCTTCAGAACACTCATGTTTCTTAGTACAGAATTAATCTCAGCTCAATCTGAACAAATTGAAATATTGATCATCACAGAAAATGTATCATCTCAGATCTCGCTTGGATTCAACCAGTAGCTTCAGAACACCCATGTTTCTTAGTACAGAATTAATCTCAGCTCAATCTGAACAAATTAAAAATTGATCATCTCAAATCTCGCTTAGATTGAACCAGTAGCTTCAAAACACTCATGTTTCTTAGTACAGAATTAATCTCAGTTCAATCTGAACAAATTGAAAAATTAGTCTCCTCAGACCTCGCTTAGATTCAACCGTGAGCTTCAGAACACACATGTTTCTTAGCACAGAATTAATCTCAACTCAATCTGAACAAATTAAAAATTGATCATTTCAGAAAATGTATCATCTCAGATCTCGCTTAGATTCAACCAGTAGCTTCAGATTACCAATGCTTCTTAGTACAGATTTAATCTCAGCTCAATCTGAACAATTTGAAAAATTAGTCATCTCAGATCTCGCTTAGAATCATCCATTAGCTTCAGAACACTCATGTTTCTTAGTACAGAATTAATCTCAGCTCAATCTGAACAATTTGAAAAATTAGTCATCTCAGATCTCGCTTAGACTGAACCAGTAACTTCAGAACACTCATGTTTCTTAGTACAGAATTAATCTCAGCTCGATCTGAGCAAATTGAAATATTGATCATCTCAGAAAATGTATCATCTCAGATCTCGCTTAGATTCAACCAGTAGCTCCAGAACACCCATGTTTCTTAGTACAGAATTAATCTCAGCTCAATCTGAGCAAATTTAAAAATTGATCATCTCAGATCTCGCTTAGATTCAACCAGTAGCTTCAGAACACCAATGTTTCTTAGTACAGAATAAATCTCAGCTCGAGCTGATCAATTTTTAAAAATTTATAATTTCTGATCTCGCTTAGATTCAACCAGTAGCTTCAGAACACCAATGTTTCTTAGTACAGAATTAATCTCAGTTGAATCTAAGCAAATAAAAAATTGATCATCTCAGATCTCGCTCAGATTCAACCAGTAGCTTCAGAACACCAAGGATTTTTAGTACAGAATAAATCTCAGCTCGATCTAATCAATTTTTAAAAATTGCTCGTCTCAGATCTCGCTTAGATTCAACCAGTAGCTTTAGGATACTCATGTTTCTTAGTACAGAATTAATCTAAGCTCAATCTGAGCAAATTGAAATATTGATCATCTCAGATCTCGCTTACATTCAACCAGTAGCTTCAGAACACCCATGTTCCTTAGTACTGAATCAATCTCGGCTCCATCTGAGCAATTTTTAAAAATGTATCGTCTCAGATCTCGCTTAGATTCAACCAGTAGCTTTCAGAACACTCATTTTTCTTAGTACAGAATAAATCTTAGCTCGATCTGAGCAATTTTTTAAAATTGATCGTCTCAGATCTCGCTTAGATTCAACCTAATGGTTGAGCTTCAGAACACCAATGTTTCTTAGTACAGAATAAATCTCAACTCGATCTGATCATTTTTTTTAAAATTTACATTTCAGATCTCACTTAGATTCAACCATTAGCTTCAGAACACTCATGTTTCTTAGTACAGAATCAATCTCAGCTGAATCTAAGCAAATAAAAAATTGATCATCTCAGATCTCGCTTAGACTGAACCAGTAGCTTCAGAACACTCATGTTTCTTAGTACAGAATCAATCTCAGCTGAATCTAAGCAAATAAAAAATTGATCATCTCAGATCTCGCTTAGACTTAACCAGTAGCTTCAGAACACTCATGTTTCTTAGTACAGAATTAATCTCAGCTCAATCTGAACAAATTGAAATATTGATCATCACAGAAAATGTATCATCTCAGATCTCGCTTGGATTCAACCAGTAGCTTCAGAACACCCATGTTTCTTAGTACAGAATTAATCTCAGCTCAATCTGAACAAATTAAAAATTGATCATCTCAAATCTCGCTTAGATTGAACCAGTAGCTTCAGAACACACATGTTTCTTAGCACAGAATTAATCTCAGCTCAATCTGAACAAATTAAGAATTGATCATCTCAAATCTCGCTTAGATTCAACCAATAGCTTCAGAACATCAATGTTTCTTAGTACAGAATTAATCTCAGCTCAATCTGAACAATTTGAAAAATTAGTCATTTCAGATCTCACTTAGATTCAACCATTAGCTTCAGAACACTCATGTTTCTTAGTACAGAATCAATCTCAGCTGAATCTAAGCAAATAAAAAATTGATCATCTCAGATCTCGCTCAGATTCAACCAGTAGCTTCAGAACACCCAAGCTGCTTAGTACACAATTAATCTCAGCTCAATCTGAACAATTTGAAAAATTAGTCATCTCAGATCTCGCTTAGACTGAACCAGTAGCTTCAGAACACTCATGTTTCTTAGTACAGAATAAATCTCAGCTCAATCTGAGCAATTTTTAAAAGTTGATCATCTCAGATCTCGCTTAGATTCAACCAGTAGCTTCAGAACACTCATGTTTCTTAGTACAGAATTAATCTCAGCTCAATCTGAGCAATTTTTAAAAGTTGATCATCTCAGATCTCGCTTAGATTCAACCAGTAGCTTCAGAACACCAATGTTGCTTAGTACAGAATTAATCTCAGCTCAATCTGAACAATTTGAAAAATTGATCATCTCAGATCTCGCTTAGATTCAACCATTAGCTTTAGGACACTCATGTTTCTTAGTACAGAATAAATCTCAGCTCAATCTGAGCAAAATAAAAATTGAGCATCTCAAATCTCGCTTAGATTGAACCAGTAGCTTCAGAACACCAATGTTTCTTAGTACAGATTTAATCTCAGCTCGATATGAGCAATTATTTTAATTTAATCATCTCAGGTCTCGCTTAGATTCAACCAGTAGCTTCAGAACACTCTTTTTTCTTAGTACAGAATTAATCTCAGCTCAATCTGAACAATTTGAAAAATTAGTCATCTCAGATCTCGCTTAGACTGAACCAGTAGCTTCAGAACACTCATGTTTCTTAGTACAGAATTACTCTCAGCTCAATCTGAGCAAATTGAAATATTGATCATTTCAGAAAATGTATCATCTCAGATCTCGCTTAGATTCAACCAGTAGCTTCAGAACACCAATGCTTCTTAGTACAGATTTAATCTCAGCTCAATCTGAACAATTTGAAAAATTAGTCATCTCAGATCTCGCTTAGAATCATCCATTAGCTTCAGAACACTCATGTTTCTTAGTACAGAATTAATCTCAGCTCAATCTGAACAATTTGAAAAATTAGTCATCTCAGATCTCGCTCAGATTCAACCAGTAGCTTCAGAACACCCAAGTTGCTTAGTACAAAATTAATCTCAGCTCAATCTGAACCATTTGAAAAATTAGTCATCTCAGATCTCGCTTAGACTGAACCAGTAACTTCAGAACACTCATGTTTCTTAGTACAGAATTAATCTCAGCTCGATCTGAGCAAATTGAAATATTGATCATCTCAGAAAATGTATCATCTCAGATCTCGCTTAGATTCAACCAGTAGCTCCAGAACACCCATGTTTCTTAGTACAGAATTAATCTCAGCTCGATCAGAGCAATTTTTTAAAATTGATCGTCTCAGATCTCGCTTAGATTCAACCAGTAGCTTTAGGACACTCATGTTTCTTAGTACAGAATAAATCTCAGCTCGATCTGAGTAAAATAAAAATTGATCATCTCAAATCTCGCTTAGATTGAACCAGTAGCTTCAGAACACTAATGTTTCTTAGTACAGAATTAATCTCAGCTCGATATGAGCAATTTTTTTAATTTAATCATCTCAGATCTCGCTTAGATTCAACCAGTAGCTTCAGAACACTCATTTTTCTTAGTACAGAATTAATCTCAGCTCAATCTGAGCAAATTTAAAAATTGATCATCTCAGATCTCGCTTAGATTCAACCAGTAGCTTCAGAACACCAATGTTTCTTAGTACAGAATAAATCTCAGCTCGAGCTGATCAATTTTTAAAAATTTATAATTTCTGATCTCGCTTAGATTCAACCAGTAGCTTCAGAACACCAATGTTTCTTAGTACAGAACTAATCTCAGTTGAATCTAAGCAAATAAAAAATTGATCATCTCAGATCTCGCTCAGATTCAACCAGTAGCTTCAGAACACCAAGGTTTTTTAGTACAGAATAAATCTCAGCTCGATCTAATCAATTTTTAAAAATTGCTCGTCTCAGATCTCGCTTAGATTCAACCAGTAGCTTTAGGATACTCATGTTTCTTAGTACAGAATTAATCTAAGCTCAATCTGAGCAAATTGAAATATTGATCATCTCAGATCTCGCTTACATTCAACCAGTAGCTTCAGAACACCCATGTTCCTTAGTACTGAATCAATCTCGGCTCCATCTGAGCAATTTTTAAAAATGTATCGTCTCAGATCTCGCTTAGATTCAACCAGTAGCTTCAGAACACTCATTTTTCTTAGTACAGAATAAATCTTAGCTCGATCTGAGCAATTTTTTAAAATTGATCGTCTCAGATCTCGCTTAGATTCAACCTAATGGTTGAGCTTCAGAACACCAATGTTTCTTAGTACAGAATAAATCTCAACTCGATCTGATCATTTTTTTTAAAATTTACATTTCAGATCTCACTTAGATTCAACCATTAGCTTCAGAACACTCATGTTTCTTAGTACAGAATCAATCTCAGCTGAATCTAAGCAAATAAAAAATTGATCATCTCAGATCTCGCTTAGACTGAACCAGTAGCTTCAGAACACTCATGTTTCTTAGTACAGAATTAATCTCAGCTCAATCTGAGCAAATTGAAATATTGATCATCACAGAAAATGTATCATCTCAGATCTCGCTTGGATTCAACCAGTAGCTTCAGAACACCCATGTTTCTTAGTACAGAATTAATCTCAGCTCAATCTGAACAAATTAAAAATTGATCATCTCAAATCTCGCTTAGATTCAACCAGTAGCTTCAGAACACTCATGTTTCTTAGTACAGAATTAATCTCAGCTCAATCTGAACAAATTAAAAATTGATCATCTCAAATCTCGCTTAGATTGAACCAGTAGCTTCAGAACACACATGTTTCTTAGCACAGAATTAATCTCAGCTCAATCTGAACAAATTAAGAATTGATCATCTCAAATCTCGCTTAGATTCAACCAATAGCTTCAGAACATCAATGTTTCTTAGTACAGAATTAATCTCAGCTCAATCTGAACAATTTGAAAAATTAGTCATCTCAGATCTCGCTTAGATTCAACCATTACCTTCAGAACACTCATGTTTCTTAGTACAGAATCCATCTCCGCTGAATCTAAGCAAATAAAAAATTGATCATCTCAGATCTCGCTCAGATTCAACCAGTAGCTTCAGAACACCCAAGTTGCTTAGTACAAAATTAATCTCAGCTCAATCTGAACAAATTGAAAAATTAGTCATATCAGATCTCGCTTCAGAACACCAATGTTTCTTAGTACAGAATCAATCTCAGCTGAATCTAAGCAAATAAAAAATTGATCATCTCAGATCTCGCTCAGATTCAACCAGTAGCTTCAGAACACCCAAGCTGCTTAGTACACAATTAATCTCAGCTCAATCTGAACAATTTGAAAAATTAGTCATCTCAGATCTCGCTTAGACTGAACCAGTAGCTTCAGAACACTCATGTTTCTTAGGACAGAATAAATCTCAGCTCAATCTGAGCAATTTTTAAAAGTTGATCATCTCAGATCTCGCTTAGATTCAACCAGTAGCTTCAGAACACTCATGTTTCTTAGTACAGAATTAATCTCAGCTCAATCTGAGCAATTTTTAAAAGTTGATCATCTCAGATCTCGCTTAGATTCAACCAGTAGCTTCAGAACACCAATGTTGCTTAGTACAGAATTAATCTCAGCTCAATCTGAACAATTTGAAAAATTGATCATCTCAGATCTCGCTTAGATTCAACCATTAGCTTTAGGACACTCATGTTTCTTAGTACAGAATAAATCTCAGCTCAATCTGAGCAAAATAAAAATTGAGCATCTCAAATCTCGCTTAGATTGAACCAGTAGCTTCAGAACACCAATGTTTCTTAGTACAGATTTAATCTCAGCTCGATATGAGCAATTATTTTAATTTAATCATCTCAGGTCTCGCTTAGATTCAACCAGTAGCTTCAGAACACTCTTTTTTCTTAGTACAGAATTAATCTCAGCTCAATCTGAACAAATTAAAAATTGATCATCTCAAATCTCGCTTAGATTGAACCAGTAGCTTCAGAACACCAATGTTTCTTAGTACAGAATTAATCTCAGCTCAATCTGAACAATTTGAAAAATTGATCATCACAGAAAATGTATCATCTCAGATCTCGCTTGGATTCAACCAGTAGCTTCAGAACACCCATGTTTCTTAGTAAAGAATTAATCTCAGCTCAATCTGAGCAAACTAAAAATTGAGCATCTCAAATCTCGCTTAGATTGAACCAGTAGCTTCAGAACACCAATGTTTCTTAGTACAGATTTAATCTCAGCTCAATCTGAACAAATTGAAAAATTAGTCTCCTCAGACCTCGCTTAGATTCAACCGTGAGCTTCAGAACACCAATGTTTCTTAGCACAGAATTAATCTCAACTCAATCTGAACAAATTAAAAATTGATCATCTCAAATCTCGCTTAGATTCAACCAGTAGCTTCAGAACACCAATGTTTCTTAGTACAGAATTAATCTCAGCTCAATCTGAACAATTTGATAAATTAGTCATCTCAGATCTCGCATAGATTCAACCATTAGCTTCAGAACACTCATGTTTCTTAGTACAGAATCAATCTCAGCTGAATCTAAGCAAATAAAAAATTGATCATCTCAGATCTCGCTTAGGCTGAACCAGTAGCTTCAGAACACTCATGTTTCTTAGTACAGAATTAATCTCAGCTCAATCTAAGCAAATTGAAATATTGATCATCTCAGAAAATGTATCATCTCAGATCTCGCTTAGATTCAACCATTAGCTTCAGAACTTCCATGTTTCTTAGTACAGAATTAATCTCAGCTCAATCTGAGCAATTTTTAAAAGTTGATAATCTCAGATCTCGCTTAGATACAACTAGTAGCTTCAGAACACCAATGTTTCTTAGTGAAGAATTAATCTCAGCTCGATCAGAGCAATTTTTTAAAATTGATCGTCTAAGATCTCGCTTAGATTCAACCAGTAGCTTTAGGACACTCATGTTTCTTAGTACAGAATCAATCTCAGCTCGATCTGAGCAAAATAAAAATTGATCATCTCAGATCTCGCTTAGACTGAACCAGTAGCTTCAGAACACTCATGTTTCTTAGTACAGAATTAATCTCAGCTCAATCTGAGCAAATTGAAATATTGATCATCACAGAAAATGTATCATCTCAGATCTCGCTTGGATTCAACCAGTAGCTTCAGAACACCCATGTTTCTTAGTACAGAATTAATCTCAGCTCAATCTGAACAAATTAAAAATTGATCATCTCAAATCTCGCTTAGATTCAACAAGTAGCTTCAGAACACTCATGTTTCTTAGTACAGAATTAATCTCAGCTCAATCTGAGCAAATTGAAATATTTATCATCTCAGAAAATGTATCATCTCAGATCTCGCTCAGATTCAACCAGTAGCTTCAGAACACCAATGCTTCTTAGTACAGATTTAATCTCAGCTCAATCTGAACAATTTGAAAAATTAGTCATCTCAGATCTCGCTTAGAATCATCCATTAGCTTCAGAACACTCATGTTTCTTACTACAGAATAAATCTCAGCTCGATCTGAGCAAAATAAAAATTGATCATCTCAAATCTCGCTTAGATTGAACCAGTAGCTTCAGAACACCAATGTTTCTTAGTACAGAATTAATCTCAGCTCGATCTGAGCATTTTTTTTAATTTGATCATCTCAAATCTCGCTTAGATTCAACCAGTAGCTTCAGAACACCAATGTTTCTTAGTACAGAATTAATCTCAGCTCAATCTGAACAATTTGAAAAATTAGTCATCTCAGATCTCACTTAGATTCAACCATTAGCTTCAGAACACTCATGTTTCTTAGTACAGAATCAATCTCAGCTGAATCTAAGCAAATAAAAAATTGATCATCTCAGATCTCGCTTAGACTTAACCAGTAGCTTCAGAACACTCATGTTTCTTAGTACAGAATTAATCTCAGCTCAATCTGAACAAATTGAAATATTGATCATCACAGAAAATGTATCATCTCAGATCTCGCTTGGATTCAACCAGTAGCTTCAGAACACCCATGTTTCTTAGTACAGAATTAATCTCAGCTCAATCTGAACAAATTAAAAATTGATCATCTCAAATCTCGCTTAGATTCAACCGTGAGCTTCAGAACACACATGTTTCTTAGCACAGAATTAATCTCAACTCAATCTGAACAAATTAAAAATTGATCATCTCAAATCTCGCTTAGATTCAACCAGTAGCTTCAGAACACCAATGTTTCTTAGTACAGAATTAATCTCAGCTCAATCTGAACTATTTGAAAAATTAGTCATCTCAGATCTCGCATAGATTCAACCAAAAGCTTCAGAACACCCAAGTTGCTTAGTACAGAATTAATCTCAGCTCAATCTGAACAATTTGAAAAATTAGTCATCTCAGATCTCGCTTAGACTGAACCAGTAGCTTCAGAACACTCATGTTTCTTAGTACAGAATTAATCTCAGCTCAATCTGAGCAAATTGAAATATTGATCATCTCAGAAAATGTATCATCTCAGATCTCGCTTAGATTCAACCAGTAGCTTCAGAACTTCCATGTTTCTTAGTACAGAATTAATCTCAGCTCAATCTGAGCAATTTTATAAAGTTGATCATCTCAGATCTCGCTTAGATTCAACTAGTAGCTTCAGAACACCAATGTTTCTTAGTGAAGAATTAATCTTAGCTCGATCAGAGCAATTTTTTAAAATTGATCGTCTAAGATCTCGCTTAGATTCAACCAGTAGCTTTAGGACACTCATGTTTCTTAGTACAGAATCAATCTCAGCTCGATCTGAGCAAAATAAAAATTGATCATCTCAGATCTCGCTTAGACTGAACCAGTAGCTTCAGAACACTCATGTTTCTTAGTACAGAATTAATCTCAGCTCAATCTGAGCAAATTGAAATATTGATCATCACAGAAAATGTATCATCTCAGATCTCGCTTGGATTCAACCAGTAGCTTCAGAACACCCATGTTTCTTAGTACAGAATTAATCTCAGCTCAATCTGAACAAATTAAAAATTGATCATCTCAAATCTCGCTTAGATTGAACCAGTAGCTTCAGAACACTCATGTTTCTTAGTACATAATCAATCTCAGCTGAATCTAAGCAAATAAAAAATTGATCATCTCAGATCTCGCTTAGACTGAACCAGTAGCTTCAGAACACTCATGTTTCTTAGTACAGAATTAATCTCAGCTCAATCTGAGCAAATTGAAATATTGATCATCACAGAAAATGTATCATCTCAGAGTTCGCTTGGATTCAACCAGTAGCTTCAGAACACCCATGTTTCTTAGTACAGAATTAATCTCAGCTCAATCTGAACAAATTAAAAATTGATCATCTCAAATCTCGCTTAGATTCAACCAGTAGCTTCAGAACACCAATGTTTCTTAGTACAGAATTAATCTCAGCTCAATCTGAACAATTTGATAAATTAGTCATCTCAGATCTCGCATAGATTCAACCATTAGCTTCAGAACACTCATGTTTCTTAGTACAGAATCAATCTCAGCTGAATCTAAGCAAATAAAAAATTGATCATCTCAGATCTCGCTTAGGCTGAACCAGTAGCTTCAGAACACTCATGTTTCTTAGTACAGAATTAATCTCAGCTCAATCTAAGCAAATTGAAATATTGATCATCTCAGAAAATGTATCATCTCAGATCTCGCTTAGATTCAACCATTAGCTTCAGAACTTCCATGTTTCTTAGTACAGAATTAATCTCAGCTCAATCTGAGCAATTTTTAAAAGTTGATAATCTCAGATCTCGCTTAGATTCAACTAGTAGCTTCAGAACACCAATGTTTCTTAGTGAAGAATTAATCTCAGCTCGATCAGAGCAAATTTTTAAAATTGATCGTCTAAGATCTCGCTTAGATTCAACCAGTAGCTTTAGGACACTCATGTTTCTTAGTACAGAATCAATCTCAGCTCGATCTGAGCAAAATAAAAATTGATCATCTCAGATCTCGCTTAGACTGAACCAGTAGCTTCAGAACACTCATGTTTCTTAGTACAGAATTAATCTCAGCTCAATCTGAGCAAATTGAAATATTGATCATCACAGAAAATGTATCATCTCAGATCTCGCTTGGATTCAACCAGTAGCTTCAGAACACCCATGTTTCTTAGTACAGAATTAATCTCAGCTCAATCTGAACAAATTAAAAATTGATCATCTCAAATCTCGCTTAGATTCAACCAGTAGCTTCAGAACACTCATGTTTCTTAGTACAGAATTAATCTCAGCTCAATCTGAGCAAATTGAAATATTTATCATCTCAGAAAATGTATCATCTCAGATCTCGCTCAGATTCAACCAGTAGCTTCAGAACACCAATGCTTCTTAGTACAGATTTAATCTCAGCTCAATCTGAACAATTTGAAAAATGAGTCATCTCAGATCTCGCTTAGAATCATCCATTAGCTTCAGAACACTCATGTTTCTTAGTACAGAATAAATCTCAGCTCGATCTGAGCAAAATAAAAATTGATCATCTCAAATCTCGCTTAGATTGAACCAGTAGCTTCAGAACACCAATGTTTCTTAGTACAGAATTAATCTCAGCTCGATCTGAGCAATTTTTTTAATTTGATCATCTCAAATCTCGCTTAGATTCAACCAGTAGCTTCAGAACACCAATGTTTCTTAGTACAGAATTAATCTCAGCTCAATCTGAACAATTTGAAAAATTAGTCATCTCAGATCTCACTTAGATTCAACCATTAGCTTCAGAACACTCATGTTTCTTAGCACAGAATCAATCTCAGCTGAATCTAAGCAAATAAAAAATTGATCATCTCAGATCTCGCTTAGACTTAACCAGTAGCTTCAGAACACTCATGTTTCTTAGTACAGAATTAATCTCAGCTCAATCTGAACAAATTGAAATATTGATCATCACAGAAAATGTATCATCTCAGATCTCGCTTGGATTCAACCAGTAGCTTCAGAACACCCATGTTTCTTAGTACAGAATTAATCTCAGCTCAATCTGAACAAATTAAAAATTGATCATCTCAAATCTCGCTTAGATTCAACCGTGAGCTTCAGAACACACATGTTTCTTAGCACAGAATTAATCTCAACTCAATCTGAACAAATTAAAAATTGATCATCTCAAATCTCGCTTAGATTCAACCAGTAGCTTCAGAACACCAATGTTTCTTAGTACAGAATTAATCTCAGCTCAATCTGAACTATTTGAAAAATTAGTCATCTCAGATCTCGCATAGATTCAACCAAAAGCTTCAGAACACCCAAGTTGCTTAGTACAGAATTAATCTCAGCTCAATCTGAACAATTTGAAAAATTAGTCATCTCAGATCTCGCTTAGACTGAACCAGTAGCTTCAGAACACTCATGTTTCTTAGTACAGAATTAATCTCAGCTCAATCTGAGCAAATTGAAATATTGATCATCTCAGAAAATGTATCATCTCAGATCTCGCTTAGATTCAACCAGTAGCTTCAGAACTTCCATGTTTCTTAGTACAGAATTAATCTCAGCTCAATCTGAGCAATTTTTAAAAGTTGATCATCTCAGATCTCGCTTAGATTCAACTAGTAGCTTCAGAACACCAATGTTTCTTAGTGAAGAATTAATCTTAGCTCGATCAGAGCAATTTTTTAAAATTGATCGTCTAAGATCTCGCTTAGATTCAACCAGTAGTTTTAGGACACTCATGTTTCTTAGTACAGAATCAATCTCAGCTCGATCTGAGCAAAATAAAAATTGATCATCTCAGATCTCGCTTAGACTGAACCAGTAGCTTCAGAACACTCATGTTTCTTAGTACAGAATTAATCTCAGCTCAATCTGAGCAAATTGAAATATTGATCATCACAGAAAATGTATCATCTCAGATCTCGCTTGGATTCAACCAGTAGCTTCAGAACACCCATGTTTCTTAGTACAGAATTAATCTCAGCTCAATCTGAACAAATTAAAAATTGATCATCTCAAATCTCGCTTAGATTGAACCAGTAGCTTCAGAACACTCATGTTTCTTAGTACAGAATCAATCTCAGCTGAATCTAAGCAAATAAAAAATTGATCATCTCAGATCTCGCTTAGACTGAACCAGTAGCTTCAGAACACTCATGTTTCTTAGTACAGAATTAATCTCAGCTCAATCTGAGCAAATTGAAATATTGATCATCACAGAAAATGTATCATCTCAGAGTTCGCTTGGATTCAACCAGTAGCTTCAGAACACCCATGTTTCTTAGTACAGAATTAATCTCAGCTCAATCTGAACAAATTAAAAATTGATCATCTCAAATCTCGCTTAGATTCAACCATTAGCTTCAGAACACTCATGTTTCTTAGTACAGAATTAATCTCAGCTCAATCTGAGCAAATTGAAATATTTATCATCTCAGAAAATGTATCATCTCAGATCTCGCTTAGATTCAACCAGTAGCTTCAGAACACCAATGCTTCTTAGTACAGATTTAATCTCAGCTCAATCTGAACAATTTAAAAAATTAGTCATCTCAGATCTCGCTTAGAATCATCCATTAGCTTCAGAACACTCATGTTTCTTAGTACAGAATCAATCTCAGCTGAATCTAAGCAAATAAAAAATTGATCATCTCAGATCTCGCTTAGACTGAACCAGTAGCTTCAGAACACTCATGTTTCTTAGTACAGATTTAATCTCAGCTCGATATCAGCCATTTTTTTAATTTAATCATCTCAGGTCTCGCTTAGATTCAACCAGTAGCTTCAGAACACTCATTTTTCTTAGTACAGAATTAATCTCAGCTCAATCTGAACAAATTAAAAATTGATCATCTCAAATCTCGCTTAGATTGAACCAGTAGCTTCAGAACACCCATGTTTCTTAGTACAGAATTAATCTCAGCTCAATCTGAACAAATTAAAAATTGATCATCTCAAATCTCGCTTAGATTCAACCAGTAGCTTCAGAACACCAATGTTTCTTAGTACAGAATTAATCTCAGCTCAATCTGAACAATTTGAAAAATTAGTCATCTCAGATCTCACTTAGATTCAACCATTAGCTTCAGAACACTCATGTTTCTTAGTACAGAATCAATCTCAGCTGAATCTAAGCAAATAAAAAATTGATCATCTCAGATCTCGCTTAGACTTAACCAGTAGCTTCAGAACACTCATGTTTCTTAGTACAGAATTAATCTCAGCTCAATCTGAACAAATTGAAATATTGATCATCACAGAAAATGTATCATCTCAGATCTCGCTTGGATTCAACCAGTAGCTTCAGAACACCCATGTTTCTTAGTACAGAATTAATCTCAGCTCAATCTGAACAAATTAAAAATTGATCATCTCAAATCTCGCTTAGATTGAACCAGTAGCTTCAAAACACTCATGTTTCTTAGTACAGAATTAATCTCAGTTCAATCTGAACAAATTGAAAAATTAGTCTCCTCAGACCTCGCTTAGATTCAACCGTGAGCTTCAGAACACACATGTTTCTTAGCACAGAATTAATCTCAACTCAATCTGAACAAATTAAAAATTGATCATCTCAAATCTCGCTTAGATTCAACCAGTAGCTTCAGAACACCAGTGTTTCTTAGTACAGAATTAATCTCAGCTCAATCTGAGCAAATTGAAATATTTATCATCTCAGAAAATGTATCATCTCAGATCTCGCTCAGATTCAACCAGTAGCTTCAGAACACCAATGCTTCTTAGTACAGATTTAATCTCAGCTCAATCTGAACAATTTGAAAAATGAGTCATCTCAGATCTCGCTTAGAATCATCCATTAGCTTCAGAACACTCATGTTTCTTAGTACAGACTAAATCTCAGCTCGATCTGAGCAAAATAAAAATTGATCATCTCAAATCTCGCTTAGATTGAACCAGTAGCTTCAGAACACCAATGTTTCTTAGTACAGAATTAATCTCAGCTCGATCTGAGCAATTTTTTTAATTTGATCATCTCAAATCTCGCTTAGATTGAACCAGTAGCTTCAGAACACCAATGTTTCTTAGTACAGAATTAATCTCAGCTCAATCTGAACAATTTGAAAAATTGATCATCACAGAAAATGTATCATCTCAGATCTCGCTTGGATTCAACCAGTAGCTTCAGAACACCCATGTTTCTTAGTACAGAATTAATCTCAGCTCAATCTGAGCAAAATAAAAATTGAGCATCTCAAATCTCGCTTAGATTGAACCAGTAGCTTCAGAACACCAATGTTTCTTAGTACAGATTTAATCTCAGCTCAATCTGAACAAATTGAAAAATTAGTCTCCTCAGACCTCGCTTAGATTCAACCGTGAGCTTCAGAACACCAATGTTTCTTAGCACAGAATTAATCTCAACTCAATCTGAACAAATTAAAAATTGATCATCTCAAATCTCGCTTAGATTCAACCAGTAGCTTCAGAACACCAATGTTTCTTAGTACAGAATTAATCTCAGCTCAATCTGAACAATTTGATAAATTAGTCATCTCAGATCTCGCATAGATTCAACCATTAGCTTCAGAACACTCATGTTTCTTAGTACAGAATCAATCTCAGCTGAATCTAAGCAAATAAAAAATTGATCATCTCAGATCTCGCTTAGGCTGAACCAGTAGCTTCAGAACACTCATGTTTCTTAGTACAGAATTAATCTCAGCTCAATCTAAGCAAATTGAAATATTGATCATCTCAGAAAATGTATCATCTCAGATCTCGCTTAGATTCAACCATTAGCTTCAGAACTTCCATGTTTCTTAGTACAGAATTAATCTCAGCTCAATCTGAGCAATTTTTAAAAGTTGATAATCTCAGATCTCGCTTAGATACAACTAGTAGCTTCAGAACACCAATGTTTCTTAGTGAAGAATTAATCTCAGCTCGATCAGAGCAATTTTTTAAAATTGATCGTCTAAGATCTCGCTTAGATTCAACCAGTAGCTTTAGGACACTCATGTTTCTTAGTACAGAATCAATCTCAGCTCGATCTGAGCAAAATAAAAATTGATCATCTCAGATCTCGCTTAGACTGAACCAGTAGCTTCAGAACACTCATGTTTCTTAGTACAGAATTAATCTCAGCTCAATCTGAGCAAATTGAAATATTGATCATCACAGAAAATGTATCATCTCAGATCTCGCTTGGATTCAACCAGTAGCTTCAGAACACCCATGTTTCTTAGTACAGAATTAATCTCAGCTCAATCTGAACAAATTAAAAATTGATCATCTCAAATCTCGCTTAGATTCAACCAGTAGCTTCAGAACACTCATGTTTCTTAGTACAGAATTAATCTCAGCTCAATCTGAGCAAATTGAAATATTTATCATCTCAGAAAATGTATCATCTCAGATCTCGCTCAGATTCAACCAGTAGCTTCAGAACACCAATGCTTCTTAGTACAGATTTAATCTCAGCTCAATCTGAACAATTTGAAAAATTAGTCATCTCAGATCTCGCTTAGAATCATCCATTAGCTTCAGAACACTCATGTTTCTTACTACAGAATAAATCTCAGCTCGATCTGAGCAAAATAAAAATTGATCATCTCAAATCTCGCTTAGATTGAACCAGTAGCTTCAGAACACCAATGTTTCTTAGTACAGAATTAATCTCAGCTCGATCTGAGCAATTTTTTTAATTTGATCATCTCAAATCTCGCTTAGATTCAACCAGTAGCTTCAGAACACCAATGTTTCTTAGTACAGAATTAATCTCAGCTCAATCTGAACAATTTGAAAAATTAGTCATCTCAGATCTCACTTAGATTCAACCATTAGCTTCAGAACACTCATGTTTCTTAGTACAGAATCAATCTCAGCTGAATCTAAGCAAATAAAAAATTGATCATCTCAGATCTCGCTTAGACTTAACCAGTAGCTTCAGAACACTCATGTTTCTTAGTACAGAATTAATCTCAGCTTAATCTGAACAAATTGAAATATTGATCATCACAGAAAATGTATCATCTCAGATCTCGCTTGGATTCAACCAGTAGCTTCAGAACACCCATGTTTCTTAGTACAGAATTAATCTCAGCTCAATCTGAACAAATTAAAAATTGATCATCTCAAATCTCGCTTAGATTCAACCGTGAGCTTCAGAACACACATGTTTCTTAGCACAGAATTAATCTCAACTCAATCTGAACAAATTAAAAATTGATCATCTCAAATCTCGCTTAGATTCAACCAGTAGCTTCAGAACACCAATGTTTCTTAGTACAGAATTAATCTCAGCTCAATCTGAACTATTTGAAAAATTAGTCATCTCAGATCTCGCATAGATTCAACCAAAAGCTTCAGAACACCCAAGTTGCTTAGTACAGAATTAATCTCAGCTCAATCTGAACAATTTGAAAAATTAGTCATCTCAGATCTCGCTTAGACTGAACCAGTAGCTTCAGAACACTCATGTTTCTTAGTACAGAATTAATCTCAGCTCAATCTGAGCAAATTGAAATATTGATCATCTCAGAAAATGTATCATCTCAGATCTCGCTTAGATTCAACCAGTAGCTTCAGAACTTCCATGTTTCTTAGTACAGAATTAATCTCAGCTCAATCTGAGCAATTTTTAAAAGTTGATCATCTCAGATCTCGCTTAGATTCAACTAGTAGCTTCAGAACACCAATGTTTCTTAGTGAAGAATTAATCTTAGCTCGATCAGAGCAATTTTTTAAAATTGATCGTCTAAGATCTCGCTTAGATTCAACCAGTAGCTTTAGGACACTCATGTTTCTTAGTACAGAATCAATCTCAGCTCGATCTGAGCAAAATAAAAATTGATCATCTCAGATCTCGCTTAGACTGAACCAGTAGCTTCAGAACACTCATGTTTCTTAGTACAGAATTAATCTCAGCTCAATCTGAGCAAATTGAAATATTGATCATCACAGAAAATGTATCATCTCAGATCTCGCTTGGATTCAACCAGTAGCTTCAGAACACCCATGTTTCTTAGTACAGAATTAATCTCAGCTCAATCTGAACAAATTAAAAATTGATCATCTCAAATCTCGCTTAGATTGAACCAGTAGCTTCAGAACACTCATGTTTCTTAGTACAGAATCAATCTCAGCTGAATCTAAGCAAATAAAAAATTGATCATCTCAGATCTCGCTTAGACTGAACCAGTAGCTTCAGAACACTCATGTTTCTTAGTACAGAATTAATCTCAGCTCAATCTGAGCAAATTGAAATATTGATCATCTCAGAAAATGTATCATCTCAGAGTTCGCTTGGATTCAACCAGTAGCTTCAGAACACCCATGTTTCTTAGTACAGAATTAATCTCAGCTCAATCTGAACAAATTAAAAATTGATCATCTCAAATCTCGCTTAGATTCAACCATTAGCTTCAGAACACTCATGTTTCTTAGTACAGAATTAATCTCAGCTCAATCTGAGCAAATTGAAATATTTATCATCTCAGAAAATGTATCATCTCAGATCTCGCTTAGATTCAACCAGTAGCTTCAGAACACCAATGCTTCTTAGTACAGATTTAATCTCAGCTCAATCTGAACAATTTAAAAAATTAGTCATCTCAGATCTCGCTTAGAATCATCCATTAGCTTCAGAACACTCATGTTTCTTAGTACAGAATCAATCTCAGCTGAATCTAAGCAAATAAAAAATTGATCATCTCAGATCTCGCTTAGACTGAACCAGTAGCTTCAGAACACTCATGTTTCTTAGTACAGATTTAATCTCAGCTCGATATCAGCCATTTTTTTAATTTAATCATCTCAGGTCTCGCTTAGATTCAACCAGTAGCTTCAGAACACTCATTTTTCTTAGTACAGAATTAATCTCAGCTCAATCTGAACAAATTAAAAATTGATCATCTCAAATCTCGCTTAGATTGAACCAGTAGCTTCAGAACACCCATGTTTCTTAGTACAGAATTAATCTCAGCTCAATCTGAACAAATTAAAAATTGATCATCTCAAATCTCGCTTAGATTCAACCAGTAGCTTCAGAACACCAATGTTTCTTAGTACAGAATTAATCTCAGCTCAATCTGAACAATTTGAAAAATTAGTCATCTAAGATCTCACTTAGATTCAACCGTTAGCTTCAGAACACTCATGTTTCTTAGTACAGAATCAATCTCAGCTGAATCTAAGCAAATAAAAAATTGATCATCTCAGATCTCGCTTAGACTGAACCAGTAGCTTCAGAACACTCATGTTTCTTAGTACAGAATTAATCTCAGCTCAATCTGAGCAAATTGAAATATTGATCATCTCAGAAAATGTATCATCTCAGATCTCGCTTAGATTCAACCAGTAGCTTCAGAACACCCATGTTTCTTAGTACAGAATTAATCTCAGCTCAATCTGAACAAATTAAAAATTGATCATCTCAAATCTCGCTTAGATTGAACCAGTAGCTTCAGAACACTCATGTTTCTTAGTACAGAATCAATCTCAGCTGAATCTAAGCAAATAAAAAATTGATCATCTCAGATCTCGCTTAGACTGAACCAGTAGCTTCAGAACACTCATGTTTCTTAGTACAGAATTAATCTCAGCTCAATCTGAGCAAATTGAAATATTGATCATCACAGAAAATGTATCATCTCAGAGTTCGCTTGGATTCAACCAGTAGCTTCAGAACACCCATGTTTCTTAGTACAGAATTAATCTCAGCTCAATCTGAACAAATTAAAAATTGATCATCTCAAATCTCGCTTAGATTCAACCATTAGCTTCAGAACACTCATGTTTCTTAGTACAGAATTAATCTCAGCTCAATCTGAGCAAATTGAAATATTTATCATCTCAGAAAATGTATCATCTCAGATCTCGCTTAGATTCAACCAGTAGCTTCAGAACACCAATGCTTCTTAGTACAGATTTAATCTCAGCTCAATCTGAACAATTTAAAAAATTAGTCATCTCAGATCTCGCTTAGAATCATCCATTAGCTTCAGAACACTCATGTTTCTTAGTACAGAATCAATCTCAGCTGAATCTAAGCAAATAAAAAATTGATCATCTCAGATCTCGCTTAGACTGAACCAGTAGCTTCAGAACACTCATGTTTCTTAGTACAGATTTAATCTCAGCTCGATATCAGCCATTTTTTTAATTTAATCATCTCAGGTCTCGCTTAGATTCAACCAGTAGCTTCAGAACACTCATTTTTCTTAGTACAGAATTAATCTCAGCTCAATCTGAACAAATTAAAAATTGATCATCTCAAATCTCGCTTAGATTGAACCAGTAGCTTCAGAACACCCATGTTTCTTAGTACAGAATTAATCTCAGCTCAATCTGAACAAATTAAAAATTGATCATCTCAAATCTCGCTTAGATTCAACCAGTAGCTTCAGAACACCAATGTTTCTTAGTACAGAATTAATCTCAGCTCAATCTGAACAATTTGAAAAATTAGTCATCTCAGATCTCACTTAGATTCAACCATTAGCTTCAGAACACTCATGTTTCTTAGTACAGAATTAATCTCAGCTCAATCTGAACAAATTGAAATATTGATCATCACAGAAAATGTATCATCTCAGATCTCGCTTGGATTCAACCAGTAGCTTCAGAACACCCATGTTTCTTAGTACAGAATTAATCTCAGCTCAATCTGAACAAATTAAAAATTGATCATCTCAAATCTCGCTTAGATTGAACCAGTAGCTTCAAAACACTCATGTTTCTTAGTACAGAATTAATCTCAGTTCAATCTGAACAAATTGAAAAATTAGTCTCCTCAGACCTCGCTTAGATTCAACCGTGAGCTTCAGAACACACATGTTTCTTAGCACAGAATTAATCTCAACTCAATCTGAACAAATTAAAAATTGATCATCTCAAATCTCGCTTAGATTCAACCAGTAGCTTCAGAACACCAGTGTTTCTTAGTACAGAATTAATCTCAGCTCAATCTGAGCAAATTGAAATATTTATCATCTCAGAAAATGTATCATCTCAGATCTCGCTCAGATTCAACCAGTAGCTTCAGAACACCAATGCTTCTTAGTACAGATTTAATCTCAGCTCAATCTGAACAATTTGAAAAATGAGTCATCTCAGATCTCGCTTAGAATCATCCATTAGCTTCAGAACACTCATGTTTCTTAGTACAGAATAAATCTCAGCTCGATCTGAGCAAAATAAAAATTGATCATCTCAAATCTCGCTTAGATTGAACCAGTAGCTTCAGAACACCAATGTTTCTTAGTACAGAATTAATCTCAGCTCGATCTGAGCAATTTTTTTAATTTGATCATCTCAAATCTCGCTTAGATTCAACCAGTAGCTTCAGAACACCAATGTTTCTTAGTACAGAATTAATCTCAGCTCAATCTGAACAATTTGAAAAATTAGTCATCTCAGATCTCACTTAGATTCAACCATTAGCTTCAGAACACTCATGTTTCTTAGTACAGAATCAATCTCAGCTGAATCTAAGCAAATAAAAAATTGATCATCTCAGATCTCGCTTAGACTTAACCAGTAGCTTCAGAACACTCATGTTTCTTAGTACAGAATTAATCTCAGCTCAATCTGAACAAATTGAAATATTGATCATCACAGAAAATGTATCATCTCAGATCTCGCTTGGATTCAACCAGTAGCTTCAGAACACCCATGTTTCTTAGTACAGAATTAATCTCAGCTCAATCTGAACAAATTAAAAATTGATCATCTCAAATCTCGCTTAGATTCAACCGTGAGCTTCAGAACACACATGTTTCTTAGCACAGAATTAATCTCAACTCAATCTGAACAAATTAAAAATTGATCATCTCAAATCTCGCTTAGATTCAACCAGTAGCTTCAGAACACCAATGTTTCTTAGTACAGAATTAATCTCAGCTCAATCTGAACTATTTGAAAAATTAGTCATCTCAGATCTCGCATAGATTCAACCAAAAGCTTCAGAACACCCAAGTTGCTTAGTACAGAATTAATCTCAGCTCAATCTGAACAATTTGAAAAATTAGTCATCTCAGATCTCGCTTAGACTGAACCAGTAGCTTCAGAACACTCATGTTTCTTAGTACAGAATTAATCTCAGCTCAATCTGAGCAAATTGAAATATTGATCATCTCAGAAAATGTATCATCTCAGATCTCGCTTAGATTCAACCAGTAGCTTCAGAACTTCCATGTTTCTTAGTACAGAATTAATCTCAGCTCAATCTGAGCAATTTTTAAAAGTTGATCATCTCAGATCTCGCTTAGATTCAACTAGTAGCTTCAGAACACCAATGTTTCTTAGTGAAGAATTAATCTTAGCTCGATCAGAGCAATTTTTTAAAATTGATCGTCTAAGATCTCGCTTAGATTCAACCAGTAGCTTTAGGACACTCATGTTTCTTAGTACAGAATCAATCTCAGCTCGATCTGAGCAAAATAAAAATTGATCATCTCAGATCTCGCTTAGACTGAACCAGTAGCTTCAGAACACTCATGTTTCTTAGTACAGAATTAATCTCAGCTCAATCTGAGCAAATTGAAATATTGATCATCACAGAAAATGTATCATCTCAGATCTCGCTTGGATTCAACCAGTAGCTTCAGAACACCCATGTTTCTTAGTACAGAATTAATCTCAGCTCAATCTGAACAAATTAAAAATTGATCATCTCAAATCTCGCTTAGATTGAACCAGTAGCTTCAGAACACTCATGTTTCTTAGTACAGAATCAATCTCAGCTGAATCTAAGCAAATAAAAAATTGATCATCTCAGATCTCGCTTAGACTGAACCAGTAGCTTCAGAACACTCATGTTTCTTAGTACAGAATTAATCTCAGCTCAATCTGAGCAAATTGAAATATTGATCATCACAGAAAATGTATCATCTCAGAGTTCGCTTGGATTCAACCAGTAGCTTCAGAACACCCATGTTTCTTAGTACAGAATTAATCTCAGCTCAATCTGAACAAATTAAAAATTGATCATCTCAAATCTCGCTTAGATTCAACCATTAGCTTCAGAATACTCATGTTTCTTAGTACAGAATTAATCTCAGCTCAATCTGAGCAAATTGAAATATTTATCATCTCAGAAAATGTATCATCTCAGATCTCGCTTAGATTCAACCAGTAGCTTCAGAACACCAATGCTTCTTAGTACAGATTTAATCTCAGCTCAATCTGAACAATTTAAAAAATTAATCATCTCAAATCTCGCTTAGAATCATCCATTAGCTTCAGAACACTCATGTTTCTTAGTACAGAATCAATCTCAGCTGAATCTAAGCAAATAAAAAATTGATCATCTCAGATCTCGCTTAGACTGAACCAGTAGCTTCAGAACACTCATGTTTCTTAGTACAGATTTAATCTCAGCTCGATATCAGCCATTTTTTTAATTTAATCATCTCAGGTCTCGCTTAGATTCAACCAGTAGCTTCAGAACACTCATTTTTCTTAGTACAGAATTAATCTCAGCTCAATCTGAACAAATTAAAAATTGATCATCTCAAATCTCGCTTAGATTGAACCAGTAGCTTCAGAACACCCATGTTTCTTAGTACAGAATTAATCTCAGCTCAATCTGAACAAATTAAAAATTGATCATCTCAAATCTCGCTTAGATTCAACCAGTAGCTTCAGAACACCAATGTTTCTTAGTACAGAATTAATCTCAGCTCAATCTGAACAATTTGAAAAATTAGTCATCTCAGATCTCACTTAGATTCAACCATTAGCTTCAGAACACTCATGTTTCTTAGTACAGAATCAATCTCAGCTGAATCTAAGCAAATAAAAAATTGATCATCTCAGATCTCGCTTAGACTTAACCAGTAGCTTCAGAACACTCATGTTTCTTAGTACAGAATTAATCTCAGCTCAATCTGAACAAATTGAAATATTGATCATCACAGAAAATGTATCATCTCAGATCTCGCTTGGATTCAACCAGTAGCTTCAGAACACCCATGTTTCTTAGTACAGAATTAATCTCAGCTCAATCTGAACAAATTAAAAATTGATCATCTCAAATCTCGCTTAGATTGAACCAGTAGCTTCAAAACACTCATGTTTCTTAGTACAGAATTAATCTCAGTTCAATCTGAACAAATTGAAAAATTAGTCTCCTCAGACCTCGCTTAGATTCAACCGTGAGCTTCAGAACACACATGTTTCTTAGCACAGAATTAATCTCAACTCAATCTGAACAAATTAAAAATTGATCATCTCAAATCTCGCTTAGATTCAACCAGTAGCTTCAGAACACCAGTGTTTCTTAGTACAGAATTAATCTCAGCTCAATCTGAACAATTTGAAAAATTAGTCATCTCAGATCTCGCTTAGACTGAACCAGTAGCTTCAGAACACTCATGTTTCTTAGTACAGAATTAATCTCAGCTCAATCTGAGCAAATTGAAATATTGATCATTTCAGAAAATGTATCATCTCAGATCTCGCTTAGATTCAACCAGTAGCTTCAGAACACCAATGCTTCTTAGTACAGATTTAATCTCAGCTCAATCTGAACAATTTGAAAAATTAGTCATCTCAGATCTCGCTTAGAATCATCCATTAGCTTCAGAACACTCATGTTTCTTAGTACAGAATTAATCTCAGCTCAATCTGAACAATTTGAAAAATTAGTCATCTCAGATCTCGCTTAGACTGAACCAGTAACTTCAGAACACTCATGTTTCTTAGTACAGAATTAATCTCAGCTCGATCTGAGCAAATTGAAATATTGATCATCTCAGAAAATGTATCATCTCAGATCTCGCTTAGATTCAACCAGTAGCTCCAGAACACCCATGTTTCTTAGTACAGAATTAATCTCAGCTCAATCTGAGCAAATTTAAAAATTGATCATCTCAGATCTCGCTTAGATTTAACCAGTAGCTTCAGAACACCAATGTTTCTTAGTACAGAATAAATCTCAGCTCGAGCTGATCAATTTTTAAAAATTTATAATTTCTGATCTCGCTTAGATTCAACCAGTAGCTTCAGAACACCAATGTTTCTTAGTACAGAATTAATCTCAGTTGAATCTAAGCAAATAAAAAATTGATCATCTCAGATCTCGCTCAGATTCAACCAGTAGCTTCAGAACACCAAGGTTTTTTAGTACAGAATAAATCTCAGCTCGATCTAATCAATTTTTAAAAATTGCTCGTCTCAGATCTCGCTTAGATTCAACCAGTAGCTTTAGGATACTCATGTTTCTTAGTACCGAATTAATCTAAGCTCAATCTGAGCAAATTGAAATATTGATCTTCTCAGATCTCGCTTACATTCAACCAGTAGCTTCAGAACACCCATGTTCCTTAGTACTGAATCAATCTCGGCTCCATCTGAGCAATTTTTAAAAATGTATCGTCTCAGATCTCGCTTAGATTCAACCAGTAGCTTCAGAACACTCATTTTTCTTAGTACAGAATAAATCTTAGCTCGATCTGAGCAATTTTTTAAAATTGATCGTCTCAGATCTCGCTTAGATTCAACCTAATGGTTGAGCTTCAGAACACCAATGTTTCTTAGTACAGAATAAATCTCAACTCGATCTGATCATTTTTTTTAAAATTTACATTTCAGATCTCACTTAGATTCAACCATTAGCTTCAGAACACTCATGTTTCTTAGTACAGAATCAATCTCAGCTGAATCTAAGCAAATAAAAAATTGATCATCTCAGATCTCGCTTAGACTGAACCAGTAGCTTCAGAACACTCATGTTTCTTAGTACAGAATCAATCTCAGCTGAATCTAAGCAAATAAAAAATTGATCATCTCAGATCTCGCTTAGACTTAACCAGTAGCTTCAGAACACTCATGTTTCTTAGTACAGAATTAATCTCAGCTCAATCTGAACAAATTGAAATATTGATCATCACAGAAAATGTATCATCTCAGATCTCGCTTGGATTCAACCAGTAGCTTCAGAACACCCATGTTTCTTAGTACAGAATTAATCTCAGCTCAATCTGAACAAATTAAAAATTGATCATCTCAAATCTCGCTTAGATTGAACCAGTAGCTTCAAAACACTCATGTTTCTTAGTACAGAATTAATCTCAGTTCAATCTGAACAAATTGAAAAATTAGTCTCCTCAGACCTCGCTTAGATTCAACCGTGAGCTTCAGAACACACATGTTTCTTAGCACAGAATTAATCTCAACTCAATCTGAACAAATTAAAAATTGATCATCTCAAATCTCGCTTAGATTCAACCAGTAGCTTCAGAACACTCATGTTTCTTAGTACAGAATTAATCTCAGCTCAATCTGAGCAAATTGAAATATTTATCATCTCAGAAAATGTATCATCTCAGATCTCGCTCAGATTCAACCAGTAGCTTCAGAACACCAATGCTTCTTAGTACAGATTTAATCTCAGCTCAATCTGAACAATTTGAAAAATGAGTCATCTCAGATCTCGCTTAGAATCATCCATTAGCTTCAGAACACTCATGTTTCTTAGTACAGAATAAATCTCAGCTCGATCTGAGCAAATTAAAAATTGATCATCTCAAATCTCGCTTAGATTGAACCAGTAGCTTCAGAACACCAATGTTTCTTAGTACAGAATTAATCTCAGCTCGATCTGAGCAATTTTTTTAATTTGATCATCTCAAATCTCGCTTAGATTCAACCAGTAGCTTCAGAACACCAATGTTTCTTAGTACAGAATTAATCTCAGCTCAATCTGAACAATTTGAAAAATTAGTCATCTCAGATCTCACTTAGATTCAACCGTTAGCTTCAGAACACTCATGTTTCTTAGTACAGAATCAATCTCAGCTGAATCTAAGCAAATAAAAAATTGATCATCTCAGATCTCGCTTAGACTGAACCAGTAGCTTCAGAACACTCATGTTTCTTAGTACAGAATTAATCTCAGCTCAATCTGAGCAAATTGAAATATTGATCATCTCAGAAAATGTATCATCTCAGATCTCGCTTAGATTCAACCAGTAGCTTCAGAACTTCCATGTTTCTTAGTACAGAATTAATCTCAGCTCAATCTGAACAAATTAAAAATTGATCATCTCAAATCTCGCTTAGATTGAACCAGTAGCTTCAGAACACTCATGTTTCTTAGTACAGAATCAATCTCAGCTGAATCTAAGCAAATAAAAAATTGATCATCTCAGATCTCGCTTAGACTGAACCAGTAGCTTCAGAACACTCATGTTTCTTAGTACAGAATTAATCTCAGCTCAATCTGAGCAAATTGAAATATTGATCATCACAGAAAATGTATCATCTCAGATCTCGCTTGGATTCAACCAGTAGCTTCAGAACACCCATGTTTCTTAGTACAGAATTAATCTCAGCTCAATCTGAACAAATTAAAAATTGATCATCTCAAATCTCGCTTAGATTCAACCAGTAGCTTCAGAACACTCATGTTTCTTAGTACAGAATTAATCTCAGCTCAATCTGAGCAAATTGAAATATTTATCATCTCAGAAAATGTATCATCTCAGATCTCGCTCAGATTCAACCAGTAGCTTCAGAACACCAATGCTTCTTAGTACAGATTTAATCTCAGCTCAATCTGAACAATTTGAAAAATGAGTCATCTCAGATCTCGCTTAGAATCATCCATTAGCTTCAGAACACTCATGTTTCTTAGTACAGAATAAATCTCAGCTCGATCTGAGCAAATTAAAAATTGATCATCTCAAATCTCGCTTAGATTGAACCAGTAGCTTCAGAACACCAATGTTTCTTAGTACAGAATTAATCTCAGCTCGATCTGAGCAATTTTTTTAATTTGATCATCTCAAATCTCGCTTAGATTCAACCAGTAGCTTCAGAACACCAATGTTTCTTAGTACAGAATTAATCTCAGCTCAATCTGAACAATTTGAAAAATTAGTCATCTCAGATCTCACTTAGATTCAACCGTTAGCTTCAGAACACTCATGTTTCTTAGTACAGAATCAATCTCAGCTGAATCTAAGCAAATAAAAAATTGATCATCTCAGATCTCGCTTAGACTGAACCAGTAGCTTCAGAACACTCATGTTTCTTAGTACAGAATTAATCTCAGCTCAATCTGAGCAAATTGAAATATTGATCATCTCAGAAAATGTATCATCTCAGATCTCGCTTAGATTCAACCAGTAGCTTCAGAACTTCCATGTTTCTTAGTACAGAATTAATCTCAGCTCAATCTGAACAAATTAAAAATTGATCATCTCAAATCTCGCTTAGATTGAACCAGTAGCTTCAGAACACTCATGTTTCTTAGTACAGAATCAATCTCAGCTGAATCTAAGCAAATAAAAAATTGATCATCTCAGATCTCGCTTAGACTGAACCAGTAGCTTCAGAACACTCATGTTTCTTAGTACAGAATTAATCTCAGCTCAATCTGAGCAAATTGAAATATTGATCATCACAGAAAATGTATCATCTCAGAGTTCGCTTGGATTCAACCAGTAGCTTCAGAACACCCATGTTTCTTAGTACAGAATTAATCTCAGCTCAATCTGAACAAATTAAAAATTGATCATCTCAAATCTCGCTTAGATTCAACCATTAGCTTCAGAACACTCATGTTTCTTAGTACAGAATTAATCTCAGCTCAATCTGAGCAAATTGAAATATTTATCATCTCAGAAAATGTATCATCTCAGATCTCGCTTAGATTCAACCAGTAGCTTCAGAACACCAATGCTTCTTAGTACAGATTTAATCTCAGCTCAATCTGAACAATTTAAAAAATTAGTCATCTCAGATCTCGCTTAGAATCATCCATTAGCTTCAGAACACTCATGTTTCTTAGTACAGAATCAATCTCAGCTGAATCTAAGCAAATAAAAAATTGATCATCTCAGATCTCGCTTAGACTGAACCAGTAGCTTCAGAACACTCATGTTTCTTAGTACAGATTTAATCTCAGCTCGATATCAGCCATTTTTTTAATTTAATCATCTCAGGTCTCGCTTAGATTCAACCAGTAGCTTCAGAACACTCATTTTTCTTAGTACAGAATTAATCTCAGCTCAATCTGAACAAATTAAAAATTGATCATCTCAAATCTCGCTTAGATTGAACCAGTAGCTTCAGAACACCCATGTTTCTTAGTACAGAATTAATCTCAGCTCAATCTGAACAAATTAAAAATTGATCATCTCAAATCTCGCTTAGATTCAACCAGTAGCTTCAGAACACCAATGTTTCTTAGTACAGAATTAATCTCAGCTCAATCTGAACAATTTGAAAAATTAGTCATCTCAGATCTCACTTAGATTCAACCATTAGCTTCAGAACACTCATGTTTCTTAGTACAGAATTAATCTCAGCTCAATCTGAACAAATTGAAATATTGATCATCACAGAAAATGTATCATCTCAGATCTCGCTTGGATTCAACCAGTAGCTTCAGAACACCCATGTTTCTTAGTACAGAATTAATCTCAGCTCAATCTGAACAAATTAAAAATTGATCATCTCAAATCTCGCTTAGATTGAACCAGTAGCTTCAAAACACTCATGTTTCTTAGTACAGAATTAATCTCAGTTCAATCTGAACAAATTGAAAAATTAGTCTCCTCAGACCTCGCTTAGATTCAACCGTGAGCTTCAGAACACACATGTTTCTTAGCACAGAATTAATCTCAACTCAATCTGAACAAATTAAAAATTGATCATCTCAAATCTCGCTTAGATTCAACCAGTAGCTTCAGAACACCAGTGTTTCTTAGTACAGAATTAATCTCAGCTCAATCTGAGCAAATTGAAATATTTATCATCTCAGAAAATGTATCATCTCAGATCTCGCTCAGATTCAACCAGTAGCTTCAGAACACCAATGCTTCTTAGTACAGATTTAATCTCAGCTCAATCTGAACAATTTGAAAAATGAGTCATCTCAGATCTCGCTTAGAATCATCCATTAGCTTCAGAACACTCATGTTTCTTAGTACAGAATAAATCTCAGCTCGATCTGAGCAAAATAAAAATTGATCATCTCAAATCTCGCTTAGATTGAACCAGTAGCTTCAGAACACCAATGTTTCTTAGTACAGAATTAATCTCAGCTCGATCTGAGCAATTTTTTTAATTTGATCATCTCAAATCTCGCTTAGATTCAACCAGTAGCTTCAGAACACCAATGTTTCTTAGTACAGAATTAATCTCAGCTCAATCTGAACAATTTGAAAAATTAGTCATCTCAGATCTCACTTAGATTCAACCATTAGCTTCAGAACACTCATGTTTCTTAGTACAGAATCAATCTCAGCTGAATCTAAGCAAATAAAAAATTGATCATCTCAGATCTCGCTTAGACTTAACCAGTAGCTTCAGAACACTCATGTTTCTTAGTACAGAATTAATCTCAGCTCAATCTGAACAAATTGAAATATTGATCATCACAGAAAATGTATCATCTCAGATCTCGCTTGGATTCAACCAGTAGCTTCAGAACACCCATGTTTCTTAGTACAGAATTAATCTCAGCTCAATCTGAACAAATTAAAAATTGATCATCTCAAATCTCGCTTAGATTCAACCGTGAGCTTCAGAACACACATGTTTCTTAGCACAGAATTAATCTCAACTCAATCTGAACAAATTAAAAATTGATCATCTCAAATCTCGCTTAGATTCAACCAGTAGCTTCAGAACACCAATGTTTCTTAGTACAGAATTAATCTCAGCTCAATCTGAACTATTTGAAAAATTAGTCATCTCAGATCTCGCATAGATTCAACCAAAAGCTTCAGAACACCCAAGTTGCTTAGTACAGAATTAATCTCAGCTCAATCTGAACAATTTGAAAAATTAGTCATCTCAGATCTCGCTTAGACTGAACCAGTAGCTTCAGAACACTCATGTTTCTTAGTACAGAATTAATCTCAGCTCAATCTGAGCAAATTGAAATATTGATCATCTCAGAAAATGTATCATCTCAGATCTCGCTTAGATTCAACCAGTAGCTTCAGAACTTCCATGTTTCTTAGTACAGAATTAATCTCAGCTCAATCTGAGCAATTTTTAAAAGTTGATCATCTCAGATCTCGCTTAGATTCAACTAGTAGCTTCAGAACACCAATGTTTCTTAGTGAAGAATTAATCTTAGCTCGATCAGAGCAATTTTTTAAAATTGATCGTCTAAGATCTCGCTTAGATTCAACCAGTAGCTTTAGGACACTCATGTTTCTTAGTACAGAATCAATCTCAGCTCGATCTGAGCAAAATAAAAATTGATCATCTCAGATCTCGCTTAGACTGAACCAGTAGCTTCAGAACACTCATGTTTCTTAGTACAGAATTAATCTCAGCTCAATCTGAGCAAATTGAAATATTGATCATCACAGAAAATGTATCATCTCAGATCTCGCTTAGATTCAACCAGTAGCTCCAGAACACCCATGTTTCTTAGTACAGAATTAATCTCAGCTCGATCAGAGCAATTTTTTTAAATTGATCGTCTCAGATCTCGCTTAGATTCAACCAGTAGCTTTAGGACACTCATGTTTCTTAGTACAGAATAAATCTCAGCTCGATCTGAGTAAAATAAAAATTGATCATCTCAAATCTCGCTTAGATTGAACCAGTAGCTTCAGAACACTAATGTTTCTTAGTACAGAATTAATCTCAGCTCGATATGAGCAATTTTTTTAATTTAATCATCTCAGATCTCGCTTAGATTCAACCAGTAGCTTCAGAACACTAATTTTTCTTAGTACAGAATTAATCTCAGCTCAATCTGAGCAAATTTAAAAATTTATCATCTCAGATCTCGCTTAGACTGAACCAGTAGCTTCAGAACACTCATGTTTCTTTGTACAGAATTAATCTCAGCTCAATCTGAGCAAATTGAAATATTGATCTTCACAGAAAATGTATCATCTCAGATCTCGCTTGGATTCAACCAGTAGCTTCAGAACACCCACGTTTCTTAGTAGAGAATTAATCTCAGCTCAATCTGAACAAATTAAAAATTGATCATCTCAAATCTCGCTTAGATTGAACCAGTAGCTTCAGAACACCAATGTTTCTTAATACAGATTTAATCTCAGCTCGATATGAGCAATTTTTTTAATTTAATCATCTCAGGTCTCGCTTAGATTCAACCAGTAGCTTCAGAACACTCATTTTTCTTAGTACAGAATTAATCTCAGCTCAATCTGAACAAATTAAAAATTGATCATCTCAAATCTCGCTTAGATTGAACCAGTAGCTTCAGAACACCCATGTTTCTTAGTACAGAATTAATCTCAGCTCAATCTGAACAAATTAAAAATTGATCATCTCAAATCTCGCTTAGATTCAACCAGTAGCTTCAGAACACCAATGTTTCTTAGTACAGAATTAATCTCAGCTCAATCTGAACAATTTGAAAAATTAGTCATCTCAGATCTCACTTAGATTCAACCATTAGCTTCAGAACACTCATAATTCTTAGTACAGAATCAATCTCAGCTGAATCTAAGCAAATAAAAAATTGATCATCTCAGATCTCGCTTAGACTGAACCAGTAGCTTCAGAACACCCATGTTTCTTAGTACAGAATTAATCTCAGCTCAATCTGAACAATTTGAAAAATTAGTCATCTCAGATCTCACTTAGATTCAACCATTAGCTTCAGAACACTCATGTTTCTTAGTACAGAATCAATCTCAGCTGAATCTAAGCAAATAAAAAATTGATTATCTCAGATCTCGCTTCGACTGAACCAGTAGCTTCAGAACACTTATGTTTCTTAGTACAGAATTAATCTCAGCTCAATCTGAACAAATTGAAATATTGATCACCACAGAAAATGTATCATCTCAGATATCGCTTGGATTCAACCAGTAGCTTCAGAACACCAATGTTTCGTAGTACAGAATATATCTCAACACGATCTTATCAATTTTTAAAAAATTTACATTTCACATCTCGATTAGAATCAATCTTTAGCTTCAGAACACCCATGTTTCTTAGTACAGAATAAATCTCAACTCGTTATATCAATTTTTAAAAAATTTACATTTCAGATCTCGCTAAGAATCAACCATTAGCTTCAGAACACCCATGTTTCTTAGTACAGAACTAATCTCAGCTCGATCTGATCAATTTTTAAAAATTGATCATTTCTGATTTCGCTTAGATTCAACCAGTTGCTTCAGAACACCCATGTTTCTTAGTACAGATTTAATCTCAGCTCAATCTGAACAAATTAAAAATTGATCATCTCAAATCTCGCTTAGATTGAACCAGTAGCTTCAGAACACCCATGTTTCGTAGTACAGAATTAATCTCAGCTCAATCTGAACAAATTAAAAATTGATCATCTCAAATCTCGCTTAGATTGAACCAGTAGCTTCAGAACACACATGTTTCTTAGCACAGAATTAATCTCAGCTCAATCTGAACAAATTAAGAATTGATCATCTCAAATCTCGCTTAGATTCAACCAATAGCTTCAGAACATCAATGTTTCTTAGTACAGAATTAATCTCAGCTCAATCTGAACAATTTGAAAAATTAGTCATCTCAGATCTCGCTTAGATTCAACCATTACCTTCAGAACACTCATGTTTCTTAGTACAGAATCCATCTCCGCTGAATCTAAGCAAATAAAAAATTGATCATCTCAGATCTCGCTCAGATTCAACCAGTAGCTTCAGAACACCCAAGTTGCTTAGTACAAATTAATCTCAGCTCAATCTGAACAATTTGAAAAATTAGTCATATCAGATCTCGCTTAGACTTAACCAGTAACTTCAGAACACTCATGTTTCTTAGTACAGAATTAATCTCAGCTCGATCTGAGCAAATTGAAATATTGATCATCTCAGAAAATGTATCATCTCAGATCTCGCTTAGATTCAACCAGTAGCTCCAGAACACCCATGTTTCTTAGTACAGAATTAATCTCAGCTCGATCAGAGCAATTTTTTTAAATTGATCGTCTCAGATCTCGCTTAGATTCAACCAGTAGCTTTAGGACACTCATGTTTCTTAGTACAGAAAAAATCTCAGCTCGATCTGAGTAAAATAAAAATTGATCATCTCAAATCTCGCTTAGATTGAACCAGTAGCTTCAGAACACTAATGTTTCTTAGTACAGAATTAATCTCAGCTCGATATGAGCAATTTTTTTAATTTAATCATCTCAGATCTCGCTTAGATTCAACCAGTAGCTTCAGAACACTCATTTTTCTTAGTACAGAATTAATCTCAGCTCAATCTGAGCAAATTTAAAAATTTATCATCTCAGATCTCGCTTAGACTGAACCAGTAGCTTCAGAACACTCATGTTTTTTAGTACAGAATTAATCTCAGCTCAATCTGAGCAAATTGAAATATTGATCATCACAGAAAATGTATCATCTCAGATCTCGCTTGGATTCAACCAGTAGCTTTAGAACACCCATGTTTCTTAGTACAGAATTAATCTCAGCTCAATCTGAACAAATTAAAAATTGATCATCTCAAATCTCGCTTAGATTCAACCAGTAGCTTCAGAACACTCATGTTTCTTAGTACAGAATTAATCTCAGCTCAATCTGAGCAAATTGAAATATTTATCATCTCAGAAAATGTATCATCTCAGATCTCGCTTAGATTCAACCAGTAGCTTCAGAACACCAATGCTTCTTAGTACAGATTTAATCTCAGCTCAATCTGAACAATTTGAAAAATTAGTCATCTCAGATCTCGCTTAGAATCATCCATTAGCTTCAGAACACTCATGTTTCTTAGTACAGAATAAATCTCAGCTCGATCTGAGCAAAATAAAAATTGATCATCTCAAATCTCGCTTAGATTGAACCAGTAGCTTCAGAACACCAATGTTTCTTAGTACAGAATTAATCTCAGCTCGATCTGAGCAACTTTTTTTAATTTGATCATCTCAAATCTCGCTTAGATTCAACCAGTAGCTTCAGAACACCAATGTTTCTTAGTACAGAATTAATCTCAGCTCAATCTGAACAATTTGAAAAATTAGTCATCTCAGATCTCGCTTAGATTCAACCATTAGCTTCAGAACACTCATGTTTCTTAGTACAGAATCAATCTCAGCTGAATCTAAGCAAATAAAAAATTGATCCTCTCAGATCTCGCTCAGATTCAACCAGTAGCTTCAGAACACCCAAGTTGCTTAGTACACAATTAATCTCAGCTCAATCTGAACAATTTGAAAAATTAGTCATCTCAGATCTCGCTTAGATTCAACCATTAGCTTCAGAACACTCATGTTTCTTAGTACAGAATAAATCTCAGCTCAGTCTGAGCAATTTTTAAAAGTTGATCATCTCAGATCTCGCTTAGATTCAACCAGTAGCTTCAGAACACTCATGTTTCTTAGTACAGAATTAATCTCAGCTCAATCTGAGCAATTTTTAAAAGTTGATCATCTCAGATCTCGCTTAGATTCAACCAGTAGCTTCAGAACACCAATGTTGCTTAGTGCAGAATTAATCTCAGCTCAATCTGAACAATTTGAAAAATTGATCATCTCAGATCTCGCTTAGATTCAACCATTAGCTTTAGGACACTCATGTTTCTTAGTACAGAATAAATCTCAGCTCGATCTGAGCAAAATAAAAATTGAGCATCTCAAATCTCGCTTAGATTGAACCAGTAGCTTCAGAACACCAATGTTTCTTAGTACAGATTTAATCTCAGCTCGATATGAGCAATTATTTTAATTTAATCATCTCAGGTCTCGCTTAGATTCAACCAGTAGCTTCAGAACACTCTTTTTTCTTAGTACAGAATTAATCTCAGCTCAATCTGAACAAATTAAAAATTGATCATCTCAAATCTCGCTTAGATTGAACCAGTAGCTTCAGAACACCCATGTTTCTTAGTACAGAATTAATCTCAGCTCAATCTGAACAAATTAAAAATTGATAATCTCAAATCTCGCTTAGATTGAACCAGTAGCTTCAAAACACCCATGTTTCTTAGTACAGAATTAATCTCAGTTCAATCTGAACAAATTGAAAAATTAGTCTCCTCAGACCTCGCTTAGATTCAACCGTGAGCTTCAGAACACACATGTTTCTTAGCACAGAATTAATCTCAACTCAATCTGAACAAATTAAAAATTGATCATCTCAAATCTCGCTTAGATTCAACCAGTAGCTTCAGAACACCAATGTTTCTTAGTACAGAATTAATCTCAGCTCAATCTGAACAATTTGAAAAATTTATCATCACAGAAAATGTATCATCTCAGATCTCGCTTGGATTCAACCAGTAGCTTCAGAACACCCATGTTTCTTAGTACAGAATTAATCTCAGCTCAATCTGAACAAATTAAAAATTGATCATCTCAAATCTCGCTTAGATTGAACCAGTAGCTTCAAAACACCCATGTTTGTTAGTACAGAATTAATCTTAGTTCAATCTGAACAAATTGAAAAATTAGTCTCCTCAGACCTCGCTTAGATTCAACCGTGAGCTTCAGAACACCAATGTTTCTTAGCACAGAATTAATCTCAACTCAATCTGAACAAATTAAAAATTGATCATCTCAAATCTCGCTTAGATTCAACCAGTAGCTTCAGAACACCAATGTTTCTTTGTACAGAATTAATCTCAGCTCAATCTGAACAATTTGAAAAATTAGTCATCTCAGATCTCGCATAGATTCAACCATTAGCTTCAGAACACTCATGTTTCTTAGTACAGAATCAATCTCAGCTGAATCTAAGCAAATAAAAAATTGATCATCTCAGATCTCGCTTAGACTGAACCAGTAGCTTCAGAACACTCATGTTTCTTAGTACAGAATCAATCTCAGCTGAATCTAAGCAAATACAAAATTGATCATCTCAGATCTCGCTTAGACTGAACCAGTAGCTTCAGAACACTCATGTTTCTTAGTACAGAATTAATCTCAGCTCAATCTGAGCAAATTGAAATATTGATCATCACAGAAAATGTATCATCTCAGATCTCGCTTGGATTCAACCAGTAGCTTCAGAACACCCATGTTTCTTAGTACAGAATTAATCTCAGCTCAATCTGAACAAATTAAAAATTGATCATCTCAAATCTCGCTTAGATTCAACCAGTAGCTTCAGAACACTCATGTTTCTTAGTACAGAATTAATCTCAGCTCAATCTGAGCAAATTGAAATATTTATCATCTCAGAAAATGTATCATCTCAGATCTCGCTTAGATTCAACCAGTAGCTTCAGAACACCAATGCTTCTTAGTACAGATTTAATCTCAGCTCAATCTGAACAATTTGAAAAATTAGTCATCTCAGATCTCGCTTAGATTCAACCATTAGCTTCAGAACACTCATGTTTCTTAGTACAGAATAAATCTCAGCTCGATCTGAGCAAAATAAAAATTGATCATCTCAAATCTCGCTTAGATTGAACCAGTAGCTTCAGAACACCAATGTTTCTTAGTCCAGAATTAATCTCAGCTCGATCTGAGCAATTTTTTTAATTTGATCATCTCAAATCTCGCTTAGATTCAACCAGTAGCTTCAGAACACCAATGTTTCTTAGTACAGAATTAATCTCAGCTCAATCTGAACAATTTGAAAAATTAGTCATCTCAGATCTCGCTTAGATTCAACCATTAGCTTCAGAACACTCATGTTTCTTAGTACAGAATCAATCTCAGCTGAATCTAAGCAAATAAAAAATTGATCATCTCAGATCTCGCTCAGATTCAACCAGTAGCTTCAGAACACCTAAGCTGCTTAGTACACAATTAATCTCAGCTCAATCTGAACAATTTGAAAAATTAGTCATCTCAGATCTCGCTTAGACTGAACCAGTAGCTTCAGAACACTCACGTTTCTTAGTACAGAATTAATCTCAGCTCAATCTGAGCAATTTTTAAAAATTGATCATCTCAAATCTCGCTTAGATTGAACCAGTAGCTTCAGAACACCAATGTTTCTTAGTCCAGAATTAATCTCAGCTCGATCTGAGCAATTTTTTTAATTTGATCATCTCAAATCTCGCTTAGATTCAACCAGTAGCTTCAGAACACCAATGTTTCTTAGTACAGAATTAATCTCAGCTCAATCTGAACAATTTGAAAAATTAGTCATCTCAGATCTCGCTTAGATTCAACCATTAGCTTCAGAACACTCATGTTTCTCAGTACAGAATCAATCTCAGCTGAATCTAAGCAAATAAAAAATTGATCATCTCAGATCTCGCTCAGATTCAACCAGTAGCTTCAGAACACCCAAGCTGCTTAGTACACAATTAATCTCAGCTCAATCTGAACAATTTGAAAAATTAGTCATCTCAGATCTCGCTTAGACTGAACCAGTAGCTTCAGAACACTCATGTTTCTTAGTACAGAATTAATCTCAGCTCAATCTGAGCAATTTTTAAAAGTTGATCATCTCAGATCTCGCTTAGATTCAACCAGTAGCTTCAGAACACCAATGTTTCTTAGTACAGAATTAATCTCAGCTCAATCTGAACAATTTGAAAAATTAGTCATCTCAGATCTCGTTTAGATTCAACCATTAGCTTTAGGACACTCATGTTTCTTAGTACAGAATAAATCTCAGCTCGATCTGAGCAAAATAAAAATTGAGCATCTCAAATCTCGCTTAGATTGAACCAGTAGCTTCAGAACACCAATGTTTCTTAGTACAGAATTAATCTCAGCTCGATATGAGCAATTTTTTTAATTTAATCATCTCAGGTCTCGCTTAGATTCAACCATTAGCTTCAGAACACTCATGTTTCTAAGTACAGAATCAATCTCAGCTGAATCTAAGCAAATAAAAAATTGATCATCTCAGATCTCGCTTCGACTGAACCAGTAGCTTCAGAACACTCATGTTTCTTAGTACAGAATTAATCTCAGCTCAATCTGAACAAATTGAAATATTGATCATCACAGAAAATGTATCATCTCAGATCTCGCTTGGATTCAACCAGTAGCTTCAGAACACCAATGTTTCGTAGTACAGAATATATCTCAACTCGAACTTATCAATTTTTAAAAAATTTACATTTCACATCTCGCTTAGAATCAATCTTTAGCTTCAGAACACCCATGTTTCTCAGTACAGAATAAATCTCAACTCGATCTTATCAATTTTTAAAAAACTTACATTTCAGATCACGCTTAGAATCAACCATTAGCTTCAGAACACCCATGTTTCTTAGTACAGAATTAATCTCAGCTCGATCTGATCAATTTTTAAAAATTGATCATTTCTGATTTCGCTTAGATTCAACCAGTTGCTTCAGAACACCCATGTTTCTTAGTACAGAATTAATCTCAGCTCAATCTGAACAAATTAAAAATTGATCATCTCAAATCTCGCTTAGATTGAACCAGTAGCTTCAGAACACCCATGTTTCTTAGTACAGAATTAATCTCAGCTCAATCTGAACAAATTAAAAATTGATCATCTCAAATCTCGCTTAGATTGAACCAGTAGCTTCAGAACACACATGTTTCTTAGCACAGAATTAATCTCAGCTCAATCTGAACAAATTAAGAATTGATCATCTCAAATCTCGCTTAGATTCAACCAATAACTTCAGAACACCAATGTTTCTTAGTACAGAATTAATCTCAGCTCAATCTGAACAATTTGAAAAATTAGTCATCTTAGATCTCGCTTAGATTCAACCATTAGCTTCAGAACACTCATGTTTTTTAGTACAGAATCCATCTCCGCTGAATCTAAGCAAATAAAAAATTGATCATCTCAGATCTCGCTCAGATTCAACCAGTAGCTTCAGAACACCCAAGTTGCTTAGTACAAAATTAATCTCAGCTCAATCTGAACAATTTGAAAAATTAGTCATCTCAGATCTCGCTTAGACTGAACCAGTAACTTCAGAACACTCATGTTTCTTAGTACAGAATTAATCTCAGCTCGATCTGAGCAAATTGAAAAATTAGTCATCTCAGATCTCGCTTAGATTCAACCATTAGCTTCAGAACACTCATGTTTCTTAGTACAGAATCAATCTCAGCTGAATCTAAGCAAATAAAAAATTGATCCTCTCAGATCTCGCTCAGATTCAACCAGTAGCTTCAGAACACCCAAGTTGCTTAGTACACAATTAATCTCAGCTCAATCTGAACAATTTGAAAAATTAGTCATCTCAGATCTCGCTTAGATTCAACCATTAGCTTCAGAACACTCATGTTTCTTAGTACAGAATAAATCTCAGCTCAGTCTGAGCAATTTTTAAAAGTTGATCATCTCAGATCTCGCTTAGATTCAACCAGTAGCTTCAGAACACTCATGTTTCTTAGTACAGAATTAATCTCAGCTCAATCTGAGCAATTTTTAAAAGTTGATCATCTCAGATCTCGCTTAGATTCAACCAGTAGCTTCAGAACACCAATGTTGCTTAGTGCAGAATTAATCTCAGCTCAATCTGAACAATTTGAAAAATTGATCATCTCAGATCTCGCTTAGATTCAACCATTAGCTTTAGGACACTCATGTTTCTTAGTACAGAATAAATCTCAGCTCGATCTGAGCAAAATAAAAATTGAGCATCTCAAATCTCGCTTAGATTGAACCAGTAGCTTCAGAACACCAATGTTTCTTAGTACAGATTTAATCTCAGCTCGATATGAGCAATTATTTTAATTTAATCATCTCAGGTCTCGCTTAGATTCAACCAGTAGCTTCAGAACACTCTTTTTTCTTAGTACAGAATTAATCTCAGCTCAATCTGAACAAATTAAAAATTGATCATCTCAAATCTCGCTTAGATTGAACCAGTAGCTTCAGAACACCCATGTTTCTTAGTACAGAATTAATCTCAGCTCAATCTGAACAAATTAAAAATTGATAATCTCAAATCTCGCTTAGATTGAACCAGTAGCTTCAAAACACCCATGTTTCTTAGTACAGAATTAATCTCAGTTCAATCTGAACAAATTGAAAAATTAGTCTCCTCAGACCTCGCTTAGATTCAACCGTGAGCTTCAGAACACACATGTTTCTTAGCACAGAATTAATCTCAACTCAATCTGAACAAATTAAAAATTGATCATCTCAAATCTCGCTTAGATTCAACCAGTAGCTTCAGAACACCAATGTTTCTTAGTACAGAATTAATCTCAGCTCAATCTGAACAATTTGAAAAATTTATCATCACAGAAAATGTATCATCTCAGATCTCGCTTGGATTCAACCAGTAGCTTCAGAACACCCATGTTTCTTAGTACAGAATTAATCTCAGCTCAATCTGAACAAATTAAAAATTGATCATCTCAAATCTCGCTTAGATTGAACCAGTAGCTTCAAAACACCCATGTTTGTTAGTACAGAATTAATCTTAGTTCAATCTGAACAAATTGAAAAATTAGTCTCCTCAGACCTCGCTTAGATTCAACCGTGAGCTTCAGAACACCAATGTTTCTTAGCACAGAATTAATCTCAACTCAATCTGAACAAATTAAAAATTGATCATCTCAAATCTCGCTTAGATTCAACCAGTAGCTTCAGAACACCAATGTTTCTTTGTACAGAATTAATCTCAGCTCAATCTGAACAATTTGAAAAATTAGTCATCTCAGATCTCGCATAGATTCAACCATTAGCTTCAGAACACTCATGTTTCTTAGTACAGAATCAATCTCAGCTGAATCTAAGCAAATAAAAAATTGATCATCTCAGATCTCGCTTAGACTGAACCAGTAGCTTCAGAACACTCATGTTTCTTAGTACAGAATCAATCTCAGCTGAATCTAAGCAAATACAAAATTGATCATCTCAGATCTCGCTTAGACTGAACCAGTAGCTTCAGAACACTCATGTTTCTTAGTACAGAATTAATCTCAGCTCAATCTGAGCAAATTGAAATATTGATCATCACAGAAAATGTATCATCTCAGATCTCGCTTGGATTCAACCAGTAGCTTCAGAACACCCATGTTTCTTAGTACAGAATTAATCTCAGCTCAATCTGAACAAATTAAAAATTGATCATCTCAAATCTCGCTTAGATTCAACCAGTAGCTTCAGAACACTCATGTTTCTTAGTACAGAATTAATCTCAGCTCAATCTGAGCAAATTGAAATATTTATCATCTCAGAAAATGTATCATCTCAGATCTCGCTTAGATTCAACCAGTAGCTTCAGAACACCAATGCTTCTTAGTACAGATTTAATCTCAGCTCAATCTGAACAATTTGAAAAATTAGTCATCTCAGATCTCGCTTAGATTCAACCATTAGCTTCAGAACACTCATGTTTCTTAGTACAGAATAAATCTCAGCTCGATCTGAGCAAAATAAAAATTGATCATCTCAAATCTCGCTTAGATTGAACCAGTAGCTTCAGAACACCAATGTTTCTTAGTCCAGAATTAATCTCAGCTCGATCTGAGCAATTTTTTTAATTTGATCATCTCAAATCTCGCTTAGATTCAACCAGTAGCTTCAGAACACCAATGTTTCTTAGTACAGAATTAATCTCAGCTCAATCTGAACAATTTGAAAAATTAGTCATCTCAGATCTCGCTTAGATTCAACCATTAGCTTCAGAACACTCATGTTTCTTAGTACAGAATCAATCTCAGCTGAATCTAAGCAAATAAAAAATTGATCATCTCAGATCTCGCTCAGATTCAACCAGTAGCTTCAGAACACCTAAGCTGCTTAGTACACAATTAATCTCAGCTCAATCTGAACAATTTGAAAAATTAGTCATCTCAGATCTCGCTTAGACTGAACCAGTAGCTTCAGAACACTCACGTTTCTTAGTACAGAATTAATCTCAGCTCAATCTGAGCAATTTTTAAAAATTGATCATCTCAAATCTCGCTTAGATTGAACCAGTAGCTTCAGAACACCAATGTTTCTTAGTCCAGAATTAATCTCAGCTCGATCTGAGCAATTTTTTTAATTTGATCATCTCAAATCTCGCTTAGATTCAACCAGTAGCTTCAGAACACCAATGTTTCTTAGTACAGAATTAATCTCAGCTCAATCTGAACAATTTGAAAAATTAGTCATCTCAGATCTCGCTTAGATTCAACCATTAGCTTCAGAACACTCATGTTTCTCAGTACAGAATCAATCTCAGCTGAATCTAAGCAAATAAAAAATTGATCATCTCAGATCTCGCTCAGATTCAACCAGTAGCTTCAGAACACCCAAGCTGCTTAGTACACAATTAATCTCAGCTCAATCTGAACAATTTGAAAAATTAGTCATCTCAGATCTCGCTTAGACTGAACCAGTAGCTTCAGAACACTCATGTTTCTTAGTACAGAATTAATCTCAGCTCAATCTGAGCAATTTTTAAAAGTTGATCATCTCAGATCTCGCTTAGATTCAACCAGTAGCTTCAGAACACCAATGTTTCTTAGTACAGAATTAATCTCAGCTCAATCTGAACAATTTGAAAAATTAGTCATCTCAGATCTCGTTTAGATTCAACCATTAGCTTTAGGACACTCATGTTTCTTAGTACAGAATAAATCTCAGCTCGATCTGAGCAAAATAAAAATTGAGCATCTCAAATCTCGCTTAGATTGAACCAGTAGCTTCAGAACACCAATGTTTCTTAGTACAGAATTAATCTCAGCTCGATATGAGCAATTTTTTTAATTTAATCATCTCAGGTCTCGCTTAGATTCAACCATTAGCTTCAGAACACTCATGTTTCTAAGTACAGAATCAATCTCAGCTGAATCTAAGCAAATAAAAAATTGATCATCTCAGATCTCGCTTCGACTGAACCAGTAGCTTCAGAACACTCATGTTTCTTAGTACAGAATTAATCTCAGCTCAATCTGAACAAATTGAAATATTGATCATCACAGAAAATGTATCATCTCAGATCTCGCTTGGATTCAACCAGTAGCTTCAGAACACCAATGTTTCGTAGTACAGAATATATCTCAACTCGAACTTATCAATTTTTAAAAAATTTACATTTCACATCTCGCTTAGAATCAATCTTTAGCTTCAGAACACCCATGTTTCTCAGTACAGAATAAATCTCAACTCGATCTTATCAATTTTTAAAAAACTTACATTTCAGATCACGCTTAGAATCAACCATTAGCTTCAGAACACCCATGTTTCTTAGTACAGAATTAATCTCAGCTCGATCTGATCAATTTTTAAAAATTGATCATTTCTGATTTCGCTTAGATTCAACCAGTTGCTTCAGAACACCCATGTTTCTTAGTACAGAATTAATCTCAGCTCAATCTGAACAAATTAAAAATTGATCATCTCAAATCTCGCTTAGATTGAACCAGTAGCTTCAGAACACCCATGTTTCTTAGTACAGAATTAATCTCAGCTCAATCTGAACAAATTAAAAATTGATCATCTCAAATCTCGCTTAGATTGAACCAGTAGCTTCAGAACACACATGTTTCTTAGCACAGAATTAATCTCAGCTCAATCTGAACAAATTAAGAATTGATCATCTCAAATCTCGCTTAGATTCAACCAATAACTTCAGAACACCAATGTTTCTTAGTACAGAATTAATCTCAGCTCAATCTGAACAATTTGAAAAATTAGTCATCTTAGATCTCGCTTAGATTCAACCATTAGCTTCAGAACACTCATGTTTTTTAGTACAGAATCCATCTCCGCTGAATCTAAGCAAATAAAAAATTGATCATCTCAGATCTCGCTCAGATTCAACCAGTAGCTTCAGAACACCCAAGTTGCTTAGTACAAAATTAATCTCAGCTCAATCTGAACAATTTGAAAAATTAGTCATCTCAGATCTCGCTTAGACTGAACCAGTAACTTCAGAACACTCATGTTTCTTAGTACAGAATTAATCTCAGCTCGATCTGAGCAAATTGAAATATTGATCATCTCAGAAAATGTATCATCTCAGATCTCGCTTAGATTCAACCAGTAGCTCCAGAACACCCATGTTTCTTAGTACAGAATTAATCTCAGCTCGATCAGAGCAATTTTTTAAAATTGATCGTCTCAGATCTCGCTTAGATTCAACCAGTAGCTTTAGGACACTCATGTTTCTTAGTACAGAATAAATCTCAGCTCGATCTGAGTAAAATAAAAATTGATCATCTCAAATCTCGCTTAGATTGAACCAGTAGCTTCAGAACACTAATGTTTTCTTAGTACAGAATTAATCTCAGCTCGATATGAGCAATTTTTTTAATTTAATCATCTCAGATCTCGCTTAGATTCAACTAGTAGCTTCAGAACACTCATTTTTCTTAGTACAGAATTAATCTCAGCTCAATCTGAGCAAATTTAAAAATTGATCATCTCAGATCTCGCTTAGATTCAACCAGTAGCTTCAGAACACCAATGTTTCTTAGTACAGAATAAATCTCAGCTCGAGCTGATCAATTTTTAAAAATTTATAATTTCTGATCTCGCTTAGATTCAACCAATAGCTTCAGAACACCAATGTTTCTTAGTACAGAATTAATCTCAGTTGAATCTAAGCAAATAAAAAATTGATCATCTCAGATCTCGCTCAGATTCAACCAGTAGCTTCAGAACACCAAGGTTTTTTAGTACAGAATAAATCTCAGCTCGATCTAATCAATTTTTAAAAATTGCTCGTCTCAGATCTCGCTTAGATTCAACCAGTAGCTTTAGGATACTCATGTTTCTTAGTACAGAATTAATCTCAGCTCAATCTGAGCAAATTGAAATATTGATCATCTCAGATCTCGCTTACATTCAACCAGTAGCTTCAGAACACCCATGTTCCTTAGTACTGAATCAATCTCGGCTCCATCTGAGCAATTTTTAAAAATGTATCGTCTCAGATCTCGCTTAGATTCAACCAGTAGCTTCAGAACACTCATTTTTCTTAGTACAGAATAAATCTTAGCTCGATCTGAGCAATTTTTAAAAATTGATCGTCTCAGATCTCGCTTAGATTCAACCATTAGCTTCAGAACACCAATGTTTCTTAGTACAGAATAAATCTCAACTCGATCTGATAATTTTTTTAAAATTTACATTTCAGATCTCACTTAGATTCAACCATTAGCTTCAGAACACTCATGTTTCTTAGTACAGAATCAATCTCAGCTGAATCTAAGCAAATAAAAAATTGATCATCTCAGATCTCGCTTAGACTGTACCAGTAGCTTCAGAACACTCATGTTTCTTAGTACAGAATCAATCTCAGCTGAATCTAAGCAAATAAAAAATTGATCATCTCAGATCTCGCTTAGACTGAACCAGTAGCTTCAGAACACTCATGTTTCTTAGTACAGAATTAATCTCAGCTCAATCTGAGCAAATTGAAATATTGATCATCACAGAAAATGTATCATCTCAGATCTCGCTTGGATTCAACCAGTAGCTTCAGAACACCCATGTTTCTTAGTACAGAATTAATCTCAGCTCAATCTGAACAAATTAAAAATTGATCATCTCAAATCTCGCTTAGATTCAACCAGTAGCTTCAGAACACTCATGTTTCTTAGTACAGAATTAATCTCAGCTCAATCTGAGCAAATTGAAATATTTATCATCTCAGAAAATGTATCATCTCAGATCTCGCTTAGATTCAACCAGTAGCTTCAGAACACCAATGCTTCTTAGTACAGATTTAATCTCAGCTCAATCTGAACAATTTGAAAAATTAGTCATCTCAGATCTCGCTTAGATTCAACCATTAGCTTCAGAACACTCATGTTTCTTAGTACTGAATCAATCTCGGCTCCATCTGAGCAATTTTTAAAAATGTATCGTCTCAGATCTCGCTTAGATTCAACCAGTAGCTTCAGAACACTCATTTTTCTTAGTACAGAATTAATCTCAGCTCAATCTGAACAAATTAAAAATTGATCATCTCAAATCTCGCTTAGATTCAACCAGTAGCTTCAGAACACTGATGTTTCTTAGTACAGAATTAATCTCAGCTCAATCTGAGCAAATTGAAATATTTATCATCTCAGAAAATGTATCATCTCAGATCTCGCTTAGATTCAACCAGTAGCTTCAGAACACCAATGCTTCTTAGTACAGATTTAATCTCAGCTCAATCTGAACAATTTGAAAAATTAGTCATCTCAGATCTCGCTTAGATTCAACCATTAGCTTCAGAACACTCATGTTTCTTAGTACAGAATAAATCTCAGCTCGATCTGAGCAAAATAAAAATTCATCATCTCAAATCTCGCTTAGATTGAACCAGTAGCTTCAGAACACCAATGTTTCTTAGTCCAGAATTAATCTCAGCTCGATCTGAGCAATTTTTTTAATTTGATCATCTCAAATCTCGCTTAGATTCAACCAGTAGCTTCAGAACACCAATGTTTCTTAGTACAGAATTAATCTCAGCTCAATCTGAACAATTTGAAAAATTAGTCATCTCAGATCTCGCTTAGATTCAACCATTAGCTTCAGAACATTCATGTTTCTTAGTACAAAATCAATCTCAGCTGAATCTAAGCAAATAAAAAATTGATCATCTCAGATCTCGCTCAGATTCAACCAGTAGCTTCAGAACACCCAAGCTGCTTAGTACACAATTAATCTCAGCTCAATCTGAACAATTTGAAAAATTAGTCATCTCAGATCTCGCTTAGACTGAACCAGTAGCTTCAGAACACTCATGTTTCTTAGTACAGAATTAATCTCAGCTCAATCTGAGCAATTTTTAAAAGTTGATCATCTCAGATCTCGCTGAGATTCAACCAGTAGCTTCAGAACACCAATGTTTCTTAGTACAGAATTAATCTCAGCTCAATCTGAACAATTTGAAAAATTAGTCATCTCAGATCTCGTTTAGATTCAACCATTAGCTTTAGGACACTCATGTTTCTTAGTACAGAATAAATCTCAGCTCGATCTGAGCAAAATAAAAATTGAGCATCTCAAATCTCGCTTAGATTGAACCAGTAGCTTCAGAACACCAATGTTTCTTAGTACAGATTTAATCTCAGCTCGATATGAGCAATTTTTTTAATTTAATCATCTCAGGTCTCGCTTAGATTCAACCAGTAGCTTCAGAACACTCATTTTTCTTAGTACAGAATTAATCTCAGCTCAATCTGAACAAATTAAAAATTGATCATCTCAAATCTCGCTTAGATTGAACCAGTAGCTTCAGAACACTAATGTTTCTTAGTACAGAATTAATCTCAGCTCGATATGAGCAATTTTTTTAATTTAATCATCTCAGATCTCGCTTAGATTCAACCAGTAGCTTCAGAACACTCATTTTTCTTAGTACAGAATTAATCTCAGCTCAATCTGAGCAAATTTAAAAATTGATCATCTCAGATCTCGCTTAGATTCAACCAGTAGCTTCAGAACACCAATGTTTCTTAGTACAGAATTAATCTCAGTTGAATCTAAGCAAATAAAAAATTGATCATCTCAGATCTCGCTCAGATTCAACCAGTAGCTTCAGAACACCAAGGTTTTTTAGTACAGAATAAATCTCAGCTCGATCTAATCAATTTTTAAAAATTGCTCGTCTCAGATCTCGCTTAGATTCAACCAGTAGCTTTAGGATACTCATGTTTCTTAGTACAGAATCAATCTCAGCTCAATCTGAGCAAATTGAAATATTGATCATCTCAGATCTCGCTTACATTCAACCAGTAGCTTCAGAACACCCATGTTCCTTAGTACTGAATCAATCTCGGCTCCATCTGAGCAATTTTTAAAAATGTATCGTCTCAGATCTCGCTTAGATTCAACCAGTAGCTTCAGAACACTCATTTTTCTTAGTACAGAATAAATCTTAGCTCGATCTGAGCAATTTTTTAAAATTGATCGTCTCAGATCTCGCTTAGATTCAACCATTAGCTTCAGAACACCAATGTTTCTTAGTACAGAATAAATCTCAACTCGATCTGATCATTTTTTTTAAAATTTACATTTCAGATCTCACTTAGATTCAACCATTAGCTTCAGAACACTCATGTTTCTTAGTACAGAATCAATTTCAGCTGAATCTAAGCAAATAAAAAATTGATCATCTCAGATCTCGCTTAGACTGAACCAGTAGCTTCAGAACACTCATGTTTCTTAGTACAGAATCAATCTCAGCTGAATCTAAGCAAATAAAAAATTGATCATCTCAGATCTCGCTTAGACTGAACCAGTAGCTTCAGAACACTCATGTTTCTTAGTACAGAATTAATCTCAGCTCAATCTGAGCAAATTGAAATATTGATCATCACAGAAAATGTATCATCTCAGATCTCGCTTGGATTCAACCAGTAGCTTCAGAACACCCATGTTTCTTAGTACAGAATTAATCTCAGCTCAATCTGAACAAATTAAAAATTGATCATCTCAAATCTCGCTTAGATTCAACCAGTAGCTTCAGAACACTCATGTTTCTTAGTACAGAATTAATCTCAGCTCAATCTGAGCAAATTGAAATATTTATCATCTCAGAAAATGTATCATCTCAGATCTCGCTTAGATTCAACCAGTAGCTTCAGAACACCAATGCTTCTTAGTACAGATTTAATCTCAGCTCAATCTGAACAATTTGAAAAATTAGTCATCTCAGATCTCGCTTAGATTCAATCATTAGCTTAAGAACACTCATGTTTCTTAGTACAGAATAAATCTCAGCTCGATCTGAGCAAAATAAAAATTGATCATCTCAAATCTCGCTTAGATTGAACCAGTAGCTTCAGAACACCAATGTTTCTTAGTCCAGAATTAATCTCAGCTCGATCTGAGCAATTTTTTTAATTTGATCATCTCAAATCTCGCTTAGATTCAACCAGTAGCTTCAGAACACCAATGTTTCTTAGTACAGAATTAATCTCAGCTCAATCTGAACAATTTGAAAAATTAGTCATCTCAGATCTCGCTTAGATTCAACCATTAGCTTCAGAACACTCATGTTTCTTAGTACAGAATCAATCTCAGCTGAATCTAAGCAAATAAAAAATTGATCATCTCAGATCTCGCTCAGATTCAACCAGTAGCTTCAGAACACCCAAGCTGCTTAGTACACAATTAATCTCAGCTCAATCTGAACAATTTGAATAATTAGTCATCTCAGATCTCGCTTAGACTGAACCAGTAGCTTCAGAACACCCATGTTTCTTAGTACAGAATTAATCTCAGCTCAATCTGAGCAATTTTTAAAAGTTGATCATCTCAGATCTCGCTTAGATTCAACCAGTAGCTTCAGAACACCAATGTTTCTTAGTACAGAATTAATCTCAGCTCAATCTGAACAATTTGAAAAATTAACCATCTCAGATCTCGTTTAGATTCAACCATTAGCTTTAGGACACTCATGTTTCTTAGTACAGAATAAATCTCAGCTCGATCTGAGCAAAATAAAAATTGAGCATCTCAAATCTCGCTTAGATTGAACCAGTAGCTTCAGAACACCAATATTTCTTAATACAGATTTAATCTCAGCTCGATATGAGCAATTTTTTTAATTTAATCATCTCAGGTCTCTCTTAGATTCAACCAGTAGCTTCAGAACACTCATGTTTCTTAGTACAGAATTAATCTCAGCTCAATCTGAGCAAATTGAAATATTTATCATCTCAGAAAATGTATCATCTCAGATCTCGCTTAGATTCAACCAGTAGCTTCAGAACACCAATGCTTCTTAGTACAGATTTAATCTCAGCTCAATCTGAACAATTTGAAAAATTAGTCATCTCAGATCTCGCTTAGATTCAATCATTAGCTTAAGAACACTCATGTTTCTTAGTACAGAATAAATCTCAGCTCGATCTGAGCAAAATAAAAATTGATCATCTCAAATCTCGCTTAGATTGAACCAGTAGCTTCAGAACACCAATGTTTCTTAGTCCAGAATTAATCTCAGCTCGATCTGAGCAATTTTTTTAATTTGATCATCTCAAATCTCGCTTAGATTCAACCAGTAGCTTCAGAACACCAATGTTTCTTAGTACAGAATTAATCTCAGCTCAATCTGAACAATTTGAAAAATTAGTCATCTCAGATCTCGCTTAGATTCAACCATTAGCTTCAGAACACTCATGTTTCTTAGTACAGAATCAATCTCAGCTGAATCTAAGCAAATAAAAAATTGATCATCTAAGATCTCGCTCAGATTCAACCAGTAGCTTCAGAACACCCAAGCTGCTTAGTACACAATTAATCTCAGCTCAATCTGAACAATTTGAATAATTAGTCATCTCAGATCTCGCTTAGACTGAACCAGTAGCTTCAGAACACCCATGTTTCTTAGTACAGAATTAATCTCAGCTCAATCTGAGCAATTTTTAAAAGTTGATCATCTCAGATCTCGCTTGGATTCAACCAGTAGCTTCAGAACACCAATGTTTCTTAGTACAGAATTAATCTCAGCTCAATCTGAACAATTTGAAAAATTAACCATCTCAGATCTCGTTTAGATTCAACCATTAGCTTTAGGACACTCATGTTTCTTAGTACAGAATAAATCTCAGCTCGATCTGAGCAAAATAAAAATTGAGCATCTCAAATCTCGCTTAGATTGAACCAGTAGCTTCAGAACACCAATATTTCTTAATACAGATTTAATCTCAGCTCGATATGAGCAATTTTTTTAATTTAATCATCTCAGGTCTCTCTTAGATTCAACCAGTAGCTTCAGAACACTCATTTTTCTTAGTACAGAATTAATCCCAGCTCAATCTGAACAAATTAAAAATTGATCATCTCAAATCTCGCTTAGATTGAACCAGTAGCTTCAGAACACCCATGTTTCTTAGTACAGAATTAATCTCAGCTCAATCTGAACAAATTAAAAATTGATCATCTCAAATCTCGCTTAGATTCAACCAGTAGCTTCAGAACACCAATGTTTCTTAGTACAGAATTAATCTCAGCTCAATCTGAACAATTTGAAAAATTAGTCATCTCAGATCTCACTTAGATTCAACCATTAGCTTCAGAACACTCATGTTTCTTAGTACAGAATCAATCTCAGCTGAATCTAAGCAAATAAAAAATTGATCATCTCAGATCTCGCTTAGACTTAACCAGTAGCTTCAGAACACTCATGTTTCTTAGTACAGAATTAATCTCAGCTCAATCTGAACAAATTGAAATATTGATCATCACAGAAAATGTATCATCTCAGATCTCGCTTGGATTCAACCAGTAGCTTCAGAACACCCATGTTTCTTAGTACAGAATCAATCTCAGCTGAATCTAAGCAAATAAAAAATTGTTCATCTCAGATCTCGCTTAGACTGAACCTGTAGCTTCAGAACACTCATGTTTCTTAGTACAGAATTAATCTCAGCTCAATCTGAGCAAATTGAAATATTGATCATCACAGAAAATGTATCATCTCAGATCTCGCTTGGATTCAACCAGTTGCTTCAGAACACCCATGTTTCTTAGTACAGAATTAATCTCAGCTCAATCTGAACAAATTAAAAATTGATCATCTCAAATCTCGCTTAGATTGAACCAGTAGCTTCAAAACACCCATGTTTCTTAGTACAGAATTAATCTCAGCTCAATCTGAACAAATTGAAAAATTAGTCTCCTCAGACCTCGCTTAGATTCAACCGTGAGCTTCAGAACACACATGTTTCTTAGCACAGAATTAATCTCAACTCAATCTGAACAAATTAAAAATTGATCATCTCAAACCTCGCTTAGATTCAACCATTAGCTTCAGAACACTCATGTTTCTTAGTACAGAATCAATCTCAGCTGAATCTAAGCAAATAAAAAATTGATCATCTCAGATCTCGCTCAGATTCAACCAGTAGCTTCAGAACACCCAAGTTGCTTAGTACAGAATTAATCTCAGCTCAATCTGAACAATTTGAAAAATTAGTCATCTCAGATCTAGCTTAGACTGAACCAGTAGCTTCAGAACACTCATGTTTCTTAGTACAGAATTAATCTCAGCTCAATCTGAGCAAATTGAAATATTGATCATCTCAGAAAATGTATCATCTCAGATCTCGCTTAGATTCAACCAGTAGCTTCAGAACTTCCATGTTTCTTAGTACAGAATTAATCTCAGCTCAATCTGAGCAATTTTTAAAAGTTGATCATCTCAGATCTCGCTTAGATTCAACTAGTAGCTTCAGAACACCAATGTTTCTTAGTGAAGAATTAATCTCAGCTCGATCAGAGCAATTTTTTAAAGTTGATCGTCTCAGATCTCGCTTAGATTCAACCAGTAGCTTTAGGACACTCATGTTTCTTAGTACAGAATCAATCTCAGCTCGATCTGAGCAAAATAAAAATTGATCATCTCAAATCTCGCTTAGATTCAACCAGTAGCTTTAGGACACTCATGTTTCTTAGTACAGAATTAATCTCAGCTCAATCTGAGCAAATTGAAATATTGATCATCTCAGAAAATGTATCATCTCAGATCTCGCTTGGATTCAACCAGTTGCTTCAGAACACCCATGTTTTTAGTACAGAATTAATCTCAGCTCAATCTGAACAAATTAAAAATTGATCATCTCAAATCTCGCTTAGATTGAACCAGTAGCTTCAAAACACCCATGTTTCTTAGTACAGAATTAATCTCAGCTCAATCTGAACAAATTGAAAAATTAGTCTCCTCAGACCTCGCTTAGATTCAACCGTGAGCTTCAGAACACACATGTTTCTTAGCACAGAATTAATCTCAACTCAATCTGAACAAATTAAAAATTGATCATCTCAAACCTCGCTTAGATTCAACCATTAGCTTCAGAACACTCATGTTTCTTAGTACAGAATCAATCTCAGCTGAATCTAAGCAAATAAAAAATTGATCATCTCAGATCTCGCTCAGATTCAACCAGTAGCTTCAGAACACCCAAGTTGCTTAGTACAGAATTAATCTCAGCTCAATCTGAACAATTTGAAAAATTAGTCATCTCAGATCTCGCTTAGACTGAACCAGTAGCTTCAGAACAGTAGCTGAGATTGATTCTGTACTAAGAGACATGCACTCATGTTCTGAGGCTTCTGCTTGAATCTAAGCGAGATCTGAGATGACTAATTTTTCAATTTGTTCAGATTGAGCTGAGATTAATTCTTTACTAAGAAACGTGGGTGTTCTGAAGCTACTGGTTGATTCTAAGCGAGATCTCATATGATCAATTTTTAATTTGCTCAGATTGAGCTGAGCGTAATTTAGTACTAAGAAACATTGGTGTTCTGAAGCTACTGGTTAAATCTAAGCGAGATCTCAGATGATCAATTTTTAATTTGCTCAGATTGAGCCGAGATTGATTCTGTACTAAGAAAGATTGGTGTTTTGAAGCTACTGGTTGAATCTAAGCGAGATCTGAGATGGTTAAATTTTAAAATTTGCTCAGATTGAGCTGAGATTAATTCTGTACTAAGAAACATGGTTGTTCTGAAGCTAATGGTTGAATCTAAGCGAGATCTGAGATTATCAATTTTTAAAATTGTTCAGATTGAGCTGAGATAAATTCTGTACTAAGAAACATGAGTGTCTTGAGGCTTCTGGTTGAATCTAAGCGAGATCTGAGATGATTAATTTTTCAATTTGCTCAGATTGACCGAGATTGATTCTCTACTTAGAAATGTGGGTGTTCTGAAGCTACTGGTTGAATCTAAGCGAGATCTGAGATGATCAATTTTTAAAATTGTTCAGATTGAGCTGAGATAAATTCTGTACTAAGAAACAGTGGTGTTCTGAAGCTAATGGTTCGATCTAAGCGAGATCTGAGATGATCAATTTTTCAATTTGATCAGATTGAGCCGACATTGATTCCGTACTAAGAAACATTGGTGTTCTGAAACTACTGGTTGATTCTAAGCGAGATCTGAGATGATCAATTTTTAAAAATTGATCAGCTCGAGCTGAGATTGATTCTTTATTAAGAAACGTGGGTGTTCTGAAGCTACTGGTTCAGTCTAAGCGAGATCTGAGATGACTAATCTTTCAAATTGTTCAGATTGAGCTGAGATTAATTCTGTACTAAGAAACTTGGGTGTTCTGAAGCTTATGGTTGAATCTAAGCGAGATCTGAGACGATCAATTTTAAAAAATTGCTCAGATCGAGCTGAGATTAATTCTGTACTAAGAAACATTGGTGTTCTGAAGCTAATGGTTGAATCTAAGCGAGATCTGAGATGATCAATTTTTAAAAATTGCTCAGATTGAGCTGAGATTAATTCTGTACTAAGAAACATGGGTGTTCTGAAACTACTGGTTGAATCTAAGCGAGATTTGAGATGATCAATTTTTAATTTGTTCAGATTGAGTTGAGATTAATTCTGTACTAAGAAACACGGGTGTTCTAAAGTATATGGTTGATTCTTAGCGAGATCTGAAAAGTAAATTTTTTAATATGCTCAGATTTGAGCTGAGATTAATTCTGTAGTAAGAAACATGGGTGTTCTGAAGCTAGTGGTTGAATCTAAGCGAGATCTGAGATGACTTATTTTTCAATTTGTTCAGATTGAGCTGAGATTTATTCTGTACTAAGAAACATGGGTGTTCTGAAGCTAATGAATGAATCTAAACGAGATCTGAGATGATCATTTTTTAAAAATTGATCAGATTGAGCTGAGATAAATTTTGTACTAAGAAACATGGGTGTTCTGAAGCTACTGGTTGATTTTAAACGAGATCTGAGATGACTAATTTTTCAATTTGTTCAGATTGAGCTGAGATTTATTCTGTACTAAGAAACATGGGTGTTTTAAGCTACTGGTTGAATCTAAGCAAGATCTGAGATGAGATCTGAGATGATCAATTTTTAAAAATTGATCAGATTGAGCTGAGATTATTTCTGTACTAAGAAACATGAGTGTCTAGAGGCTTCTGGTTGAATCTAAGCGAGATCTGAGATTATTAATTATTAAATTTGCTCAGATTGACCGAGATTGATTCTCTACTTAGAAACGTGGGTGTTCTGAAGCTACTGGTTCAATCTAAGCGAGATCTGAGATGATCAATTTTCTAATTTGCTCAGATTGCCCGAGATTGATTCTGTACTAAGAAACATGAGTGTCCTGAGGCTTCTGGTTGAATCTAAGCGAGATCTGAGATGACTAATTTTTCAATTTGTTCAGATTGAGCTGAGATTTATTCTGTATTAAGAAACATGGGTGTTTTTAAGCTAATGGTTGAATCTAAGCGAGATCTGAGATGATCAATTTTTCAATTTGCTCAGATTGACCGAGATTGATTCTGTACTAAGAAACATGGGTGTTTTTAAGCTAATGGTTGAATCTAAGCGAGATCTGAGATGATCAATTTTTAAAATTTGCTCAGATTGAGCTGAGATTGATTCTGTACTAAGAAACATGGGTGTTCTGAAGGTACTGGTTCAGTCTAAGCGAGATCTGAGATGATAAATTTTTCAATTTGCTCAGATTGAGCTGAGATTAATTCTGTTCTAAGAAACATGAGTGTTCTGAAGCTAATGGTTGAATCTAAGCGAGATCTGAGATGACCAATTTTTAAAAATTGCTCAGATTGAGCTGAGATTAATTCTGTACTAAGAAACATGAGTGTTCTGAAGCTAATGGTTGAATCTAAGCGAGATCTGAGATGACCAATTTTTAAAATTTGCTCAGATTGAGCTGAGATTAATTCTGTACTAAGAAAAATGAGTGTTCTGAAGCTACTGGTTGAATCTAAGCGAGATCTGAGATGATCAAATTAAAAAAATTGCTCAGATCGAGCTGAGATTAATTTTGTACTAAGAAACATGAGTGTCCTGAAGCTACTGGTTGAATCTAAGCGAGATCTGAGACGAGCAATTTTTAAAAATTGATCAGATCGAGCTGAATAAATATTCTGTACTAAGAAACATGGGTGTTTTGAAGCTAATGGTTGATTCTAAGCGAGATCAGAAATGATAAATTTTTAAAAATTGATCAGCTCGAGCTGAGATTTATTCTGTACTAAGAAACATGGGTGTTCTGAAGCTACTGGTTTAATCTAAGCGAGATCTGAGATGATACATTTTCTGAGATGATCAATTTTTCAATTTGCTCAGATTGAGCTGAGATTAGTTCTGTACTAAGAAACATGAGTGTTCTGAATCTGAGCTCAATCCGAGCTCTGAGCAAATTAAAAATTGATCATCTCAGATCTCGCTTAGATTCAACCACTAGCTTCAGAACACCCATGTTTATTATTACAGAATCAATCTCGGCTCAATCTGAGCAAATTAAAAAAATTAGTCATCTCAGATCTCGTTTAGATTGAACCAGTAGCTTCAGAACACTCATGATTCTTAGTACAGAATAAATCTCAGCTCAATCTGAGCAATTTTTAAAAATTGGTCATCTCAGATCTCGCTCAGATTCAAATATTAGCGTTCTGAAGCTACTGGTTGGATCTAAGCGAGACCTGAGATGATCAATTTTTAAAAATTGCTCAGATTGAGCTGAGATTAATTCTGTACTAAGAAACATGGGTGTTCTGAAGCTAATGGTTGATTCTAAGCGAGATCTGAAATGTAAATTTGTTAAAAATTGATAAGATCGAGTTGAGATTTATTCTGTACTAAGAAACATGGGTGTTCTGAAGCTAAAGATTGATTCTAAGCGAGATCTGAAATGTAAATTTTTTAAAAATTGATCAGATCGAGCTAAAATTAAATCTGTACTAAGAAACATTGGTGTTCTGAAGCTACTGGTTGAATCTATGCGAGATCTGAGATGATCAATTTTTCAATTTGATCAGATTGAGCTGAGATTAATTCTGTGCTAAGAAACATGTGTGGTTGAATCTAAGCGAGATCTGAGATGACTAATTTTTAAAATTGTTCAGATTGAGCTGAGATTAATTCTGTACTAAGAAACATGGGTGTTCTGAAGCTAATGGTTGAATCCAAGCGAGATCTGAGATGATACATTTTCTGTGATGATCAATATTTCAATTTGCTCAGATTGAGCTGAGATTAATTCTGTACTAAGAAACATGGTTGTTCTGAAGCTAATGGTTGAATCTAAGCGAGATCTGAGATTATCAATTTTTAAAATTGTTCAGATTGAGCTGAGATTAATTCTGTACTAAGAAACATGGGTGTTCTGAAGCTAATGGTTGATTCTAAGCAAGACCTGAAATGTAAAATCTTTTAAAAATTGATAAGATCGAGTTGAGATTTAATCTGTACTAAGAAACATGGGTGTTCTGAAGCTAAGGGTTGATTCTAAGAGAGATCTGAAATGTAAATCTTTTAAAAATTGACCAGATCGGTCTGAGATTAATTCTGTACTAAGAAACATTGGTGTTCTGAAGCTACTGGTTGAATCTATGCGAGATCTGAGATGATCAATTTTTCAATTTGATCAGATTGAGCCGACATTGATTCCGTACTAAGAAACATGGGTGTTCTGAAACTACTGGTTGAATCTAAGCGAGATCTGAGATGATCAATTTTTAAAAATTGCTCAGATTGAGCTGAGATTAATTCTGTACTAAGAAACATGGGTGTTCTGAAGCGACTGGTTGAATCTAAGCGAGATTTGAGATGATCAATTTTTAATTTGTTCAGATTGAGCTGAGATTAATTCTGTACTTAAAAACATGGGTGTTCTGAAGCTAACGGTTGAATCTAAGCGAGATCTGAAATGTAAATTTTGTTAAAAATTGATCAGATCGAGTTGAGATATATTCTGTACTACGAAACATTGGTGTTCTGAAGCTAATGGTTGAATCTATGCGAGATCTGAGATGATCAATTTTGAATTTGCTCAGATTGAGCTGAGTTTTAATTCGTACTAAAAAAACATGAGTGTCCTGAAGTTACTGGTTGAATCTAAGCGAGATCTGAGACGACCAATTTTTAAAAATTGATCATATCGAGCTGAATAAATATTCTGTACTAAGAAACATGGGTGTTTTGAAGCTAATGGTCGAATCTAAGCGAGATCTGAGATTACTAATTTTTCAAATTGTTCAGATTGAGCTGAGATTAATTCTGTACTAAGAAACATGGGTGTTCTGAAGCCAATGGTTGATTCTAAGCGAGATCAGAAATGATAAATTTTTAAAAATTGATCAGCTCGAGCTGAGATTTATTCTGTACTAAGAAACATTGGTGTTCTGAAGCTAATGGTTGAATCTAAGCGAGATCTGAGATGATCAATTTTTCAATTTGCTCAGATTGAGCTGAGATTAATTCTGTACTAAGAAACATGAGTGTCCTGAGGCTTCTGGTTGAATCTAAGCGAGATCTGAGATGATCAATAGGTGTTCTGAAGCTAATGGTTGATTCTAAACGAGATCTGAGATGACTAATTTTTCAATTTGCTCAGATTGAGCTGAGATTTATTCTGTACTAAGAAACATGGGTGTTCTGAAGCTAATGGTTGAATCTAATCGAGATCTGAGACGGTCAATTTTGAAAATTGATCAGATTTAGCTGAGATTAATTCTGTACTAAGGAACAGTGGTGTTCTGAAGCTACTGATTGAATCTAAGCGAGATCTGAGATGATCAATTTTTCAATTTGCTCAGATTGAGCTGAGATTAATTCTGTACTGAGAAACATGAGTGTCCTGAAGCTTCTGGTTGAATCTAAGCGAGATCTGATATGACTCATTTTTCAATTTGCTCAGATTGAGCCGAGATTGATTCTGTACTAAGAAACGTGGGTGTTCTGAAGCTAATGGTTGAATCTAAGCGTTATCTGAGATGATAAATTTTTAATTCGCTCAGATTGAGCTGAGATTAATTCTGTACTAAGAAACATGTGTGTCCTGAAGCTACTGGTTGAATAAAAATAATGGACCCTTCCCATGAAATATGCTAACTACATTCACGCATGCGTACAGACCCTTCCCATGAAATATGCTAATTACATTCACGCATGCGTACAGACCCTGTTGGTTAGCAAACGCCATTAGTCGTGTTTCAAAACAGCGCGATGTTCCCTCGTTCTGCCAACCAAAACGTTAGTGCACACGTGCTATTAGACCGTGGGATGATCATCAAAAAGGGCTCTAGTTTTCGAGTTTTGTGGTCTACCCTCTGCAACTACCTGAATTTTTCCCCAGATGTTCTTATGGAAGTCCTGAATAACATGTGAAAGTCGTCAAGGGCAAAACTTGCACAGTAATGAGTTATTTTAATTAGAAAATAATTATAGAAAAATAGCGCCCTCTATTGGTCAAAACTGGAGAACTATGCACAAACTCTATGGGCAAATCACCAAGTGCACAAACGAATGGGGAAAATATACTGGCTTATTTATTTTGCTTTCATTTACAGGTTTTCAGCTCTTTTCTCCCAAATTAATTAATTATTTAACATCCCTGGACATCAATCATTTCCCCAATTGAGTTATTTCAATTGTTTCAAATTAATGTCACTAACAAACTTTCTGGGCCTCATTTTGGTCATTTACTAAGTTTTCAGAGCTTAGACAGGCCTTAATTAAATTGTAATCGATTGAATGAATGAACTTGACAAAAAAAGGATATTGTTGACATTCAGATTTTTTTAATTTCTTCTCTTCATATCATAATGACACATTTCTAGTACAATACTCATTGTTATCATGATGAATTATGTTACTTTCTTGAAAAGGCCCTTTTAAATTCCCCCACACAATTCAATTTAAAACAATAATAAATCCGTTTATGTGCCGTATAACCTATGCCTGGCGTATCCCCAAAAAGTCTTGACGTATTCTCACGTATCCACATGTAACATACATAACTTCATTTTAAGTTAGTGATACGCTATCAATTCATTAGTCATACGCTTTGTATACGTTCAGTACGCTATGGATGCGATTCTGGGAAGTTGGGCACTCTTGAACTTTTAAAATGCTCGAACTAGTTTCTGTAGGCCTATACGCCGGCATACGTTAAGGCGATACACCATGGTGTGACAGGGCCGTTAACAATTTCAAAGATATAAAGATTTTACAAAATTGAATGAAAATAATATAAATCTAGTTCCCAAACTGTCTTTCTGGTACCACAGTAACTGATGGGTTAATTCAATTCTCAAATAAATTGTTCCACATTTATTTTAAGGTTTATATTTTGGTAAGCCAAAAGCTTACTTTTTACACATTGTACTTGTGCAGAATTCTCTTCTTGTTTTTTCTACTTTTCTATTGAAAATGATGATTCAGACAACATTTTGTTTAAATTAGTTATCATCAGAATAAACATCCCCGTCCGAGTCCTTTGTAGCCACTCCGCAACTGGCACAAAAGCATAAGTCTGTGCAGGGGAAATTGATTTGTTGACAGGAACATCTGCTGTGTGATATTTTCCTTTACATACTTTCTTCTTCAATCTGCATGATACACTGTTCGGGGAGCACGTTCAGCTGAGGCGTTTCAGAATCACCAGTGTCAGAGCGTAGCAACCTTTTGATCGTGGTTCACCTTCAGTTGTCTCGTTGCTAATGGCATCACTATTCTCGCGTTCTGCAAGCGAATTATAAAAGCATACTCGATGACTGAACAGACAGTACACAAAATAAAAACAATTTGTAGGAAAAGCAAACATGTACAGTTTTGGTGAAGGTAGATCAACTCATTGTTCCTTAATTGTAGTACACATCCAATCCAAAGTTTATTTAGGCAGTATGAATTTCTCATATCCAAGTGGCATGCCCTCATACCCTAGTCAACTTGTGCCCAACTACTAAAGGTCAATCCATACAAAACGTATGATAAAGAGCACCGGAAAGCTTTTGATATAAAGAGGACATTTTTACCCAATACTTTGAACTTTTCATTATCTTGTAGCAAATTCTTGCAAAAGTTTACACAGATTTTATATATAGATTTTTTTATTTAATAGTAGGGATACTGGTCCTGTTCACAAATACCAACAGTTAACCATATATTCATTTGAGTTTTTTCTCTCGTTTTCCTGAAAACAAAAGAAAAAAAGGTTAGAAGGTTACGCACAGTATTTCTTCTGGTGGACGAGAGTAATGAACAAGTTATTTTTTTTTACCTTCAATTTTTGTTCTTCTTTAGCTTTCTCAGATTAGTTTCTGCCTTTCTTTGTTTGTCCTACTACCTGCACGCTTCATTGTCAGCGAAAAGTGTTGATATACCACTAACCCAGAGCGGACATGTCATACTGAAAAGAAAAGAAATACAAATAAATGAGGCCCTAGTTTACTCATCTTATTTGAAAACAAAATTAGGCTTGTTCCCCTTAGTTTAAATACAAAATTTTAATTTTAATACCACATCTCAAAGAAATCTGGTTGTTTGCCTCTAGAATTTTAAGAATAAAGATGGGGATGTTATTTATTATTATTCAAGCATACTTCATCACGTGATTAGTATGGGGGTCTTGGGGTACGTGTATGTACCCTTGCCCTTCCTCCACTTCAGTGTTTTAGTTTAGTAAGTAAGGGCCAATTTAATTTTTCCTGAATCGTGTAAATTTTTAATCGGCCTAGTGCATTGAATACTTAATGTTTTTTGATTTTTCATACTGTAGTCTGTACATGTAATTGTAATTACTAATTGTAACAGTGCATGTATGAATATGATGTATGTTTTTTGTTATTAATTCAAGTATTAAGTAAATAACTTAAACCGATGTGTGTCATCATCATGATTCATCACCAAAATGTGTATCCTCATCATGTGATCGTGACTCTGATTTCGTTTCATATATTTGAGAGATCGGAGCATTTCATTTTGTTTAACTTCATGACTTGAATAAAAAATTTAAAAAAAATGATTAACTGCTTTGCTTCGAATTGAAGCACAACTTATTCTGGAAAGAAATGTTGCCTAAATACCTTCAACTTCCACTAGTACATCCACGGTACTCCAACCAGCAGCTGCCGCTGTGCTTTCTGGTGAAATTGGATCGGAAGGTCTTGTCTTTTGTAGGTCGCTGTCATGTCATCCATCCATGGCGTCCAAACTCCAAGCATACACATTTTCACATGTCATGATGATCATGATGTTTTTCCTAACCACTGCTGGGCCAACGAACTCCTGCCAGCGATAACTATTTTCCCGAACTAGCTCGGATTAAATTTATGTTGTTTTCATGTAACATAAAACGAGCCGATCTTCGCAACTTTCTTCCCTTCACACAGGACGAAGTTTCCTGAGAAGCGTAGACGACATCTTTCTGCAATCCTTCTCGAAACCACGGCTTCGGCTCCGCATGCTAGCTTGGCCCCGCGGTTGTTTTGGCAATTGTGCGTACTTTGCGTACGCGCTCAGTCAGGGCTTCAGACGAGATAAGGGAACCTGAAGCTGAATCCAACGCAGGCGCCGTCGTTTCGAAAAGGGCCACAAAACCACAGGACTTCGAAACAAGCTCTTTCATTGGTCTACACATCCGCATGCATGTCATATGCGCTATGATTGGCCGAGCTTATAAGTCATCTATTTTGTTGTTGCACGTTCAGCCATTTATTCTCGCTGTATTATTGTGCTTCATTTCGCGAATAAATCCATACTGTGCAAGTTTTGTGCTTGACGACTTTTTTTGGGTGGTAAGTTGAATTTTCTTCAAATTTTGAGACCAAATGTAAGTAGTTGTGTAGGGTAGAGCACTGAAAAGCAGAATTTGGAGCATCATCCCACGGTCTATATGTGCAATTTACATATTGGAAGGGTCTTATCGACACCACAGTTTATACAATTGTGTATATATACATGTACTACAGTTACAAATACATATTCAAGAGGTGCTCTTTCAATTTTTTTGAGAATGAATTAAGTGAACGAGACTTTTTAATATCAGAGTTAATTGGTTGTTCCTTAATAGCGTGCCACGTGCGAGATGTACATGTTGTTTTTGGAAAACGTTGTTCGGTTGAATTTTGTATACAAATCACCTGTTGAAACTGCACGAGTTGAATATGTATGGATTGATGAACACGTAAAAAGATCATTAAAGGATCACGTTGCCTTGGATCGGACGAGTTGGTCTATAAAAAGCGTTTTTAACCGTTTTCTATAAAATGCATATGGTTGGAAAGATGTTGTAAAAGTAGAATACAATGATCCACACAAATTTGCCTCGAAATTGCGTGGTTTTCCTTTTACTGTGCGAACTAACACGGTCGGCCAGTTATGGGAGTCAAAAGTTTGACTTCCATAAATGGCCGACCTTGTTAGTCGACGAGGTAAAAGGAAAACCGTGCAATTTCGAGGCATGTTTGTGTGGATCATTGTATTCTACTTTTACAACATCTTTCTACCCATGTGCATTTTATAACAAACGCTTTTCATGGACGAACTCGACCGATCCAAGGCAACGTGTTCCTTTAAATTCGTTAGGCAATAAAGAGCCACTTTTGTATTTATACATGAATTTACCTAAACTAAAATTGTACAAATCGTTAACAAGGAACTTTATAAGGCTATGAAACAGCTGTGGTAGTGTGATCCACATAGTTTTTACTAATAATTCGATCAGCTTTCTTTTGTCTGACTGTTAAGCTTTCCCATGTAATTTACTGCTACAACAACGCTATGTATCGTGGGACGTGACGCTCCATAAATCGCGATCAATAAGTAAAGGGTCCGAGATTCTAAAATCGCAGCGTTATTGGAAACAAAGCAACAAATAATTCCACAAAGCAAAGCTGTTTACTTTCTTCCTTTTCTAGTCGGATGAACTCTGGTATTGGCTGAGACTATTCAAGCCTTTTTAGTCGGATATCTCCTCTGCTATTTAGTACCGATGATTATTGTTGAGGAGGATATTATACCAGCCTCTTACGAGCCATTGGTCGAGTAGCTCGGCGCGGCTATTGACGGTGACTATGGATTTGTTCGTGGAGGTACCTGATTTGTTGAGAAGGGAACCAAAATACCACTAATGCCAAATTCATCAGGTTATAAAAATGTTTTTGTCTGATTTGCTCTAAGACAAAGACATCCTGATTGGTATGCAATGTGGAGACACTTGACTATTATCCGCGAGCACGTGAATTATTATGCGCTCAGGTATACAATACAATAAGTGTGTATATAGCAGTGCGTTATATTTTAGTCGGCTAGGTAATTACCATTACATTGGCTTAGCGGGGAAATACGTGTGCAGTTGAGTTAACAAAATTACTACAATAACAATAACAGAGCCGATTGAATTAACACTATGCTCAAAAGTTGGGGACAAAATAATCCACATTTATGTGGATAATAAGTTTACTTTGTATTCGTCCAGGATAGATTGACATGGTCTCATACGCCTCTTTATGTTTATATACTTTATATTATAATGTACTTCATATTTCAATCTTTAGCATAGTAATACCCAAAAAGGTAAATACACAAATGAACAACTACCTTGTGACAACCAATTACACCCGAACACTACCATTTTTCTGACACTAATTAACAGTTTACAAAAAGAACGAAATGAAGAGAAAAAAAAAACCTAAAATAATATGGGCCTACAACACCACATCCACAACTAAACTTTAACATCGATACCAAGAAACATACATTATACCAATAATTCTATCCCATATGGGGAATTACCAAACTATACACCAAAACATCAACAAACAAACAAGTCAAAATAACTACACTTAAAAGAAGTTTAAAGGGCATGGACAAAAAGAAACAAATGGCAAGACACAGATAATAAAAAAAATTGAGACTCAAATAAAAGGAGAAACAAACAAATAAAGACTCAAAGAAAAAAACAACCCAAACAATAAAAGTATAGAATCTTATAAATGTTATGAATCTTTGGAGCTTCAGATCCTCATTCATTTTAAATACAATTCCCAATCTAGCCTTGCTCAAGGCAGTCGCATTATTCGCTCCGAAAAGACGCAGCTGTAAACCCACCCGCCGTATACCCTGTGCATGGTGTGTGCGATCACACCGAATGACCCACCCGTACACACACTGTCACATCGCACGAATACTGTTCACACAAATCATCGCACTCGTACACCACTAATCGCATGCGGAGGCCGTCAGGCCGACAGCCTTGTCGGATCTGTATCTTCCCGTTTTAATGTGTTGTATTGAAAAAATTATTATTAAAAAGAATATCAATTTATTCATGACTCCAATGTTTTTAGAAACTTTACCTGCCAATGACATTTATATGCTTGTTCCCATAAAAAGGTTTTCGTCAATGTATTCTTATGAATTTGGTATGCTTTATAGCATGGATAGCAGTTATCAACACAGGACTATGCTCCTTTTAGTTGTATTGCTTATACTGATAGTTTTATCTGGTGGTGGACTTTGCACCTTCTGTAATAGTAATAATATAGGTCGCGGTTGTCCCACCCATCCCCCCGCGTCCCGCCCGTACACACTGAACTGAGGTTATAAATCTGCGTGCAGTGCATCGAACTAAAGATAGCGCTAGCGACTTGTGAAGCTAGCTAGCTGTGCACAGTTTGTGAACAGATCGACGTTTTGGTCAAGAACCGGCTCTGCGAATCTGAAACAATTAAACCCTCTCAAGATGAAAATGGAAGAGACGAGTGGTAGCCACGCATTCCAATTGAAGGTAAGTTTTCGTGGTTGTCCTCTGATTGACATTATTTTAACCAGTTGAACCCAGTTTAATAACTGGGGACAACTGGTTCCTGGATAGTGACCAAACTTGCCATTTTCCATATTGACAATTGGTTTGGACTTGGGTTAACTGTGTTCAACTAGAAGTAAACCAGTTTGGTTCTGTCCGTTTTCCATATTAAACCAACTGGTTTTCAACTGGTTTTCAACTAGCTCCAGTTAAACCCAGTTTTAACTATAGGCCTAAGGTTCAACAGAAATTTTGACCTGGGATCGGAAGGGAGTGAAATGATTCCAACAAGTTCCAACGATGTCTCGGATAACATACGATCAGAAGGAGTTCGATGAGGGATTGACCTTGGCCATACGCGTAAATGGGGAAAAAAAAAAACCCAGACAAATGGGACATTATTTTGTAGCTGATTGTAATGTATCCCACATCACTGTCCTGTTTTCAACCTATTATGGCTTCATCTTTGAATTGGAAAAAAATAATGATGCCATATGAGTGAAAATTCACTAAACTGCACTAATTAGCTAGATAGAATGCTCTTTTAGCAGTGTAGCACATAAATTAAACACCATGTCAAGATAACTAAAGCACCACTGTGAGTACCCACCTAGAGGTACCTACAGTAGCAACAACGTTCTCATAGTTGCTTGGCAAGATTTTCAGAATGTTGGTAAAAGGCCGATTTGTGGACGGAAATTTGTTCAATCAGAAAACTATATTTAAGTTGCCTAAAGACGTTGGCAAAGCCATCACTGCATGTTACATGATGATAGAATGGAGAAATGCCTTACTGATAATAACAATAGCTTCAATGATTTATGTCTGGTAAAAGCACAACAGGGTCATTAGTGAGCCATTTTGGACATAACTATTTTCCATCCAATTTTAAGGTATTTTCTTGATACTAGTTTCTATCAATTAGTAAAATAGGACACCAGAAAGTTTAACATTTTCCCAAGGTTGTTTAGCCCATGCAGCACTAAGTGCAATTGTTTTCATAATCGCAGATGCGCCGGTTTAAGTGTGACAAGGGCTAAAAACAGCGATCGGATGCATATTTCCGTCCACATTCCACAACTTTGTTATGTCCGAAATAATACATTTCTCTTTATAACATGTACCCCTAGTAAAGAAATCATTCAAGTTAATAAATGAAACAAGTGGTATTGACTTGTCAAATAATGTGTAGCTAATTTATTTGCGCCAATTATCCCAAAGTAATGCTGAAATTTAAAGTGTTTTGTTCAAAATTAACTTTTCCTTGAGTGGACATAATTATGTTCCGGACATAACTTAAAACAGTGGACATGATACAAATTGTGGGCCATGGCTCTATTCTACATGTAGGTAATGAAAAAGATAAATTGTTAAACTTCCACAGGAGTGTGTGTCTGGGTGGGTTTGGCTTACATTTCTGTAATAGTACGCAACCTGTATTTGATGATACATGTACACAGTATGCATAGACTACAGTAAACTATGTACAACAAGCACTACTTCTGCACGCACATAGCACACTGTATACAACACTTCTGCTGCAGTGAATAGGTAAGTGATAATTTTGTTGTCTTGAAACAATCATAATACCTAAATTTAAACTTTTTTCAAGAGATTCCTTGCATGTTTTTGTAGGCTTAGAAAACAAAGAGCAGATGTAAATTTTGTTACAAAAGGAACCAGGTAAGATCTGTATAGACTGTTTCTGTATCTGAGATTGTGACTTAAATTGCTTATTAATTATAAGTAAAATTAAGGTCATATTGTTATTGCTTTCCTCTTAAACCAAAGTTTCTTTCATTTTTTCAAACTCAGGTTGTCAAAAAAGGGTTACTTTGTTTGGCCAACTGGAGAGGACAAGGAGTGGAAGTCATCATGGGCATCCCTAAACATGGTGATCTCAATTCCAAACCCTATAATAATGATTCAAAGGGGCGCACCCAGGCTAAGTGGAGTGATGATGATGTGTCACAAATTTAACAAAAGCTGGCATTATTGTTAAAGCATGGGTATTTAGCTGTCATCCAGATCAACCAAAATGAAAGACAAACTGTGTTCAAGTTAAATTTGTCTGTATTATATGATGTTATTGGCAGTTACTTGGTGTTAAAATGTCTTTTGAGTTTAAATTGGTTGTCTTTTTACCTACTTTTTACTTTGAAGATGGTTTTGACATGGTTTCACTGAAAAGGCCTTTAACTTGCTACACTCCGTAATCTGTATTAGGTAAGGCAGCTTAATGTTATTTTTGGGGAATATCTTGTAATAGTAGACCATCTGCTGTCTAGATTCGTATTGAACAAACTGCGATGCTACAATAAGAGTTATTCAAATAACTTCCCCGAGTACTCACAAAAATGGACATTGGACATGTCCTAAATATGATAAATTTCAAAGTTATGTCTATAATATAATGATATGACTGAAAGAAAGAGATCCCACATCATGATTTACAATTATTTATGTACCAAGCCATCAGTTAAATACAAAAAAGGTGTCTCATAGTGTCATATATCCATGTAAAACTATGTAATGTCTACAAAGAGTTAAATGTCCAAAATGTCCACATTGTCCAAAGTTATGTCCGAAATTGTGCACCCAAAGAAATTGTATCTTTTAAACCAAATACACTCTAAACTTCAATGATTGTATGAATGATCAGTAGGTTAGTATGTGCATGGAGGAAGGAATAGAAGGAGCTCGAACGACCCACAAAACCGCAGAGTAACAAAAGAATACCCTGACAATGCCCCCGTCTAACCAGTGGAAAAAGATAGGAGACCTCCAGCTGGACGGCCGATTAACGAGCAGGATTAGATTTCTTTGTGCAGAACGTGCGGTACTGCCGCTCTGCACCGTTGCCTTTGTGTAAAGTTGAATCATTGGAGACAAGAATTGTGAATACACACGTTTTCATTTACCATTTGTGGTGTTTCACTGAAACATGGCATATTTTTTCATTTTTTGTGACTTTCCGGTCCATAGCGGTGGTTCAAAATTTTGGTATAAGCACACGAGGGTGGTTGGTATTCAATTGTGTTTTTCGATTTGGTGAGCACAAGTGTACACAATTTTTATCAGGTCTCAAAAAAGTTGTTTTTTTCTGTATTATATCCATACGACATACAACACCATGGTTGAGTGAAGAACCAAGTGCGCATGCGCAAACGCACATACGCCAGTTCGCCCATTGTCTGTATAAGGTATGTGGGTGATTACGAGGTGTTGTTAAACGACCGCGGTACCGCACGCTCGACTTTTGATGTCCCTTCGTTCGAGCTCCTTCTATTCCTTCCTCCATTTTGTTGTTCAGTTACACTTCAAAATATGTGCGCTTGTCATGAAAAAAACCTCTGAAATTCACGCAGATAACATAATTTTTTCGTAAAACAGCCATATATATAGTACGTATTTCGGCAAAAATGTTGCAGAGCATATTTGTAACAAGGTGGTAAAAACATTAGCAGTTAACATTGAAGAGGTTTTTCAAAATGGTCTTATTGTTTCGTATATTAACTGCTTACTGTTTACAAGTTGTTGAGCTTTAAGTATGTGTTGCTAAATATTCGAAATAGTTGTAGCCCCGACAATACCCAATTAATAAATTGGAACAATTGGACTATCTGACTGAGTTGGAATGATTTTTCTGAATCATTTTGAATTTTTGACCCAAATTGAACGTAGTTATAGCGGCTTTGTGAATTTTCACCCATATACTTTTTTTATAGGCCTATATTATCAACAGCCGTCGATTTCACCATGGAGGTAGTGATTTCACAATGACTCTTCCTAACTTAAGACTAATCTGACGATTCCCAACCCTGCACTGTACCATGCAGACCTTTAATAAGATTAATCCTAGGTTAGGACGAATTACTTGTCCCATCTATACCTCCATTATACCTCCATTAAATCCATGCTCGTCCTTACTCGAGTCGAGATAAGACAAGTCCTTAATTCTTTGTGAAATCGACCCCTGATGCCTTAATTACCTTATTTGTTTCAAATAAGAGGTATGCAAACATTTTTTTTTAAAACTTGATGGACAGAGAAATTTTCAACTGGTCCCCATTTGTCTCCGTTCTGAGTTTTTCCTGTATGGTTTCCCATTGTCGAAGCATAGCAGGCAACTTACACATTCAATTGTTTGTTTGTCTGCAGTTTATTTTCCAATTCTCAAAGTCACAATTAAACATGCCTTCATTTATACAGGGTTTTCATGATGAAAAATTATGTGCATATATAACTCTGAATTTTCAAATTTAGTGGGGAGGAACTGTAAGATATGTGCCCCATTGTGCACATTGCCACTTTCATGTATAAATAGCGCCCTTAAGGGTTGAGACTTGTAAATCTTCCAATATGGCGAGTTACACAGGGCGAACGAGGCTTTATATATTTCTCACATTGTAGAAATGCCTAAAACACCAGACTTTTTGCATAAAATTACAAGTGCAACTAACCAGTGGAGCCTTACATGTTTCTTAGTTTTGGTCAAGGGAGAGGAGACTTTACTTGGAAAGTCAAACCACAAACATTTTACATCGTGCACAGAGAGGTAAAAGGTTTGCCACGATTTTAGGGAAACCTTGAAAACCCTTCTTTTGTACGATATTTTATTAGGTGTTCGGGCCATCAGCTCGGAACACCTCTTATTATTGTTTGTTTTTTTCTTTCTTTTTCTTCATACTACTTAGAGATTTTATGTGTACATTGTACGCGATGCAGTCACACGTTTTTTTGGTGTATGGACATGTGCATTATATAGGCCTTCATTGGTGGCGCGGTGCCAAGTTCTGTGCCATGCGGCATATATGCATAGAGCTGGCTGGGCACATGGCAGAACGCTGCGAAAACGATTTACTTTCAATCTTCGGCGTCAAATTGTTCAAATTTTGCACTTCTGATGGCTTAGTGGTCAATGTTGAATTGAAGGGAAGTTTCGCTGAGATGGCCACCTACTTCAGTGATTCATGGGACTGTTAATTATGTGAGAAAATAACAGCAGAAAAAGACGAACATTGGTCATGTTTTGATCAAACACCGAGAAGCAGTGACGTGACATCGATCGACCACTCCCGCCGAACTCACGGCAGTATGACAAAAACTAACAAAAGCACACTTCCCAAGTTCGTATGAATTTGAAACTTCGCACATAGTTAGATATGCATTAGGAGTGGAATACTGTTTTAGTTACGTCATGATGATGTCATCCATTCTTGAGTTATAAAAATTCAAAGTTTATTAATTCAAAAAATCATAACTTTTGATCTACATGATGGATTCTTACAATCGATGCATCATCGAAAAGGTCGTTAAAAACTCTGTAAAAGCCTCGCAGACATGACCCCATTTTTACCTTGTCTTCTGGTTCAAATTGGATTTTTTTGAATATTTTCGTCAAAAACACATTGTTTGTTTTGACTACGACCATACTGCGTTGATTACTATGGTTCTCGTCCGATCATTGAAGTTAAGCAACATCGGGCCCATTCTGTACTTGGATGGGAGATCCGCTTGGTCAGTTAATGTTTTTTTCTTTCTTTTTTATTTACTTTTTTATATAAATAGCTTCGTTTATAGTATGTTTTCAAGGCGTTTTCAAGAAACATTTCCCTTCCGGTTAGTTAGTCTCTTCTCCAGTCGTCCTTATTCACAAGTTCTTACATGTATGTCCTCAACCACAATAGCTATTTAGACAATATATAGGCCTACATCATATGAAAGGGCTTTTCGTACGTTGTCTGTTTTCAAGGCGTTTCAACATTCAACAAACATTTCTCTTCCAGTTAGTTAGTCTCTTCTCCAGTCGTCATTACTCATCAGCTCCTATTTCCTTAACCACAAAAGCTATTTTGACAATCTATACATCATATGAAAGGGCTTTACGTACTTCACAAAAATGGGTATGTTGTTGACCTTCTCTTGAACTTTTGACCTGTCTAAACCGGAAGTGCATGTAAAATGCTTTGAATATGCGTTACTTCTTGGAATTGTCGCTTTGTAATTTCCACTAGGCTTGTATTTTTGTACTCCAGGATGCCGAACACCTTGTTTTTGTTATGACAAAAAATTAAGTCTAGTTCTTCTTCTTCGTCTTCTCAGCGTTCCTTGTCCGCTTACAAAAGCACCTTTCCCAAACTCGTATGAACTTAAAACTTCACACATGGTTAGATATTCATTAGGAGAAGAAACCGTTGAAGTTACGTCATGATGATGTCATCCGTTTTTGAGTTATAAGTATTCAAAGTTGATTATTTCAAAAATCGTAACTTTTGATCTACATGATGGATTTTTACAATCGATACATCATCGGAAAGGTCGTTAAAAACTCTGTAAACGCCTCACAGACATGACCCCATTTTGATCTTGTCTTTCGATTCAAAATCGAGGTTGAAAATTCACAAATTCATGCATAAAGAACTACAAAATGTCCCCATTGGTCGTATGTAAAGATTTTACGCATTCAACACGAGTAGCGTACACGTGTAGTGTTTGCATACGTGCTAATCCGTCCCCATATAGCGCGTGATGTAGTTTCGGTATAGTCCGAGTTCGATGCGTTCAACATACATTTCCCATTCCGTTAGTTAGTCTGCTCTTCAGTCGTCAATACTTCATAAGTTCATATTTCCTCAACCACATTTTTAAGCTATTTTGACAATCGATACATCATACGAAAGGGTTTTACAAACTTCACAAAAATGGATATGTTGGTGTCCTTTTCTTGACCTTTTGATCTGTCTTAACCGGAAGTGACTGTAACTTGCTTTGAACAAGTGTTATTTAATGGCTCTTAGGTTGAAATGTGCACCTTTTGATGCTATACAATCACATAATACAAGTCTGGCAAAAGTCTTATTAAAAAATAATAATACTGATCCGAGTCACCAAAAAAATAAGTGTGCTCTCTAGCGGCAGATTAACAACATCTAAAAAACACTTGTACTAGATGTTGTGTCAGAGTTTAGAACATGTGTTTCAAAAAGGTATACAATCAATCTCCTTCATAATAGCAACATATCTTTGGCGTCTTAGCTTGATGGGGTCATCATGTTTCACGTGGTATTGCTTTAAAGGTGCACTTTTCAAAGCGAAAACCAAAAGTTCACCTGAGGTGAAAATTGGCGTATTGTAAGTCAAGAACCTTAACTTCTTGAACACGAAATGACGTCATCATGTTGTTTTAACAATATTTGCAATTTTGATCTTTTATTACAAATCTTGACAAGCAAGGTGCAGTATTTGTTTTTTAAGTGTTTTTATTTTATGTTTTCATTTTTTTGTTTTTTTACAAAACTTGCAAAAGTACTGAGTATACAGTGCTTCCAACAGATCGGGAAAGGGTTACAACCAAATTATAAAAACACACCGAACACCGTTTGTTTGTAATTTACAAACAACACATGTCTAGTTAAAATATAATTTGTTCTTAAAAAATATTCAGCAGCTCAACTGTTATTTTCAATTGAACAAATACTTGAAAAATAGTGAAATTGGCACAAAAATAATGCCTGAAAAATTAGTGTGAGTTTTTACCCTTGGATTAAAATGTGTTTGTCCTGGTTTTGTACCTGTTTGAAGTATGTAGGCCTAATAGGGCCTACTATAGTAACTACACAAGGCTGGAAAAAAAAGGTAATTAAATTTCTTTGAAAAAATTCTATGATTCAATATTTTAGACAAGTGCCCATGACACCAAAACAGTGAACTTTTTAATCTCCCTATTTCAACCATATGGACAGACAATTTTAAAGTTTATGGGCAGTTTCCATGGAAATGTAAACCTCAGTGCCAAAATTTCAAAATGACACTAATGTGGCAAATGAGAAATCATTTTGTAGCTATTGTATGAATTTTAATAAAATATAATCTGTTACTAAAAAATCTTCAGCGGCTCAGATGCAATTTTCAACTGAAAAAATACTTGAACTATAGTGAAATTGGCTCAAAAAATAGTGTTTTGCCTAATTATTGTTTTGGTTTTGTACCTGTTTGAAGTCGTCTATAGTAACAGCACAATGATGGAAGTAAATTTTTCTTTCAAATTTTTTATGATTCAATGTTTTAGGAAACTTACTTTTCCGACACCAAAATAGTGAATTTTTAATCTCCCTATTTTCAATCATGTTTTTATGCAAGTCGCCAGTCACACAAGGCCACTTCAAGGTGTGGGCTATAATGGGAAACTTTAGACTATCTGCCAATCACCAAGAGAGGGCGCTCTCCACCAGGTGATGTCAACAACTTAGGAATAGGAGAAGCATGAGTGACGGTCACTGACAGCAAATACCTTGTGTTTTGCATGTTTTTGATTTTGTATTTAGATTTAGCCAAACTGTATTTTGTTTCTCATAACACAATGCCAGCATAAACCAAACTGTTCTGGAACAGGACGTACTGGACACGAGTTCCCCAATGATAACAAGCGGTATGCATGAGGTTTTGGGAGTGTTTCTTCTAGGGTAATAAGCAAAAATTCCAAAATGCTGACCTACCAAAAAAATGAGAAGAAATCTGAAGTTTAGTTGTATGACAATGTATCTGATTTAATTTTCAAGAGGCTGAGAGACTTCTTAATATTTTTTGAGTATTTTTGAATTTTTAGCATATTACCATTGTTTGCTATAGGAGTTGTGCACCCTTACCTGGTAGGTCTGCTGCCCTCTAGTGGCAGAGCTTTCACAAAGTCTCCCATTGTTTTTTTCCAGAGGCCGTTGCCACCTAGGGCTGAAACAGTGTTACCCCTTAAGTTGCAGTCCATACGGATGTAGGCTTGGTACTAAATAATAAATATCAGAAAAGCTTGACTTTGCACTATAGTTGTTTACTGTACAGGTGGTTACCCCCAAGTAGGATAGAGCTCTTCTTTAAGGGCCTAGATTCATTAAGTAAAATGTTGGCGAGGTTCCAAAGTTGGTCCTTGACAAAAAAATATGGAATCAAATAAACACCAACATTCTTGGTGACCTTTGACCTTGGCAACAGTTACCCACCAACAACTTTAAACTTGATAAATACAAGTCCAATCTACAATGTATTTGACCAAATGTTGTTTTGCAGACATATCTTTCATTAGGCAACATTTTGAAACTGCATGGGGCCTTTTGCCCATTTGGGTTGCCACAGCAATGCATTTAAGGATGCATAGTACAAGTTGCATTACACGTGCACATTGTTTCTATTGATCTCAAAACGCGGTAAAATTTGACAATTAAACCACTTTTTTTTCAACAAATAATGATTTAAATAATCTGATCATACAACACCAAATTGGCAGATTACATCATTAGTTTATAACAAAAAAATGTCTTATCGTGAAGTGTAGGCCTATTAACAGAGGTTTGATGAATCCATAAATAAGAAAAAATTGCATTAAAGTTCAAACACATCACAGAGTTTGTACTACAAATATTGGTTTTCATAAAAAGGCATTTCTCTGAGTACTTCCAACACCATGGTGTTTTGGGCGAATTGCATCTACCCAAAGATATGGATGAATAATTTTTGATAAAATAACTTTAGTGACTACCTTATACATTTGTATGACTACCTTATAAATTTTTATTTATTTATATTACTTTAATCATACACACTGTTAAAGTGTGCGAAATGTACATTCGACCCCATGGAACTGCCCATTTAGAAAAGCACAATTGATACTCTCTAAGATCTATTGAATTGTCTCTTTTCAAAATGTTCTAAATTTTACCATGGAGGAAGGAAGAGAAGGAGCTTGAACGACCCGCAAAACCGCAGAGTAACAAAAGAATACCCTGACAATGCCCCTGTCTGACCTGTGGAAAAAGATAGGAGACCTCCAGCTGGACGGCCGATTAACGAGCAGGATTAGATCTCTTTGTACAGAACGTGTGGTACCGCCGCTCTGCACCGTTGCTTTCATTGGAGACAAGAATTGTGAATATACACGTTTTCATTTACCGTTTGTGGTGTTTCGCTGAAACATCATGGCATATTTTTACAATTTTTGTGATCTTCCGGTCAATAGCGGTGGATCAAAATTTGGGTATAGGCACACGAGGGTGGTTGGTATTCAATTGTGTTAATCGTTAAGGTGTACAGTAGCGTCAAAAAATGTTATCGCGTCTCAAAAAAGTAGTTTTTCCTCTATTATATCCATACGACACACGACGCCACAGTTTGGCGAAGAACCAAGTGCGCACGCGCAAATTCACGCACGCCAGGTCGCCCATTGTTTGTGTAAGGTATGTGAGTGATTAGAGGTGTCGTTAAACGATGCGGTACCACGGGTTCGACTTTTGAAGTCCCTTCGTTCGAGCTCCTTCTCTTCCTTCCTCCATGATTGTACAGAATCCTGGTGTCAGAGGTGGGTCTGTCCACACTAATGAGACCATTTGACATTTTTTTATATTTATAAATGGGTGCAAAAATAAACAAGAAGAGTTTTGTCAAGCTTGTTTCCCATAACATTCCTAATCACTTCAAGTTTTTTCTTTGCAAAGAGTAAGACAAATTTATCTGTATTTTAGCAATATCTGGGAATCATCTTCAAGATGATTAATGTTTGTAATCCAGGGGAATTGTGAGAAAGACATAGGATAGGCCCAATATAAACAGGATTGCCAAAAATGTTGTCCTTACAATGCATAAACTGTCCCTGTAAAGAATGTTTCCAGGCAAAACCAAGACAACTGGGTCAATGTCAAATCATTCAACCACTGGCATGGTCCCCAAGTGACTCTCACATTTTGATGGGCTCTTTGCGATTCACTTCCTGACACTTTAACTTCAACAATGACCACATACAATTTGTCCACCATATAACAAAAACTTTTTCCTATAAATTCAAAGTATTTATGAATATTTTGTGTTAAAGATAAAGGAGTTGATTGAGGCTGAATCTGAAAGAGACTTGTTGTTCCAGTATTTAAGAGACTACCAGACGTGAGTACAATAAATGTATTTATTTATCATTTGTTTTCATGACAGGGCCTATGTTTTTGTCATAAGTTGGAGTGGACTATTTTGATCATCTTGAGTTTAGTCATGTTGGTCTGGGTGATAAAAAGTTTTGATTAGAATCCCGACATTTAAAGGGATGCTGCAGTGAATTCAAATAAAATAGTAATTTTGTTGTCATTTATTTCTGATATATGTATTGAACATCAATGAAATGTGTTTTGTTTATTCCCGACATATCTGACTTGAGTAATTAGCCAATAAGTCATGCCCCCCTTTTGTGGATTGTTACTGCCCCCCCCCCCACCATCGACGTCACGTCGGGAATTCAAACATATCGTCGGCAAAAAGAGTCTGATCCCTAACTACAAGCACCTAGAGGTACCAGGCCATACAGTGCACATGTCTCTATATGCACACAGCCAGGGGGCCCAGCGGCTCGGGTTACCGACATGAGGTCACATTAATGCAAATGAAGGCTCCTTTTTAGGGGCGGGGTGGGTTCCCCTCATCTCTTGTGAAAACCATTTTAAAAATACTTGCGCATTTAATAAAAAAATCCAAAAAAAATATTTCAGGTTTAAATGAATAAAAAAGCACTGCAGCCACCCTTTAATCAAATGTAAGTATTTATAATTTTCCAACGGATGGCTGTACAATTGCCTTAAACACCTACAAAGAAAACATGTTTAAATAATGGTTATTTTGTGACAATGATTGCTGCGATACCTGGTCAACTACATTATCAGAGTAATCAGTTTTTCAAATCTTCAGCGGTGTAATTTTTCCTTGTCTGTCATTTACTTCCGCGCGACGTTCATGAATTTTCTGATCGGCCTGTAAGTTGACCTTTGACACGAGACGTACCCCCTCAAACGTCTGCTTGTAGTCAGGCACCCTCAGTGTTTTTACGGATTGCGCGATCAGCACATGTTTTTCTGCGCGATCTTATACTCGGGCAAAATAATTCTGTCAACAAAATGACGTCAACATTTACTGCCATTCGACAATCCATCGGACAGCTCCAGACGAAAAACCAAAACGTCTTTCAGATGATTTACAACGGAAATACTTTCTTCAGAACGCTAGTTTTTGGAAACTAAATCAACTTCCGTTCAGGTACGTTTGATGTGGATTGCGCGAAGGTAATAAAGTCTGGAACGTCATTTTGCAATGAAGTCCGTCTATTTTCCGGAACGTCATGCAAATCTGTCATTTATTGGCGATCGTCACTTAAAATCTGTCAAAAATTACGTTCGAAACTGACGTTTTTTACCTAAAAAAAAAAAGTGGACGCTTGACAAAGTTTTTATTTTTGATAGATATTAGGTATGATAGGCTGCAATAATCAGCGAAATTACAGTAGTCTTGTGCCAGAAAAAAAAAAAATTACAGACAATATTTGCTTTGTTTTTCTGTCAACCTTAAGCCCTCCTCTGTCAGGCTTATATTTTCTGTGTTTGGTGTTTTGTTGATTTTTTACTGATTTTATTTGAAAGTACATCTGTTGGACCTCATTATAGTAAACAATGAATGTTCCTTGTGATTTACTTAAGCTAGTTTTTAATTAAATATATATTACCACAGGTTTTACTGCTGCAGACTCTACACTTTTAAAATGATCACAACACAATTAAAATTAACTGCTCTATCCTTATACATGTATGAACATTTTAATAAACCTTAATATGTATACAATTATTTGAAATATCTCAAAAGGTCAAAAATTATTTTTTTGAAAAATGACATTTGAGGTTGTAAAATGGTCCATATTTCAAAGAAGATGCCTTAAGTGAAATTCAGCAAAGTTTACGACTTAACATTTTCGTTCAAGCAGGTCTTTAAAGTTTCTGACTGGGGTCTTAGACATGCAAATATGAAGTCATGATAAGGGACCAGCCTAAATTGTGACATTTTACAAGTGCAGGGCCTGGAAATAACCAAAAAAAATCAGCACCCACAGCGATTGATGTGGTGCCCTAGGCCTGTTATGGTGCCCTGTGTAAGTGTACAATTTTCTCATCTAGGTGCCTCTTACAAGACGAAAATTGAGGTGGCCCATCAAGAATAAATACAAATTTGCATCCTTCTTTGTCAAGTGTTTTATCTATTAATTCCGTGCCAACTCACTTCGTCTTAGATTTTGCTCATAAATCTTTTTCATCTTAGAGGATGACCCCCTAAAAAATTAAGCACCTTCTCTTCAAATTGACTGTGTTTTCAGCGTTTTAAGCTTAAAGACCGGCAGACTGGCACTTTGGTTAAAGGAATGAGGTACCAATATTTGAGTACAGGAACATTTAGTCGATAACCTGACATAGTCAGATATATGGATGTCTGCCAGGGACCCCCTGCTGCCTGTGGCGCATGGACCCCCAGCAAAGAGGCAAAATAATGGGCTGAATCAAAGATTCTAGGTACCACATGAAACCAAGTGGATATGTAAAAAATATCAACCGCCAGAAAAATTTTCTGCTGCATTAGGCCTGCCGGACACCCCCTCCCCACACACCACACACCATACAGGGGCTGACACTTGTTAACCAAAAACAAAACTGACCTAAATAGGCCTTTAAGCACAAAATACATTTCTCTTTTCTTATACAATAGAAATGGTTCTTACGTAAACTTTATATAACACTCTGTATAAAACAATAAATATCTGTTTTCATCTCGAAAAAGGTGAACCTTCACCCTGGTATATGTCTTTATAAACAACAACACCTTCCGCAAAGTAGGCCCTAGACGGTAAAATGCAAAAACACTTAAACAGTCCTGTCAAGGTGCCAAAACCGGAAGTCTCTACTTCGGCTTGTACATCGCCACTCCTGCCTCGAAGGCGCAACCGAAAACTTGCTTGGTCTTGTCCTTGGTGATTTTCCTCCCCTCGCTGAAAACCTCCCGCGTGGTTGTTTCGGTGACACTCTGTACATTCCCAACCATGGCATCCGCTATCTCGCCATATGCCAGTGGCGTCCCTGGTTGCTCGCCATTCACTCGGACCAGCCTACACAGGTGTCCTCCCGGTGCAGGTGGTTCGGTGTCCTTTGGCTTATTGCAGGGTCTTATGTACACCACGTCGAACTCCCTCGTTGTTTCTCCTTTGATGATCTTGTTGTCCGTGGACCGGTAGATATAACTTTCTCTCGTCTCTTTCCATCTCACCAACTGGCCGGGAAGAAGTCGTCCTAGTTGAAATGGCGTGTTACTCATTGGTAGTGTTTCAACAGGCACCCCCACAGGTTCCTCTGCAGTAGCTGCTCCTCCCTGCGTCTGGTGAATAATCCGCAGCATGCCCTTGGGCTTTCCAGCAGGTATCTCTGGGACTGGTTGAGTTCCGATTGGCGGGACTACATCCTCTTCCTCCCACCTTGTAGGTGTTGCCGACAACGCAATCTCTGCCGCCTCCTGCGTCTCAACGGTCTGCTCCGACACTTCTATCGGCACAGGGTTCTCGCTCTCCGTCGCAGTAGTCTCCTGGCGGTCCTGGCTCACAGGCGCGTCCCTGTGGCCACTGCTGTCAACTGCCGGCACCTCATCAGGTGCCCTTGACACCGTTGCAGAAGCTCTTCCACCATGTGGTTCCTTTGACGACTTCAACTCGGAACCGGCGTCCTCCCTGCCTCGTTTCCTCTCACTGGCAGGACTGGGGTGGCTTCTTTGCCCGGAAAGGCTTGACTTACTTCTCTTGTGGTGGCGGCTTGTCCCCTCGCACTTGGAATGCCTTGCCCTCTCTCTGGACCCGTACGACTCCGCTCGTATCTGGTCAACTTCTTCAATTGCTGCCGAGTGGCAATCCCGATAGTGCGCCCGAAGGTTGTCACGCCGGTTGTTCCTGTGGTCGCACCTCCCACACCAATAAAACACCTTTGGTCCGTGCTCAACTGTCAAGTGGCGCTCTAGACTCCTCTTATGTAGGAACACATCATGACATTTTGGACAATCGACCGTGTCCACTTCGTCCAGGTCCTTCGGTACCGCTTTCTTCACTGGTGTCTCCTTCCCCATGACTCCCTGTCAAAACACACACAAAGAATTCCGTGTAAGTTCTCATTTTATAACTGCTAACTTCAATAATATATAAGGTGTATACGCCCCAACTCTAACACTCTCCTCCCACACAACGACGCCTCAGTGGTAGGACTTCCCCGGGTTTCCCTGCCCTCTACTCAAAGTTATAGGTAACGTTGATGCCTACGGCGATGCCTAGGTGGGTTCCTTCTCCCCTGTTTAGGTGCAGGTGTTTCTACTTGGTCCTCCTCTTGGTCGTCTACAGTTTCTGTTTTCTCCTGCACCGATTCCATCGGTTCCGGCGTTTCCGACACTACACTGTCCTCGTGGTTCTCCTCTACCCCACCGATAACGTCCTCCTCCACCAGTGGCTCTTCCCGACGCCTTTGGACAGGTGTCACAGGTGGTTCCAAACTTTCCCAACCAACCAGCTCTCGTCCCACATAAGGCTTTAGCCGGTCAAAATGCACAACCTTCTTCTTACCCCTTGGCTCTTTCTGAATTCTGAAGGTGACTTCAGACAGCTTCTTCAGGATAAGATATGGGCCTTCCCACCTTCGCTGTAGTTTAGGCGACAGTCCCTTCTTCTTCGTTGAATTATGCAACCAAACAAACTGCCCTGTCTCCAACGTTGTTGGGCTTGTCTTTTGATCATAATACTTCTTTTGCCGCCTTGCACTTTGTTTCAAATGCTCCCTGGCTCGATCGTGAGCAAAACGAATGCCTTCCCTCAACCGGTAGGCGTAGTCGCTTTCGATATCGTCCTCCTCATCATCTGCATCAAATCTCGTCGTTAAATCTAGTGGTAGGAACACTTCTCTCCCTAGCATCAGCATGTTGGGTGTCTCACCCGTAGACTCATGTGGCGTTGCTCGGTAGGCGAATGTCGCAAGTGCAACCTTTTCATCCCAATTACGCTGGCGCTAATGGGGTTCTATCATCACAGCAACCATCCCGATCAATGTCCTGTTAAAACGTTCTATCATCCCGTCAGATTTCGGGTTGTAAGGCGTTGTACGAGTCTTATGGATCCCTAACACCTTACACATCTCTCCAAACACCTGGGATTCAAATTTCCGCCCCTGATCCGAATGTAGCTCAACGGGGACTCCAAATCTACACACATATTCCATAACCAACTTTTGAGCTACCGTCTCCGCCTTCTTGTCCGGTATTGGGTACGCCTCTATCCATTTGCTGAAATAGTCACCTACCACTAACACATACTTGTTTCCTCGCTCTGTCTCTGGGAGGGGCCCAAGGATGTCCAATGCCATCCGTCGCATTGGTGCATCTACAACATACTGCTGCAGCGGAGCCCGTCTGCGTTTAGTAGGCGATTTCTTTGAGGCGCAGGTGTCACACTGTCTGACAAAGGACCTCACATCTGCATTTACACCAGACAAGTAAAATCTCTGCCGCACCTTAGCTAAGGTTTTCTTCTGACCTAGGTGCCCTCCTGTCTGTCCTCCATGTAATTCACCAACTACCTCCTCTCGGCGTGGTTTTGGCACAAGGACCTGATACGTTATTCGCAGGCCATCATCGGACTCCCATCTCATACACAAAAGTCCTCCCCTTATCTCTAATTGGTCCCACACTAACCAGTACGACCTCAAAGAAGGTGAACTCGATGACATTTCCGACCACGCTGGCCTTGCTGTACCGGCAATCTTTGCCTTTAGAATCCAACCCATTGAGCGGTCGTCATTCTGCTCGTGTCTCCATGACTCATGCGTCACGGTTGGCTCTATCGTCACTATTCGAACAGCTGGCCCTTCCGTAGGAGTTGTCTCGGCTCCCTTGTTCTCATCGCCTGTGCAGGTGTTGGTCATTTCGTCTTTGTCAGTCATTCCACACTGTGTACACGGACGACGTGAAAGACCATCAGCATTCCCGTGGGAGCGACCTGCTCTGTGAATTATGGTATAATCATACTCGCTCAGCGTCTGTATCCAACGCGCTATCTGGCCCAATGGATCTCGAAAGTTAAGCAGCCAGCGGAGTGCACCGTGATCTGTCCGTACTGTGATCTTCCGTCCATAAATATAGGGTCGATATTGCTTCAAAAAGACCACAATTGCTAGTAACTCCTTGCGTGTCACGCAGTAGTTTTTCTCAGGTTTGCTCAGGGCCCTGCTCCCATAGGCGATAACTCTTTCCTGCCCGTCCACCAACTGCGAGAGCACAGCGCCTATCCCCACATTGCTTGCATCAGTGTCGAGGATGTAGTCTTGTGCGGGGTTGGGGTACGCAAGTATAGGTGCCTCCTGTAGCAGTCCCTTGAGCGTCTGAAACGCCTCTTCACAACTGTCGTCCCAATCAAACTCTCTACCTTTCTCGGTCAAGCGATGAAGAGGTCGGGCTATGTCAGCGAAGCCCTTCACAAAACGTCTGTAATAGGAGGCCAGTCCTATAAAACTCTGCACTTGGGTCACACTTGTTGGTGTTGGCCAGTCCCGTACCACTCTTATCTTCTCGGGATCAGTTGCAATGCCTTCTCTTGATACGACATGCCCAAGGTACAACACCTGCTGCTTGAAAAGCTCACACTTTTTGGGCTTTAGCTTCAAACCTGCACCTCGAAGGCGTTGAAAAACCACCTCAAGCCGTTTTAGTTCTTCTTCCACAGTTTTGGCAAAGATGATCACGTCATCAAGATAGACGAGAAGCATATCCCATTGGAGGCCCGCCAACACCCGCTCCATTAACCTCTCAAATGTCGAGGGGGCATTGCATAGACCAAACAGCATTACCCGCCAACAGTGAAGACCCCCACGGACCACAAATGCTGATTTCCTTTTAGCCTCGTCGTCAAGCTCTACCTGCCAATACCCTGCAGCTAGGTCCAGCGTTGAAAACCACTTGGCACCTGCCAAGGTGTCCAGTGTATCGTCTATACGGGGTATCGGGTATGCGTCCTTAATTGTTAAAGAGTTCAGGCGGCGATAGTCAATACAGAACCTTTTTGTCCCGTCTTTCTTGTTGACCAACACCACGTTCGAAGCCCATGGGCTGTCTGATGGTTCTATCTGCCCACCCTCAAGTAGATTATGCACCTGTCGTGTTATCTCTTCTTGCTCTGTTGGTGAGTATCTCCTTGGTCGTTGTCTTACAGGCGCTGCGTCACCCGTATTGATGTGATGCTTGACTCGGTCTGTCCTACCAAGGTCCCAATCGCCTCTGGAGAACACATCTTGATTCTTCTGCAAAAGTTGTGCAACATCTCCATGATATTTTGGGTCAACTTCCTTCTTACACCTTTCGAATAAGTCTGAAAGGTGCTCTGGAACATCCTGGAATCCCGGCGTCTGTGCATTTGCACCTTGTGTCTCTTCTATTTCTTCCGCCTCTACAGGTGTAAGGTAACCAGCCATAGTCCCTCTCCGGACTACACATTCTCTTTTACCCGGGTTGAACACACGGATTGGCAGAACACCCTGTTCTGCTGTCACAACCATCCGTGCCACAAGCATTCCCTTGTCTGCAATTTCATTCCGGTCAGCTGGCTCAATTACCCCTATACCGTTGACTTTCACCTTGCTTTGCACACGCCCCTGTAAAATTGCTTCATGTCCAGGCGGCACCCTAACCGTTCGTCCCACGACGATTCTCGCACAAAAGGGTGACCCCATCCCATCACTGCACTGTACCTGCTCACCATTCACCGACAACTGCAGTGTTTTGAAGTTGAGTGCTCCGCAATTCGGTAGCAAAAAGTCCATGCCCAGGATGCCATCCATTTTCGGCAAAGTTCCAAAAGTCACATAAACTGCATGTGTAGTCAATCCCACCTGCACCTCCATCCAGGCGCTACCTAGTGTTGCTATAACTGTCCCGTCTGCATTTTTAATGTGTGTTCCATCCGTTGTCAGGCGCGGCCTTTGCTCCGATGAAATCTTGTAATATAATGTAGATGTCAGAAACGTGTTGGTTGCTCCCGTGTCAACGAGCAGTTTAGCATGTTGCCCCCGGACCATTGCAGGAACATACATGCCTTCTTTGGCGCTCAATTTTGGAAAACCTGTAGTTGTCTCGGTGTGCTCCATGACTACCGGGCGCGCGTCTTGGTATCTCGACCCTCATCCCCTGTCATCAGCCGTCCCTCGGGCCTCTGAGCCGGCTGCACGTCGTTTCCCGACTGTTGATTTTCACCTGTATTCTTCTGCTGACAATCTCGTGCGTAGTGGCCTTTCTTGTGACACCTGTAGCACACAACGTCAGCCAAAGGTCGCCGTCCTTGATAGGCGTTACTGTCTTCGTTTTCTCTTTTCTGAACTCTCTCCATAGGTTTTATTTGGGTAAGTTGGGCTGCCATCCAAGCCCTTGTTTCAGCTTGCGCCTCTTGTATGGCCCGGGTTGTTCTCCAGTGTATGTCGCTGAACATCTTTTCTAACGCTGGCTGAGGACCCTCTGCCTCACCTCCGAGGACTCTTGCGTATCTCGGTCTACGGCCCGTCCGTTGCTCCTTTATTTTCAAAAAGTTCTCTGTCGCCATTGCTGCCCTTATTGCCTCATCGAGGGTGCTTGGCCTCGCCCGGAAAATCCCTTCCCGTACGGCCTGGTCCTCAACTGCATCTGAAAAATGGCCTCTTGCTAGGCGGTCTTTCCCTTCTTCTGCAATCTCTGGATAGGCTAATGTTGCCAGTTCCCTTATTGCCTGACCAAGTGCCTGTAATGTTTCCCTTTGCCCCTGTCGCCTATGACGCAACTCCATTAGGTGGTTCTCGGCGAGTTGCCCGGGCCCAAACCTTTTTTCCAAAAAGCTCACCAACTCTTGGTAGGTGACGTGATTTCCACCTCTTGTCAGATTTCCTAACACCTTTACTGCAGACCCTTGCAAACTTGCTGCAAGAAAAACTTTGGCTTGATTGTCTGTCCAGTTTGCCAATCTGCAGGCCTCGAAGTGTTGCTTGTAGTCTCGCCATGGGGTCTTCCCACTGAACCTATCGGGCACAATATTCGGCCGTCTTGTCACTTCCAACTCTAGGTTTTTCTTTGCTGGCTCAGTCACCTTTTTAACTGTTGCCCTCGCCTGGAGACACGGGTCGCCTACAGCTGCCGTTATTCTTTCAGCAGAATGTACTGAAGCTCCTGGGTGCGTGCTTCTCTTTCGGCATGCTTCTTTCCCTTGTTGCTCCAAGGCCGGCAACTCATCTCCCGCGAGGCAATCCATGAACTTCCTTTTCGACGAAGACATCGTCCATCCCGCCTGTGGAAGGATAGGAGTCGGCGGAGGCGCTGGTGTGGAACGCAACGTGGTGCGGGGCCTTGGTGTAGGCGCTAAATACAAACTAGACGCAGGCGTAGACATTCCCATAGTAGTATGTTACTACACTGGTTAACCATCGACGCATCACTTGTCTGGAACCCCGAATCTCTTCTTAACGTCTGCTGCATTTGCAATTTCAGCTCACGCATTTCTGCCTTTATCTTCTCTATTTCATCTCTACCCCCGCTTGAATCATCGGCGTTATTCTGCAGGACTTCCGACAATTCATCTTCGTCAAAGTCAATTAAACTCATAGCTGTGTCTCCTATAGGTGATTGTGCTCTGTGATTGGCGCCTTCTAGGCGTAGGCGTTACTTATGAATTTCCTGTGGTGTTACACTACGGCGCCTATCCCACTTCTGACACCATCTGTAGCGGATTCACCCCGGTGTCTCGCCGGGTACCTCGAGACTTCGATCTCTGGATGAGCGGCTACCACAGAGACCGGTGGGGGCGGACTTGTTTCGGGTGAAATCTACCCCCAGGCGCCTAGCTTAATCACCATGCACACACCACACACCATACAGGGGCTGACACTTACATGATTATGCACCTTACACCGATCATATACCTTGTCTGGACTGGTTTATTAGATTATGAACTGTTTCTTTAATAGGTGTTTAATATAGGCCTTGAATTGAGGTTCCTAATTAGGTGGTTGTAATACAGGTCGGTTGGCTTTCCGTGACTGGTTTATTATATTGGATAAATAGCTGTTCCCTGAGTAGGTGCTCCTAGGCGTTGATTGGAGGTTCCTAATTAGGTGCTGAGGCTGATTGGTTGTTAAATGAGAGGCAATCTATAGAATAACTAAAACTTATTAATTAATCATGAATGGACATCGGGACTGATTTAATTTACGAGGTGCAGCTACTCACCCTAGTCCGGCGGCACTTCCACGCAATAATTTGGTCTACAACTTGCTCCTGGACAATTAAACCGAACAGCCCCGAGCAGCAACACAGCCGGCAGCAGAAACACAAGCAGCGACACTCAATGAACAACTGGGAGAGAGCGCGGAGTCAGCACGTGCGACTCACTTATATACCCGTGCGGGGTACCCGCAACGCTATCTGATGCACGGACCGCAGCCCGCGCACCAGCGCCCAGCAAAAGGGAAATTCCCTCTAGCACGCAATGCATATTCCGCTACAATATGCTAAAACCTCCCCTTTTTGGAGCTCCGCCCCTGGACGACCGCCGCGTGTCGTTGTGTTATTTTTTTCATACTTTATGAGCCCATACAATAATAATGACATCAGCTGTAGGGCTGAAAAGGTGTATGCTATTTAAGTTGTGGCCATAGATTCATAATTTGGCTGCATGGGCCTGACAGACACCCCCACCCCCAGGGTTAAACATCGGAGGAACCATCTAAAACCAAGTTGAAATGACCTATTGTGCCTATTGAAACACTATTCTTAATACCAGCAGTATCAACCACCAGACAATTTAACGTTTGCTGCATTGGGCCCGCCAGACACCCCCAACCCCTTGGGTTTACATCAGAGGAACCACCTGTAACCAATTTGAAATGACCAATAACACTATTTGCACCGCTGTGGGCGTTGAGGGCGACTGACTCTTTGTCAGTCGCGATTCTGGTGTCCACCGGATGGACGTTTTGGGCAGAAGGTCCCAAAGTTTTAAAAAGATTTATTCCTCATGCCTGAATTACCATTGGGAAATCTGGAGTGGACGACAATGGTGAAACCACTGGGTGGGTGTCGATGGCTTAGGACCAAGGTAGTATCTATAGTATATGCTTTCGGGAAGGAATGGTAAATTTTCTTATTTTCGACCATTTAGACCCATGTGAGGGAACATGTGTTTCACTTGCCGCCGGGCACAATGGCGGCCAGTCCTTTTGCGCTTGGGTGCATTTGTATGGGACATAATGGTACCCTTTGTAAAATCGTTGAGAGGTTAACAATGGCACGTTTCTTGGTGGTATCAAGGGTCCATGGTGGTCGGTGGATTGCTTGCGGGCCCATGGGTGTCGCATGAGTGGGTACATGTGTGTAAGTGCAAGCGCCAGCGCGCACACAGATATACAAGATTGATTTTATCGGGGTAGAGAGAACCATCGAGGATGGTGGTGTGTTGAGATAACTTTATGCACCATTGAGGGTCGTGCTAGTTAGTTAAAAAATTCCGTGCTTGGCGCCAGGTTTTGTTCTTTGCCGTAGAACATTTTTTTTCTTGTTGTGGCTAAACTGCAGAGCTTTTGAGATCCGAAATATTCGGCGCTTCGGATCGGTACCCTAGATAATGGTCCGGAGTTCAGTGCTCCAATGGGGAGAGCCCCCTTTTATTTGGTTAGCTTTGCATCCATGTTTTAGATAAACCCGGAAAACATTTGTAATTTAAATGGGAGTGCCTATCCTTGGTGAGCCTTGCATAAGGCATGGGTAGTGCCCCATAGTAATGAACATGGTACAGTAAGTGGGTGTTTTAAATTGGTATTGCCCATTTTGTTTAGCTTTACATCGGGGAGTGCCCCAAGTAATGAACCCGAAACAATGGCCGTTTTAAAAGGGGGAGTGCCCATCTTTGGTTAGCTTTCCTTCGGGGAGTGCACCAAGTATAATTAAACCGGAAAAATTGGGTGTAAATATGGGGAGTGCCCATCTTTGTTTGCTTTATGCACTATCGGGAAGTGCCCCAAGTATAAACCAAGAAAATGGGTGTTTTAAACGGGGAGTGCCCATCGTTGGTTAGGTTTACATCGGGGAGTGCCCCAAAGTAACGAACCTGAAAGAAAAGAAAAAATGGGGAGGGCCCATCTCTGGTTAGCTTTAGATCCGGAAATACCCCGAGTATGAACCCAAAATGTGCGTTTTAAATGGGGAGTGCCCATCTTTGGTTTAGCTTTCCTTTGGGGAGCGCCCCAAGTAATGAACCCCAAAAATCGGGTGTTTTAAATGGGGAGTGTAGTGTTCACGTGATCACACTCGGTTATGCAAATGAGTTGACCTCGTGTTAGGTCACACAGAGGCAGAATGGAAAACTGAGGAACAGAGAATAAAGCACATGTTGATGCAGAGATTGAATTCGTATATTATTGCTTTTAATAGTGTTGATTTAATTCGTTAGTCTATTAAGACATTACAGGGAGTGCCTATGTTTGTTTAGTTTTATGTTCGGAAATGCCCCAAGTATGAATCCGGAAAATGGGTGTTTGAAATGGGGAGTGCCCATCTTCTTCGGGGAGTGCCCCAAGTATTGAACCCGGAAAATTGTGTGTTTTAAATGGGTAGTGCCCATCTTTGGTTAGCTTTCCTTTTGGGAGTGCCCCAAGGATTGAACCCGGAAAATTGGGTGTTTAAGATGGGAAGTGCCCATCTTTGGTTTTCCTTCGGCGAGTGCCCCAAGTATGAACACGGAAAATGGGTGTTTGAAATGGGGAGTGCCCATCTTCTTCGGGGAGTGCCCCAAGTTTTGAACCCGGAAAATCGTGTGTTTTAAATGGGGAGTGCCCATCTTTGGTATGATTTCCTTCTGGGAGTGCCCCAAGGATTGAACCCGGAAAATCGGGTGTTTAAGATTGCCCATCCTTGGATAGTTTTCCTTTGGGGAGTGCCCCAAGTAATGAACCCGACAAAATCGTTTATGTAATGGGGAGTGCCCATCTTTGGTTAGTTTTATATCCGGAAGTGCCCCAAGTATACACCCGGAAAATGGGTGTTTTAAATGGGGAGTTCCCATCTTTGGTTAGCTCCTTCGGGGAGTGCACCAAGTATTGAACCCGGAAAATCGGGTGTTTTTAATTGGGAGTGTCCATCTTTGTTTAGCTTTCTTTCGGGGAGTGCCCCAGTATTGAACCCAGAAAAATTGGTGTTTTAATTGGGGACGGAATAGCCCATCTTCTTGTTTAGCTTTTCATCGGGGAGAGCCCCAAGTAATAAACCCGGGGAAAAAAAAAAAAAAAAAAAAAAAAAAATGAGAAAAAAAAATTTGGTGTTTGAAATGGGGAGTGACCATCTTTGGGTTTTTTCATCGGGGAGTGATCCCATTAATAAATACTATAAAAAAAAAAAAAAAAAAAAAACGCTTTGGATGGCGAGTGCCCCACTTGGGTAGGCCTTGCGTAATGAGGGAGTGCCCTGAGTAATGAGCCCTGAAAATGGGTGTTTCTAAACGGGGAGTGCCCCTCTCTTTTGGTCTTGGCCGGCACTGGGGCGTCCCCCTTGCTTGGGCCTTGGAAGTTAGGGAAAAACGGGGAGTGCCCCCTTAGGTTTAGGCGTATTTTGGTTTATTCGGCCAATGGACGCTGGAAAATCTCTACTAGGCAAAATGAGGTCTAGTATTTGGAGAGTGCCTACATCCAGAGATCATGATTTGAAGCTTTTAGACGTACAAAATAAGTTTATATACTTGTGTAGAGCCAGTAGGGGAGATGGCCTTAGCTTTAATCCACACCGGGTCTTCGTCAGATGTATAAGCAAACAAGCAACATAGCAGAAGGAGGGCAAAGAACTATGGGAAGGCTCCGAAAAAGCGGAAATTATACCCATTCAAAGTTGTTATCTTACAGACATGGGGTGGCTACGATCCCTTAAGAGTAACATAGTGAGGACAGAATGATGGTCAATGGAAGGGTGGATTACCGGCCAAAAAGGCTAGCTAGTAGGGGAGCAGGACTTTCGTATCTTATAAAGTTAGAAATAAAAGGAAAGGCAACGGGGAATGCCACACTTTCGATTTGGCAGGCAGCAGGGGAAGGCCCTAGGAAATAGACTTGGAGGTGTGCACTCTGAAAGTTTGGTGCCTCTGTTGGTTTGGCCTTTGGCCTTAGTTAGCCTTGGTAGGAGGGCGGTATTTATAGGTACGGCTCAGGGGGAGTACCCCCTCAGTTACCCCTTAGTCTGAATGGCGTTGCGGTTATGCATTGAGTATGGTCTGAGAGAGTTCTAAATGGGGAGTGCCTTTATAGCGGTTTTGGCACCATAATATAGGAAACTGGCGCAGTTAATGGGGTCCTATAAGACTAGAGCTCAATAAAAGAAGCTTCTTAAAGGAGGTTTGGCAGATTGTTTGCACTTGTATCACGTTTGTTCAATACAGGCAAAGTCGGCTTTAAAAGTCCAAAACCTGGCAGGCTTCAGATGCTCAAGGCTTCATGAGACCGGTTACGATCGTAACGTAGCTTATGTTATGGCTCTACGATCGTAACGTAGCTTATGTTATGGCTCTACGATCGTAACGTAGCTTTATGGCTCTACGATCGTAACGTAGCTTATGTTATGGCTCTCCTTCGTAAGTACGTCTCTTTACGTCTCCGAGTTCATCAAAGAGAAGCAGTTGTATGTGCCGAGAGACACGGATGTCTGTTTCTGTTGCCGAAAAAGGGGTAAATTTTTATCGAGACTGCAAGGAAATACTCTAAGTTTTCTTGAGCCGGTTCGGCATGGTGGACTTTTAGTCAACGTACGTCGGGGGAAGGGAGCGGGATGATATTTGGGTTTTCTATGTGCATGTTCTAAAGTGGGGAATCATTAGATATTCAGGTTTGTTCGAGGAATGGCTCGCCCCATACTTACTAAAAAGAAAGAAAAAAAAAAAAAAAAAAAAAAAAAAAAAGTTGCACGTAGAACACCGAGTCGTTTTGTAGTGTTGTGGTTTAGTGTGTCAAATAAAACAATTTGAGCGGTTGGCAGTTAAAAAATGACATTTCTATGTGAGATGTATTCATTATTTATTGTCCGAGTTTTGTTTCCTTTTTATATACTTTATGGATCGGTCATTGGCCGTTGGAAAAAATGTTTTACAAGCTGTGCTTTGAACGGTTTCTCTTTTTATTAAACCTAGGAGTATAGGCGGTTCTTGAAGATATTGGGAATTATGTGTGGGAGCGCTCATCATGCTACCCCTTTGACCATGTTGCAGCTCAGGCTGCAAGGTGGCGCAGAGGTTCGTGTTTCTGGGTAGATATATCATGAGTTGTTGCAGGGCCCCCCGATGGATCAGAGCCAAGTCCTGCTAAAGTTCTTCCAGGTGTTTGCCGGCCTAATTTTCAAGCCCTGCGGTTTCGAGACCCAGATTTATTTTGTAGCTGGAAGGTCTGCACGATTATCCCCAGGCGTGGAATGACATATTGACTGAGTGCCCTCACGCCGGCCATCAGATAGGGCGATGGTTGCGTCAGGGCGTAGACTTGTTTGAGTTTTCCCAACCCTTTAGAGGGAAATACCGGGGTAGAACCTTTGACTCGGCCATCCTTCCACCCATGTACTTTTCTATTAACGCCCCTATTTGCAAGGAATTCACCCCTTTCATTAATGAGACAATTTCGAAGCGCCTTGTAGAAGGGTCAGTGGAGCTTTTGGGGCGGTAAAAAGCACGAAACCGCCGAGGTGTGTCAATGCGCTCACCATCGAACCTCCCCAAATCAGACTAGTTTTGTCAATGAAGGGGCCAAACATCTGGTGTACGGATACACCTTTCAAATTAGTTCCATTGGGGGATACTGTGGAATCGATTAGTCGAGGTGGAAAGTTCTCGGGAATCGACGACGCTCAGGGATACAAACAAAGCCTTCTAAATGAGAGGTCTAGGACCTTCTGTGGCTTCGAGTGGGCGGGATTCTATTTTGTTGACACTACTCTCGCGTTCGGTTTCAAAAACAGTGCCTACATATATTCCTCACTTGGGTTTTGTCTCTCAACCTGGTTAAAAAACAGGGGCATTCACACAGAAGTTTGGATCGTCAAACGGTTCATTGGAGAGTGTGGTGGAGAGGGGAAGTCTTGTTCCTAACAGCAGAATGTTTGTTTTGTTTGTTTGCAGGGCTCGATAAGCGACTCGAGTCAAAAGGCTGCTAGAGCGTTGTATGTAGTCTTTAACATGCAGTCACTTGGATACTTCATCAACCTGAAGAAGAGCCAATTGCAGCCGGTTTCATGGATGATGCATTTGGGTCTAGGGTTTCTTTCTGGATCCCGGATAAGAAGAAGTGCTCATTCGCTCATGTTAGGGAGGACATGTTGAAAGCAGGTTCGGTGCTTTTGAAAAAGATGCAGCACTTTGTCGGAAAATGCCAAGCTTCATTTTAGTGTTCATTGCTACTTCCCTTTTGTCTGGGAGTGTTGCTCCTTTATGGTCGAGTTGGATGAGGTCACACCTGTTCATTTAACTCAACCGGTGCGCGATGAGGTGATCTTTTGGCGTTTTGTCGACTCATTTTCAGAGCCTATCCCATGGAGGAAAGAGCGGCACCAGTGACAGTAAGGTTGGCGTCGGATGCCTCTGATCATAAATGGGGTGGGTATTTGTCGCTTCCCCGTCAAAACGCCATCACCTTCGGCGTTTATTGGTCATCTAATGTGCAATTTATAACAGACATCTGTTACAAAGAGGCACTGGCTTTGTATTTTGTTTTACTGTCAGAAATATATACACTCTTGGACAGAAGAGTCGATGTGCAGGTAGATTCACAAAGTCTCTCCTAGAAGCTAATTTCGGCCTAAAGTTGGAGTGGGTCCCAAGTGGGGAGAACCAGGCAGATTTTCCATACAGGGAGCTTTCTAGAGCGGACGCTCGTCTTACAGCGTCGATGTGGCACTTCCTGCAAAGGGAGCTCGGTGGAAGTTCGGGGTTTTCATGGGGTCTCACGACACTGCTCTCCAATGTTCCGATAGGAAGATTCCCAGTTCCAGGCTCGTCAGGGATAAACGTGTTTGCACAGTCATGCCCTCAGGGTGAGCAGCTGTATGTTTTCCCTCCCTTTGTGCTCATTCCAGCTCTGATCAAGCTTTTCATCGAATGGGGAGTGTGTCGGTGACAATAGTAGTGCCGAAGCACCACCATCCAAGGTCCTGTTGGCCGCGTTTAGTGTATTTTGCGACACGGTCTTTTCGCCTAGAGCAGAACTCGGTCAGACGGGCGTCCTGATATTTCCGTCAAGGCGAGGATATGGTAAAAACTCAGAGGGCCTTCGATTTGAGCTTTTGGCATGTGAGTGTCGTTTCCCTGCGGATAGTCGGGTTTCGAGGGAGGTTCGTTTGCCGCTCAACACCCAGTGCTTCTAGTATCTGATTTGATGTTCAAGGGTATGAGGGGATTTGGTTGGCCAGCGTCGCTGGTTGTCAGGTTGAGCATAAATGGAGGTGTAAACGACATCAGCAAGGCTGGCGGTGCAGGAGTAGAGGAGTTGCTGAGAGTTCTTGCCTCGGTGGGTAATCGTTTGTAAACCAAGTGTCAGGGGATAAAGTTTGTATTTTCTCTCCAATGATTGTATAACTCAGTCAGACCTAGTAGGTTAGGTTCATTTAACGGTTTGGGGGAGTATGACATCACAGAGACGACTGCAAAGATGACTCAGGTCAGTTTTGGTCTTGCGTACCGGAGTGCACGTGGATTTAGATATTTCGCTCAGGTTCCTTTTACCCCAAACAGGTTTTGGTAACCGTACTGTTTTCTTTCCTTTCCTTGTCTCTCAAGCTCGACCGGGTCAAGGAGAGTCTTAAAGAGTTGGACGATCGTTTTGACAAGTTTGACATTCAATACGCAGAAAAGGAGTTTGATAAGCAGTTTGTCGACCTTTCTTTGGAGCAATCATAGCTCAGGCTATTTCACTGACGGCGAGGGCTTGATTCAGCGACCCCAGAGGGTGTGGCTAAGTTTTTAGCGGATCGAGACTCAAAGGGTCGAACACAGGTTCATGCCTTGGGTTGCGGAAATTTTGGAAAAAGTGGACCTTTTGGCTGTGGGTGTGAGTGACATCTTTCACTAACAAGCGAGTGACATCGTTGACTAACAAGCCGTTCACAGGAAACGGCCCCACGAATCGCCTCAAACTATACTTCTCAGCTTCGTCAGATCTGGGTGACCGCGTCTTAAGACCCTACGGTGGAAGGGCGGGAGTAGCAGCCACTCTGGGGTTGCAGGGAGCCACGGACCAGGAAGTGATGGATCACTGCGGATGGGTGACACAGTGAGCGTACAGACACCACACTTGGATAGATGGATAGAGTAACCTGGCGCCGCACCACGGTTTTTTTAATAAGGAAGGCCATTGAGGATGAAGGAAAGGAGCGGCTATCGCCAGCAGACCAGGCTGGGGAGTTCTATAGGCCCTGAACTCCGGCTTCAAGGCTGCGAAGGCTTTTAAATCTCCAGCAGGGCAGGCAGCGACAATGTGAGAGTTGGATGAGAGATTGGGGAAAGTGGGGGGTAGTGGCATGCAATCCTGGGTGCGGGTGAGGAACCTTTTCTACCCAGTCCTCAATCCATGTAGAGACCGGAGCCCAGGACGAACACAGCGGTGCAAATAATTTACTATTTGCACCGCTGTGGGCGTTGAGGGCGACTGACTCTTTGTCAGTCGCGATTCTGGCTGGGCTAAGGTGAGGGCGTCAATAGCGGTGGGACTGTCCGGCGGACCCCCTTTTTTGTATTTGGGTTTTGGGTTTTGGGGATTTTTTTTTACCCAACCCACCCTACCCCTTTTCGCTCCCGGTTCTGGTTTCTACGTTTAGAACCTTTTCTACCCAGTCCTCAATCCATGTAGAGACCGGAGCCCAGGACGAACACAGCGGTGCAAATAATTTACTATTCTTAGTACCAGTATCAATCGCCAGACAAAAGTTTTGCTGCATAGGGCCCGCCAGACAACCCCACCCCCAGGATAAACATCGGTGGAACCAACTGAAACCAAGTTGAAATGACAAAATAACACTTTTCTTAATGCAAGTTTCAACCGCCAAAGAGAACACATGTCATAGACCTCATCAGATTTTTTTTTCAAGCTGGATGTTTAGGTAGCGCGTTCAGTGGCAACATAGTGCACAGATTCTACAAACTGACAGCCCGAATCCGAGATTTTCAGGTGAGTTTTCTCATGGAACTGTTCTTTCCTAAAAACATTCAAGTGACATTGTACATACTGAAATATATGTGAACTGTTGGTGAGACATGTTTAAATGAATGTAGGACATTTAAACACACTTTATCATCAAAGAAGACTTCTCAAGGCCTAGGCGTAATGCAGATTTGTACACATCTACGGATAGCTTGGATACATCAGGCATGCAACTCTTCTGCGTTTCCGCGGAATTCCGCGTTTTTTTTTTTTTTTTTTCACATTTAAAAAAACCCCCAAAAGTACTTGTGTCACGGTGAAAGGGAATGCGGCGTATGTGTGTAAACATTGGGTGTGTTCGATTAGCTTCCCAGTGTCGACCTTGCGGTGCTCATTCGGGTGAGCCGCCCCTGACAAGAGCTAATCGAACAATCACACTTGCACTCTCATGGTGACGTCAGCCTCAAGTTACCCGTTCCACAAGCAGGGCACTGGGGCTGACCCGGGTGAGCCCCTGGAATGACGTTTTTTGTTTAGCCTAACATATGCCTGGCATTAACAGTGTACAGCTACAATCATGTAAAATAAGCCTAGTACATGCTAAAAATGCACCTAAGAGCATAATAAACCTCAACATTTTCTAGGGTACCATTGTGGGTATCATGTCCCGTTACGTTTCGGCTGCCTCGCTCCGCACTTGCATTAGTGCCTTTGAAAATTTTCCTCTTTTTTTTTTCAACGGGCAGTTGCATGCCTGACACATAAAGTAGTTTTTTATTGTTACATAATTTCAGATTGGCTAAGACTTGAGTAGAGAGGCAGAAAAGTTATAGAGAGAAAACAAGACAAAATCTGGAAACATGATTGTGACAAAAGCCCCATGCAGCCAATCTTTCCCTCATTTGTTGTTCTCCGTTCTTGTTTTGCATGTCAATCTAGTTTGAACATGTAGAGGATGACCTCATTGACTGTCTCGTACTTGGAAAACCAAGGAAGCAGTTACGTTTGGCCTGTTCCTCCCAAGAAGTCATCCCAACTCATTTTAACTGACCTTCTGGGAATTGTTCACCCAGTCTTGAACATAGCAGTATCCAGATCAACTTTGAAAATTACAGAAACCTTTGATGTTTAATTTCCATTTACTGTCGTCATAAAATGTTGACGCAAGATGTTCAGCATATTACTCAAGATGAACAATCACCTTGTGAGAAACACATAAAAGGGAATTATGTGAAAGATAATTAGAAAAGAAAGGTTACTACTCCAAGGCAAAAGCCAGCCTGGTTAGATGTGGACGAAAAGTGCAAAAAGGGGACTTACCGAGGGGCGGGGTTTAAGTGAGACTCTGGGGGAGTTTGGATTCTTAAAAATGTTTGGAAGAGGTTAAACATTAAGACAGGGACATTCAATATAGTTTAAAACACATACTAGCAGCAAGGCAGCACATGGGTTTACAAATTCAGGGTAAAAGCATGATGCATCATTTTACAAGTTTGACGTATTATTGTCCATGACGCCAAAAATAACCCAAAATGTAATGTCCATGACGCTCTATTAAGACGTGTGACAAGAAAGTTGACAGGTTTTTAACAAAATATTATCACTTTTCATCCTAACTACTTCCCTGTTAAGAAAATAAAAAGGTATTCTAAAAATTTTGAACTTCACAGAGTTTTTGAATTACGTGTGTTGTACCCAAAACCCACTTCCATTTTTCGTAATGTCCATGACGCTCGTTAGCAATGCTCTGACTCCTTAATTAATTCGAACTTTTCCAAATACATAGTATCATTTGACTTACTAGGACACAAGATACTAGTGTCAAACACAAAACTATAAATCAAAGCCACTTGGTGTGTTTAACTGACCAACAAAGTTCTAAAAATGTCTCCAAACGTAATGTCCATGACGTGGAATTGCCCACATGGTCTTTAAAAATGCAGTTCAAGGTTTAAGAAAAGTAACGTCCTAGACAGAATCTTTAAACAACATACTTAGGAAATGAACTTACAAAGAAACACAGAAATATTACAACTGACAAATGATAAACGATTTATACAATAGTAATTGTTATACCTCTGTACAAATTGTGAAGTTTGATCGGTCGAGAACCAATCACGTGCCATGCAACAAATGTATCATGGCTAAAGATGTGCGCTACGCGTAATGCACAGCGCTCCAGGTAACATTACATCACCTCGATCGTTCCCACCGTTGGTCGATTTCCAGCGCTGTATGAAACACACGGGGATTCGGGAGAACAGGTGAAGAATTTTTTCTTGATTGAACTGTTAGTCTGCTTTTTAAACCATGATTAAACTATGCATTAGCTCCGTCTTTATCATGTTTGTATGTTTGAAGATGACAACAGAACTTCGAGAAGAGGAATAACAGTGTTACCAAGGTATAACAAAACAATTGTTGCACGCTGTGACTGGTTCCATGGGTCTACTTCACTCTACTTACCGGTAGAGTCGAATTACTAATTTGCATATTCCCTATGCCGCGAGGCAGAATGCTAAGACTTTTACACACAATAGCGCCCTCCACCGTCCTACCCATAACGCCCCGCGACATGCCCGTCACGGAGTCGTCCTCTTTTCTCTTAGCCGCGAGTGGGTGAGGTTGTGTTTTAAATCTGTTTCACAGTTCAACCGTTATAACTAAACCTTTCCTCGCTAAGAGTGCTTAAAAAGACTTGATAATTGTAGAGTTGTAGTTGTTGTTGTTGTAGTGAGTTGTGAAATAAACTATAGTTTGATTTCGTTGATAAATAATGAGTAGTGTTAAGAAACTGGGGAGGGCTTCGGCTGTCGCTACTGGGGTTACGTCCATTTCCCCGGGACAGTCGGAGCTCTCGGGGGGCTGCACCGGCGACACTCCGTCGCCCGGCTTGCAGTCCTCCAGCCGGCCCACGCAGCCTCTGTCGGCTGCGTCGGCCGGATTACCCACCGATCAAAGAGGGGTTGCTTCCCGCTCCCCCTCTTCGGTCAGTGTGCGTGGGTCGACCCAGTCGAAGGTCAAACGCCCCGGTGAGTGTATCCGACCCCCCCGGGTCCGGCGACTCGTCCCCGGAAGAGGACGAGTTGACCACGGCAGTTCAACGGCTTTCGATTGCCGAAACTGAATTGCGCCTTGTCCAAAGGGACATGGCCCGGGTGTTAGGTCTCCCCGCCGAGGAAGCGGGGGACGCCCCCGAGGAACGACGGTCTTTTAAGAGAAGGACTGGCCCCGCTCCGAGGAGTGGGATTGTTTTCCCGGCGATGCCGCTAGACCGGGTATGCGCTGACCGCATCGAAGGCATTATGTCGGCATCCTCTTGGACAGCCTACCCCAAGCGGGCGGATTTATATTACCGATTTCCCCCCGGGGATTTCGATAAATATTTCTCGACCCCAGTCCTGCCGGACTCGGCGGCAGACAAGCTGACCGCAGACAGGGGGGCAACCTCTTCTAAACTTCCCTTCGCCGACAAGGCGCGGGGGAAGTTGGAAGAAGCAGCCAGGAAGATAGACTCAGCATCACGCTTTGGCATGCGAACATCGTCTTTTTTGCTCCTTCTGTCCGAGTACCTCACGCTTGCCGGCGACGAGGACTCGGCAATCCCAGCGGACATGATGGTGGCGGCCCTCCACTGCCTGGATAATGGCCTGCGCACGGTCCTAGATCAGTTTACGAGGGTTTCCACCCTAGCAACATCTGCACGTAGGGCAAACGTCCTAGACGCTCTGTTCCTCCCGTCCGTCGGGGCTCGCAAACGACTTGATGCGCTCCCCCTAACGGGACGAGACCTATTTGCAGGGAAATTCCAGGAGTCCATGGAGGCCGAAGCCAGACGCCTCAAGGCCACGGATAAAATCAACTTAAGGAAGCCGCGGACCTCTGTACCGGCGGCAAGGAAAGGCAAACAAGCCTCCTTTGTGATTCCACGTAGGCGCCCACAGAGACCCGCCCGTGGCGGTTTTCGTGGGAACCAAGGACCACCGAACGCACGCACGCCGGCCCAAGGCCAACAGCGGGCCCAGCCGGGCCGTGGTTTTCGTGCGTCCGCCCCCCGGTATCCCGGGGCGTGGCGGAAGTGACCTCCCGGTCTCCAGGCGACCTCCCGCCGACGGACCCGTGGGAGGCCGCCTTCAGGAATTTTTGGGGTCCTGGGCTCAGATCACGTCCGACAGATGGGTCCTCGAGACGATCGAGTACGGCTACGCACTCGAGTTCACGAGGACCCCCCCGTTGGACATGCTGGTTCGGCCAACGCCCACCCCGTCCGACCCTCTCAAGCGCCGTGCCCTCGAAGGGGAGATCAGTTCCCTTCTCCTCAAGCGGGCAATACGCGTTGTCCCCGACCAGGGGACACGGACGGGGTTCATGTCCACTTTCTTCTTAGTTCCCAAGAAGGAGGCGGACGCTTGGCGGCCGATCCTGAATTTAAAGCCCCTAAACCGATTTATCCGCCCAAAGCGCTTCCGCATGGAAACGCTGCGGGCAATCCTCGAATCAATCGAAACGCCCGCATGGGGGGCGAGCTTGGACCTTCGGGACGCTTACCTCCATGTCCCCATCAGGGCTGAACACCGTAAATTCCTGCGCTTCCTCTACAACGGAACGCTATACGAATTTGGGGTGCTCCCCTTTGGGCTGTCGACCTCCCCTCGGGTTTTCACCCGAGTGGTACGGGCGATCGGGGCAGCACTTCGGAGACGAGGACTGCTGATTTTTCAATACCTCGACGATTGGCTGATTGTGGGCCGATCACGGGAGGCAACGGACGCGGCGCTTACACTTACTTGGCGCCTCACGTCCAGCCTGGGGTTCCTCATCAACTCCGAGAAATCGCACCCGATCCCTTCTCAGGTGCCCACCTTTCTCGGTGCGGCTCTCGACCTTCAGAGGGGGCTAGCCCGCCCTTCGGCGGAACGGGTACAGAACTTACAGCAGTGCGTGGCCCTTTTCCTGGGGGCTACGGTGGCGCCAGCGGTAGCCTGGCTCAAGTTACTCGGTCTTATGGCCAGCATGGTAGAGGATGAGACCTATCCAGCTCCATCTCCTCTCCTACTTTCGGCCCAGCCGTCATTCGGTCAACCTCCCGGTGCCTACCACGCCGTGGCTGACCCCCCACCTTCAATGGTGGGTGGAGGACGCCAACCTTACACGTGGTCGGGTGTTCCGCCCGCCCCGACCATCAGCGACCGTCGTCACCGACGCGTCTCTGTACGGCTGGGGGGGTGACCCTCGACCCCCGCCAGATAGCGGGGGTGTGGGGCCCGGAACACCACTCGACCCACATCAATGTCCTGGAAATGCTGGCGGTCCGGAATGCCCTCCAGCATTTCCGGGCACAGCTAGTGGGGCAGGCCGTCCTGGTGCGCTCCGACAACGCTACAGTGGTAGCGTATATCAATCACCAGGGGGGCACCCGGTCGGCCCGGCTGTGTGCACTAGCGTGGGACCTGATCCACTGGTGCATACAGCAGGGGATCGCCCTGTCGGCGGTGTACATCTCGGGGAAGGAGAATGTCACGGCCGACGCTCTTTCCCGGGGCTGGATCGTCCCGACAGAATGGTCCCTCCGCCCCTGTGTGGCCCAGTCGCTCTTCCTGCTTATCGACCGACCTCATGTGGATCTGTTCGCCTCTCGGACGAACAATCAACTGCCGATCTACTGCGCCAGGGGCCCCGACCCCGGGGCATGGCGGATCGACGCTCTGACTATGCGATGGGAGGGGCTGTTGGCATACGCCTACCCGCCCATCTCCCTCATTTCACGGGTGCTGACAAAGATCGAGCAGGATCACTGCAAAGTTCTCCTGATCGCCCCTTTTTGGCCCCGACAGCCCTGGTTCCCACGGCTGGTCAGGCTCCTGGTACACAGGCCGGTAGTTCTCCCACAGCGCCCGGACCTCATATACCAGCCCGGGTCCAGAGTAGTGCATCCGACTCCGAGGGACCTGCACCTGACGTGCTGGGTGCTGTCACAAGATCCCTCAGAGCAGCGGGCCTTTCGAGACGGGCTGCGGAAGTTGCCGCCCAGTCCCGAAGGGCCTCAACCCGAAGAGTTTATGACTGCCGACTACGCCATTTCTTTAAATGGTGTAGGCGGCGAGCTATTCATCCCGCCGATAATTCTGTAGAGGAAGTCGGGGATTTCCTCCTATATCTTTTTGATAGCGGGCTGGCAACGACCACGGTGAAAAATTACCGTTCGGCCATTGCTGCAGTCCACGGAGGATTCACCGACGGCTCGACAGTCTCAGATAACCAGGCGATTGGACAGCTGACTAGGGATGTTTGTCACCCGTCCCCCGGTGCGCAAACTGGTCCCATCCTGGGACCTCTTTAGCGTGCTGTCAGCACTAGCAAAACCCCCTTTCGAGCCACTGAGTGGGGCCACGCTATTACATCTAACGGTCAAAGTGGCCTTTTTGTTAGCGGTCGCTACGTCTCGCCGACGTAGCGAGCTGCACTCCCTTACGGTGGCGGCGGGGCACATCCGGTGGGAACCCGGAGGTGTCCGCCTGGTCCCTGCGGCGGGGTTTTTAGCCAAAAATCAATCCAGTGCTTTCGAACCCCCGGATATTTTTGTTCCCGACCTTAAAACCTTTTCGGCGGTCGCGGGGGACAAGCTTTGGTGCCCGGTACGGGCCCTAAAGTGGTACATCGATCGCACAAAGTCAATCCGAACCGGCCACGAACAGCTGTTCGTGTCCACGGTTCCACCATTCCGACCAGCGTCCCGCGATACAATCGCGCGTTGGATAGTCACAGCCATCCGCTCGGTGCCGGGCGGATGGCCAGCGTCCGATGGTCCAGTTCATGCCCACGAAGTACGGGGAGTGTCGGCCTCATGGGCTTTCTTTAAAGGGGTCTCCATGAGTGATATTACAAGGGCGGCCTCCTGGAAGAGCCCGTCCACGTTCTCTGACTGCTACCTGAAGGACATTCTACAGGTGGATGGGAGAGCGGGTAGAGCGGTTTTACAGGCGGCCAGCCGAGCTGCAAAGCCAGGACAAGCTCCACCTCGGCAGTCACGTGTTTAGGTGAGTTTTTCTACGGTAATACAGTGCTAACAATACTTATAATGTGGGACGATACCCCCTGTACGTTTTGGGCATGGACCACTATCGGGCCTAGCGGCCGCGAAGCGTTCTCTGAATTTTGAGCGCGCCGGGGTCCTACGCCCCCCCCCCCCACTTAAGACATGCAGTAGCACCGCGTATACCCACCGCCTTTTCCTCGGTGCGAGTCTATGCAAATTAGTAATTCGACTCTACCGGTAAGTAGAGTGAAGTAGACTCCCCCCCCACAGTAATGTGGATGGGGTCTACGAACCGGTAGAGTATCCCTCCCTCCTTCCCCACATACTCGGTCCTTGGGTGCTTACATTTAGTAGGGCTCATCGAAAAGAGGACGACTCCGTGACGGGCATGTCGCGGGGCGTTATGGGTAGGACGGTGGAGGGCGCTATTGTGTCTAAAAGTCTTAGCATTCTGCCTCGCGGCATAGGGAAATGCAAATTAGTAATTCGACTCTACCGGTAAGTATTCGTTCGTAGACCCCATCCACACTACTGTGGGGGGGGAATTTTGTACACCCTCGGTGGCAAATGGCACCCCAGGCACTCGGGTGTACAAAACGCCATTGATCCCGTCACAGCGTGGAACAATTGTATAATGGAAGTTTATGCTTACCGAGTCCATAAAGCAGTAGATACATAAAACAGGCAAAATTACATTCTGAAGAAAATCAAAACTTGAGAAGGGAGAACACATGCTCCTTGCGCTGCCAGGCTGCTATCTGATTAATGTATTCGCTGCCAGGCTGCTATCTGATTAATGTATTCGCTGCCAGGCTGCTATCTGATTAATGTATTCTGGATGGGTGACCACACTACAACAGATTAAGAGCTGTAACAACCTCTTCGTGGTTTATATTGATAACCTCTAAGAAAGTAACAACTATTTAAACTGATTTTAGGGGTTAAACAAAGAATTGACTAGAGTGGGATTTGAACCAACGACCTCCGAATAAACGTGCCGGGGCTCTACCAACTGAGCTATCTAGCCCTATGTTGGCAGTGTCCCTATTTTGTCAAGATCTTTGTTCGGGGGTGCCAGTCAGAAGCAATGCAACCGTTAACTGCCGTGTAGCCAGGGATCACACCCAAATTACGATACAACCTGGGAAGCGGCAGCCAGGTGATCCCCTCATTTCAAAATTTATCCATTTTCCCTTTGTGTGGTTAATATTGATATCTGAAACAAAAAGTAGCATCCCCTGAACGTGATCCCCTGCCATTTTGAGACGTTTGAGTATTGGGAATTTGTATCATTCGAGTACTGGAAAAACAAATTGCTTACCGGTAAATATTAACAATGTCCGACCCGTCTGTTTAATCAATTGCCGTTGTGTAACATTCGAGATTTGGGGGAAAATGTTTAAATGCAAAGATAAGCCAACCGTCTGTTTAATGAATTGCAGTTTTGAGATGTTCGAGTACTGGAAAACATTTATATTTAAATGTTAAGAATGTCCGACCCGTCTGTTTAATAAATTGCCGTTCTGAGAGGTTCGAGTAATAGAAAACATTTTTATTTAAATGTTAAGATTGTCCAAACTCCGTCTGTTTAATAAATTGCCGTTTTGTAACATTCGAGTATTGGGAAAAAAATGTATTATAAATATTAAGAATGTCCGACTCGTCTGTTTAATAAATTGCCGTTGTGTAACATTCAAGTTTTGGGGGAAAATTGCCGTTGTTTAGGGAAAAGTTGCCAATGTTTCGGGAAAGAAAGTTGTCAGACTCTGTCTGTTTATTAAATTGCAGTTTTGTAACCTCATTAACAAAAGGTTTAAAACAATGTCCTACCCGTCTGTTTAATAAATTGCCATGTTGAGACGTTCGAGTAATGGAAAACATTTTTATTTAAGGGCGATTCCATGAAAAGGTGGAATTTTCTTAGAAAAATGAAATTGCTCCCAGAATTGAATTTTTATCTTTATATCATTCCAAACATGTCCAAGTGTCAGGGGAATGTTTTTTTTTTGTTCGGATATTGTTAACTGTGAAAAAAATTACTTTTCCAATAGTGCACTTTGGTTGGAAAAAAGTAATGTTTTTTATGGTTTTATCAATTTGGCCTATTTTTATAGTCAGTATCAATTTTCTCTAACAAAGTATAAATGAGAGCAAGTATGGGCAGTATTCTTTCAGAAAAAATATGTAAAATTTCAATACAACTCAATGTACACTTGTGTCAACACTTGGTTTGAGGTACTCTCAGAGAGCGTAACGCGTGTTACCAAAACACACCCTTTTAAATATAATTACTAAACAACCTGGTTTCAAATGCTGCAACTTTTAATTTTCCTCCTACTAATAAGGGCTCATGTAAAAACAGTAAAAACTTAGATGAATTCTTAACCACCGCTTCACAATGAGCCTCCGAAAACTGTAAGGCATGTTACCAATGTAACGCGTGTTTCCAAGCCCAATACACTGTAAACAATGGTCAGATGGGCACAGCACGCAGTTTAAAAACAAATATATTCCTGCCACGCTCCATGGCCTGGTAGGCAAGCATAATGTGAATGAGGTGGAATTACTTTTCAACATCCCACGGCAAAGGACATGTCGATGGAATGGGGGGTCAAATTAATTATTCTAAGCGCGGGAAGTTGTTTTTTGTGGTTAATGATTGGGATTATTTCCGTGGTGAAGTAATGCAAGTAAGTGAAGAAAATTACTTCAGTGTTTTAGGGATGCCCCCTGCTTGAATTTGCTCTCTCTTCATCTCATGCAGATTTTTAGATTTTATGGTGTGGTAGGGGTAGAAAATCCATTGTGTTATTATTCAAGTTAGTTAATTCCAGGTTTGCCCTTGCCTGTTTATATTGTCCCTTCAGGTGTTTTATTGCACCCTCGTACATGTAGTTGGTTAATTTCTTAGAAGTCTTTTGTTACATGTTTGTAAGCAGTTCTTAATTCTTTGGTACGTGGGTTGTTCTTTAAATAAGGAGGCCAGCTTGTGACATTGGTACACAATTTTAAAATTGTCATTTGAGAGAAAAATTAATTTGATAAATAAATTTGTAAAATATGTTAAATTGTTGTGTTGACATGACTGGACTGACTGTAGGAAGCATTTGTATGTTATTATTATTATCATGCTCACCACTAGGCCTGGGCGAATAATTTGAATATCCGGTTAATAACGAATAGGTTTTCCTATCCGTAACCGCGAATGCCTTTTTTTTCTTAAACGGATATCCGCAATGGGCGCGAATACCTATTTATAAACCAGATAGTCCTGTAACTACAATCAAGTAATCGGATATTCTTTAATATCCGAATATCCGCGGACGTCTGGTGACAACTGATAGGAATGTTTTGTCTGAATCCTTAAGAAACTTCTATTAAGACAGCATAAAACAGCATAATTTAAGTATTTAATATGCTCACCTCCGTGAAGAGTTAAAACAATGAAATTTCTGACGTAATTTGTTCAAAGATTACGAAAGTTTTCCTTCAGGTAGAGTCAATCACGATGAAAAGAAATAGCAAATCATCATCTTTAAATTAGATATGGTTATTTTTATGAATGAACCAAGTGACACTGTCTAAAACCAATATCAATCCGCCCACAAGGTCTTTTTTTTAAATTTTTTTTTTTAAATTTTTTTTACTAGCGCCCTCTAGCGGCAAAAAAAACTATTTGAATATCTGGTTAATTTCGGATAGTTGGCCAGCGGTAACCGATTACCAAAACTTCACTATTCGCCCAGCACTACTCACCACAAAGACTGAGAACTCTTTTCTTAGCTAACTGGTTATTGATATTCACGTAGTTAATACAATCAATATTGTCCTGTTAAAACCAAGTTCCAGTCTCCACAAATAACAGTGTGTGGATTATCTAAATTATTAATAGTATTGCTAATACCATCCTCTGCTGTCTGAGGAAATCCAACAGGCACATGAGCTTCTAAGGAGAGTTGAGACATCTGTATGGAAGGCATGGACTAACAATCAATCCTAGTAAAACAAATAAAATATAAATAAATAAATAACATTTGTATTAGCTCTTTCCACAGGCGTTTTAAAGCGCTTTGGCATTGTTTGAAAAGATGTGTTTTCAACTAAGACTTGGATGAGCTGACTGAGGATGAGTGACGGATGTGAAGAGGGAGCTTGTTCCAGCAAGTTTGTGCAGCTTCTGAGAATGCTCTATGACCATAGCAGGTATTTAGCGTGGACCATTGGAAAGTTGAAGATTAATGTTGGATGTTGATCGAAGGCTCATGGATGAAGAAGGCAACTTTTGTGAGATGAGACTGTCGATGTATGTGGGAGCAAAGCCATGTATTGCTTTGTAAACAAGGAGAAGAATTTTGAACTGAATCCGCTTGAGAATAGGTAGCCAATGTAGAGAACGAAGAACCGGTGCTATACGATCATAACACTTTACTCTCATGACCATGTGTTTTGTGCACGTTGAAATGGGGCGATGTGATTAGCTGGCAAGGCATACAATAAACTATTGCAATAGTCAAGAAGGGATGTGGTGAGAGCATGGACTAGGCGCTCTGTTGATTTGACGTCAAGGTAGTTGCGGAGTTTCCCGATCTTATAAATACCAAAAGATGCTGCACGGCAAACAATAATGTGTACATGTATGTGTTTATCCAACTGTAGGTGGCTGTCAAGAATGACCCCGAGGTCACGAGCTTACTCAGAGACGGTGACAGCATCACCACCAATGCTCATTACCGGTAGATTGTCTGATTTCCGGAACTGTAAGGTGATGTGTATGAGCTCTGTCTTAGTAGAGGTGAACTTGAGCTTGTTGGTCATATCCCAATATTGTAGATCACTGATACAGTTTTGCAAGGAATTGATAGCTTTGTGATGCTCCTTTGGGTTAAGAATGACGTAGAGTTGTGTGTCGTCAGCATACAAAACGTATTGAATGTCGCGATGAGCACTGATGACCTTACTCAGAGGACCGGTATAAAGTATGAATTCAAGAGGTCCCATAACCAACCCCTGAGGTACACCACGAGGACGGGGATAGGCCTGGGAGAGAACACCATTGACAACAATTGATTCACGATTCTCAAGATATGACACTAGCCAATCTAGTGCAGTGCTGTCAATGCCATAGCAACTCTTGAAGCGCTGTGTGAGAGTGTTGTGGTCAATAGTGTCGAAAGCTGAAGAAAAATCCTCTAACTGTCTAAATGGAAGTCCAATGAATCTCCAGATTGTTTGCTGCTTTCGTTGATGTCCAGACTATTGAACCTCACTCGATGTACAGTAGCTGAGTTTGGCTTCATGTTGGCCGGGGCCCTCATCAGCCCTTTCCCCTTCGGTCCTATGGATGTGTGTGAAAGTGGAGCTCCGTCAGTACACATCTTTAAAATGGACGTTGCCATCAGTGCAAGTGTGTGGTGGAGTTCTGTTTAATCACTTCAAAGTTTACACACACATTAACTGTCAGGCAGGCATAACAGTTTCAGAGCAATGATGTCATGGGGGGTCACGAGACGCAGCCTTAAAGGTACACTTTTTGAAGTCAAATAACTCCCAAGGTAATGATGCGATTATGTTGAAACTTAGTAGGTTATTAGATATTGGCAAGTTCTTGTAAATTGTGGAATGAGTTGACATCACGATCACATAAATTTTTGTACCTTTAAGTCATGAATTGCTAACTGAACTTGGTATAATCTAAAAAAAAAATAATATAAATAGGCTAGATAGGTCATCTGCTTGGAATACAAAAAGTATTTCAAATTAAGTTGAGTAACTTGATTTTGGAAATTTTATTAACGAAACAGCGTTGCATTTGTGTATAAATGCAATCATGTCTAGTTTATCATTGTTCTTTATTGCAATGATTTAAGTTGCTTTCATAAACATGAAGGCCTACTAGGCACCGAGCTAACATTATGTTTACAAAACCCAAACTATGACCATACCCTTTTTTTTTCATTGTAAAAACTAAAAGGTTTAGAATAAAACACAAACACAGCAGGCAACGCAACATGAGACTTCAGTGCTAGCTTGACAGTTATCTGATTATTATCGACCGAGAACAAAATTAAAATAAATTTTACAACTTTATTGTAAGCAAAGAAAAGCCAGGTGCTTTACGACATCTTTTGCAAACAAAACCGTCTGTTTCATAAAAAAGGGAATTTGAGTTAAAAAAATTGTTCACACAACCGTGCTTGAGATAAAAAATATTGCGTCTTCCATCCTGTCATTTCACTTCGCGCGATTCACCCTGCAGAACAAATGGGTTTGAAACACTAAATATACAATAGAACAAAACAAAATCAGGAAGATATCATCTGACAAATATACAATAAACTACACCATGTACTCTTTTTGTTCATCCAGTGTGTCCTAAATTTTTCATGTTGAGCAATGAAGAAGCATGTTTTTCGTAAAACACGCCAGTTCTAATAAGGAACTGCTCCATTTTTACCACGCTGTGCGTTGACAGAACGTGCATGCCTATACCAGCGATGACAATGTTGTATGGTTCTAGCTCGCGCACCAACAAGGTTATTATTGCAACTTTTGGGAAATGCTCCTTTTCTTCCGAGCATGCACTAACACGTCGACTCTTCATTCTCAAGGCATTTGTACATTGTATAATTGTCTGCTATCGCGTTTGTTTATCATTAGATGGCGTTTCCTCTCACACCAGGGTATTGTTTCGAAAAGCGTCTAGGGTTTAATGTTTCTTCATTTTTTATTGCATACAAATTAACAAAGACGGCATTGTGTACTCTGTGATTGTGCGTTGTGTTTTGTGTGATCACAATGTGGTAAGCGTTTTCGCGGCACCTTTGAGTGAACTTTTTACGATTGCGTCGTTTATGTGCAGGCTCAATCAAATTTTTTATTCTAAAAGAAGAAGGAAATCTAACACGGCTTGCACGGCTCGCTATCTAACACAGTGCACCAAACCAAGGTCATTACCACACAGTGAAGACTGGGTCCTTACTTTTTTCATTAATAAAATACCTTTAACAAAAGAGAGGTAAACAAAATTCGTCTTTTTAAGACCTTGGGAAAAGCCAGAAACAAAGTTTAAGGACCTACTGCAGGAATAATTCCTTAATGAGATTGGTCCATGGATGAAGACCATCTTCACATCTTTTGATGTTTAAACCATGTTGCAATTTCTGTTTTTAATCTATAGGAATCATGAAGTGTCAAAGTTTGTGGATTGCTTGGGATCAGTGGTTAGCCATCCACATCGAGTTGTATTGTTTGATCAAGTGCGTCCTTTCATCCAGCCATCTCAACAGGCTCTCTACAATCAGCTAATCCCTTCATTACCTAGGTAACTTTATTACATAGAATGTGCAAGTCAGACAATGTTAACAGTGTCAGTGAGAAAAGGCTAATCACATAAGTTAAAGGTAGAATCGGTTTTAAACAAGTGGTTTAAACCTGCCGAAGCCTGGTTCTTGATAGTTTTACTGAGACAAAGTCAAGAATCAGGCCTCGATGGGTTTAACCATTGGGCCGAATTCATAAAAAGTAGCAATTGCTTTTTTGTTATGCTTTTGCTTACATTTTTACACATAAAAATAGGCGGTTGCTAGCAAGCCAAAGCTCTAGTTTTAGGAAAAAGCAAAAGCTCGTTTCTTGCAAGCAAATGCCACCTTAACTAGCAATTGCCTAAATACGTATACGTAACAATAACCTTTTACTTGTGTTACTGCAGTGCTGCAAGATCCTTACAGGGTAGCCCTATATGTAGGACTCTTCCTCTGTACTCAGATACAGAGTCCTAACTATTAAGGCCCGTTTCTGGGGCGGCAACTTTTCAAAGCTTCGTAACGCAGAGATACCAACATACACGATTTGGGCGTAGCAAATACGATTTCGAGCCGTGACTACGACGCTATGATAATACTCAATAAAACACGCTAAACAAACCGCCCAATAAAATTTTATTAAATCGTACAATACATGCAAACAACGAATGAACTATTAAGTGGAAATGAAAATAATTGTAACAGAAAAGAAAAAACACTTTTAATTTTAGAACGCAGTGTTGAATAATAGCGGTGAATTCACTCGAACAATGTACGTGTCTCGACGTAATGATTGTTGCGTGCCCTCTGATCCCCCGCTGGCTGGCCGGACGAGTATTTTTACGCTAGTGCATTGCTGCAAGATCGTACCCATTGATCTCTATTACACCATGGGGAATAGTGCATACGTGCGTGGGGAATGAGGTTGTGTGTGAGCTAACGTGTCACAGTAACCTCATTCCTCATGTATCCACTATTATTGTGCCCACGCTGTCTGTACATGTACTTCATCGAAGCTCGGCACAAAAAGTAAGAAATAATGGCGACAAAAAAGGAGACCTTCTAGAAAAAAATACCTTCAACTGAGTGGCCTGTGAGATCTAAGCTAGACAGTTTCCATGTTTTCTTACTAGTAATTGTAGCGCCGATGTCCAGACAATGCCCAGAGTACGGACACGTATTTTTTGCCCAAAATCCGGACACCTTTTGTTTTTTTTTTTGTTTTTTTTTTTTTTTCTCTCTCCCAATAGCTTGTTGTTGCATTTCTGACCCATTAAAACAAAAACATTTAAGTAAGGCCTCCCTATGTTATGGTTTTTTTTTTAAACAAAGTCAAAAGATGAGGGAATTTTTTTTTTTTCTCAGTTTTTTTTTCACTGGCCATTATAAACATTTGTAGCTGTTCTGGTGGTGCATACAGAGGTAATTGTTATTTCATGACAATGCCTGAAAATGAGCTAATTAGCATTGTAGAGAGTAATAGAAAGATCGGTTTAGGGAGCCCAGCCCAAGCCACGCTCGCCCTTAACTTTTGGGAGATGCTACTCTTTTTTTAAATTCAATGTTGGCATCTCTGTGTAACGTAAATCTTACCTGCAACAAGCCACTAATTTCAACAGATTCACATTCCATGGCGGCATACATTTTTCTGCGGTGGGTTTTGGTCCTCATATTTTCCTCACAAATGCGTCATTTTCGTGAAAAAATGCAGCTTCCAACGTTAAAAAACTCCCGTTTCGATCGTTTTCTCACAGTGTTGTCTGTTGTTGTGCGTCGGCGTACACATTCGCGTGCAAGACGCATGATGCAAGCTTAGACGCATGAATTCTTGGTTACCGTATCTTGACTGCACAGCAACACGCAACACAATTCAAAATTTGCGCATCGTGCGTCTTGCGTACACACGGCAGACTGTGAGAGTACGAACAAAAATGGGAATTCCTTAACGTTGGGAGCTGCATTATTTCATGAAAATGACGGATTTGTGAAGAATAACTTACGATCAAAACCCATCGCAGAAAAACATATGCTCCCATGGAATGTGAATCTATTGAAATTGGTGCTTTCTTGCAGGTAAGATTTGAGTTATGAAGCTGTGAAAATTTTCCGTCCCAGAAATGTACCCCGATGTCCAGGACATCACTGTAGTACAATGCGAAAGTGTAAGGCCGCCAGGGCTACTTGCAGGGTAGCTTGACCTCTTCTTGCTTTTTCGTGATTTTACAATTTCAAGACAAGATTTCAGAGAAGATTTCATCGGCCTAAGGTGTACAAACCAAGAACTTATTGAGAAGAAATATCCAATCCAACCTGTCGTAAATTGTTTTTCCAACAAACGAAAATATTCAATCTCATTTTCTTCAGTGCCTGTTGCCACATTCATACTATGCAGCCATAAAGTGTTCTTAGTCCTGCACAGCTGTGACGGAAACAATTTTGCAAAAACATAATGATAAAATAATCATCACACGTTTGAGACTTATTTTTCTCATTTGTAGTGATAAAACTTAATATTATTTAAACTAAATACTTTGTCAAATATTTTTGCTAAATTCTTTGCATTTTGGGGTCAACTACCAGCCCCCCCCCCCCCCCACACACACACACACAGAGGAATTACTCCTCCACAGTACGGCTCGCTGTGCCTGGGCCTGAATACAGGGCATTCACAGCCGGAGGAATTACTCCTCCACAGTACGGCTCGCTGTGCCTAGGCCTGAATACAGGGCATTCACAGCCGGAGGGATTATCTCTCTATGGCTCGCTGTGCCTAGGCCTGAATACAGGGCATTCACATTCGGAGGGATTATCTCTCTATGGCTCGCTGTGCCTAGGCCTGAATACAGGGCATTCACAGCCGGAGGAATTACCCTTCCACGGCTCGCTGTGCCTGGGCCTGAATACAGGGCATTCACAGCCGGAGGGATTATCTCTCTATGGCTCGCTGTGCCTAGGCCTGAATACAGGGCATTCACATTTGGAGGGATTATCTCTCTATGGCTCGCTGTGCCTGGGCCTGAATACAGGGCATTCACATTCGGAGGGATTATCTCTCTATGGCTTGCTGTGCCTAGGCCTGAATACAGGGCATTCACATTCGGAGGGATTATCTCTCTATGGCTCGCTGTGCCTAGGCCTGAATACAGGGCATTCACAGCCGGAGGGATTGTCTCTCTATGGCTCGCTGTGCCTAGGCCTGAATACAGGGCATTCACAGCCGGAGGGATTATCTCTCTATGGCTCGCTGTGCCTGGGCCTGAATACAGGGCATTCACATTCGGAGGGATTATCTCTCTATGGCTCGCTGTGCCTAGGCCTGAATACAGGGCATTCACATTCGGAGGGATTATCTCTCTATGGCTCGCTGTGCCTGGGCCTGAATACAGGGCATTCACATTCGGAGGGATTATCTCTCTATGGCTCGCTGTGCCTAGGCCTGAATACAGGGCATTCACATTCGGAGGGATTATCTCTCTATGGCTCGCTGTGCCTAGGCCTGAATACAGGGCATTCACAGCCGGAGGGATTATCTCTCTATGGCTTGCTGTGCCTAGGCCTGAATACAGGGCATTCACAGCCGGAGGGATTATCTCTCTATGGCTCGCTGTGCCTAGGCCTGAATACAGGGCATTCACATTCGGAGGGATTATCTCTCTATGGCTCGCTGTGCCTAGGCCTGAATACAGGGCATTCACAGCCGGAGGAATTACCCTTCCACGGCTCGCTGTGCCTGGGCCTGAACACGGGGCATTCACAGCCGGAGGAATTACCCTTCCACGGCTCGCTGTGCCCGGGCCTGAATACGGGGCATTCACAGCGGGAGGAATTACTCCTTCCACTCAGTGCACCCAGACCAATACGGGGCATTCACAACGGGAGGAATTACTCCTCCACAGTACGGCTGGGTGTACCCAGGCCTTAATACGGGGCCTTTTCAGCCCAAGGAATTACCCCTCCACAGCTCGCTGCGCCCAGGCCTGAATACGGGGCATTCACAGCAGGAGGAATTACCCCTCCACAGTACGACTCGCTGCACCCTGGCCAGAGGAATTACCCCTCCAAAGAGCCTCGATGCACCCGGACCACCCGAGCGCACATGTATGCGCATACCGCAGTGCCTTAGGATGGCCTATTTTGTACAGCCGCCTCGACCAGGCAGTCTCGCCTCTGCTATCGGGCTTGGGGCGCTCTCAGCTGAACAGGCGATTGGCCACTGGGAACAGTCCCCATGGGGCGCCTTCTGAGCACTGCGTTCCGAGGGTCTCTGATATTACATCTGAGTCTACTCAGGGGCGTACTAAAACCAACATTCCCATAGCTCATATTCAAGCTCGAGTGGTTCCTCCGCAAAAAGGGTGGTGATTCGATCTCAAGGGAGGAGTTCTTGGAGGCATTCCAAAACCTACGGCCTCACTTACAGGACGCCTTGAGGACAGCAGACAGCGGACAGGCTCCTACTGACTCGGTCACCCCACAGGTACAGTCTGTAGGGACACGGCTGGCTTGCACCTCACCAACGGCTAGGCGTTCTCCGGGTTACCCCCTTTACAGTCCATATGGATGTAGGCTTGGGTACCATGTCAATCAGAAACCTGGCTGGTAGAAAGCACCTCTCCAACTTTATGTAGCAAGTGTCACAACCGGGATTCAAACCCATACTCTGCTGATCAAACAGGGGTACACTGGTTGAACTGGTACACTGGTATTTTGGCTAAAAAATAGACTAAGATTTGACTTCAAAGGTCTTCCAGGAATACTGAAGAGCAGTCTCTAAAAAAAAATCATCAATTTTAGCCGTTTTTGAGCATTTTTCAAAAAAACGTACAGTTGCAGGATAGTTTGAACCTCAAAGTGGTTAGAATAATCATGTGTCCTTCTGAGTTAGATTTATTTCCAGTCGTAGAAAAGCTAATCGGCTGAACCAAATTTAAACATTTTTGTTTACAATTATTCATGAGTATTTTATATGACAAAAAAGATTATGGATACAAATCGTAAATAATGGTCAAAAATCGAAAGTAAAATTAGCATTCTGAGAATCTGTGTAATGGAAGCTTAATTCTATGGGCCCACGGAGTGGAGCAATAGGAATGTAAGCCCTGGGTTAAATTTATTCAAAATGATGGCCATGACCTCATGTTGACCTTTTATTATTGTTTTAAAGCTCCTTTCCATTCAGTATCAGAATCAAGACCAGGTAACCTCATGTCATAAAGTTGTAATGTGTGTGTTTTATTGTGCCTTAGAAAACAATTAATAACAGGAACAGCGGTGTGATTGTTTACAATCACTATTTCTAGTTATTATTATTGTTGTTACATGTATGTACATGTACATCCTAGTGCAGACAAGGGCAGATGAGGGCTATGCCCTCAACCGCCAGGGTAGTCCTCAGAGGAGTGGTGCCCCCAAGTCACATTATAGTCTTTAAAGGAAACCAGCGGTAAATCTTATGGCAAAGCATTTACATGTACTCCCAGTCCAGGGAGTGGACAGGAGCGATGTTAGCATGGTCTTGGCGTGACAGTATGACAGTGAACTCCCCCCCCCCCCCCCCCCCGGCCTGGCAGTATCAGTCTCCTCTTTAACTCCACAGCCCTGGCACAAGAGCTTCCACTCAATGATACAAAGACAGAGTTGACTATATATAAACTCCAAGACCATGCACCCCTGATGACCACCATAGAGGTTGAGCTTTGTCGGTAAAAACACGTTTATTATGTTTGCTTGACTAGTTACAGAGATATTGAAGAGAAATGATGTTTTGTAATGGTGGCAACGTATTTGCATATTGTTTATTTTTATTTTATTTTTTGGAATCAGCACACCTGAAATGTATTAAAAAGTATGGTTACCCACAGTGCCCCTAAAACCTTTTTCAGAAGTCGCACCATCTCACTAGTCTCTCGAGTGCTGACCAAGATTGAGCAGGAGCCCCGCCAGCCGTGGTTTCCACGACTCATCATGCTCCTGGTCCACCGCCTGGTGATCTTAATGGGGCGAGCGGATCTCCTTCACTCGGCTCCGGGGGATCTTCACCTGACATGCTATGCTGGGTGCTGTCACGCAATCCCTCTGCTCAGCAGGCCTTTTGCGACGGGCTGCAACAATCGCAGCCCTGTCACGCCGAGCCTAAATGCAGGAAGGTGTACAACAGCCGACTATGCCTGGATTTCTTGGTATACCTCTTGGACAGCGGCCTCTCAATGGGCTTGGGAAGGAATTACCGGCCCGCCATTGCCGCAATCCAACCCGGGTTTCCGGACGGTCGTTCTTGTCTCGAAAAACCCGGCCATCAGCCAACTGATCAAGGGGATGTTTGTTACCCATCCCCTAGTACGCAAACTTGTCATGTCCTGGGTTTTCTTTAGTGTGAATGTACTATCAACTTTGACGAAGCCTTCTTACCAAACAATAGACTGCTCAACACTGTTGCAGCTCTCCGTCAAGGTGCCGTTCCTCTTGGCTGTTGCTACTTCCCGACGGCGTAGTGAGTTACACTCGTTGTCGGTGGAGGCAGGACACGTTTGATGGGAACCAGGCGGCGTTTGCCTGGTCCCCTTGACCAGTTTCCAGACATTTTCGTCATGGACATTAAGTCCTTTTCATCAGAGGCAAAGGATAAGCTGTGGTCCAGGCACTCAAGTGGTTCATTAGCTGTATGAGATCGCTTCGTATGGGTCATACTTTATTTAGCCCTTTTGACCGGCGTCGCAGTTTACTATCTCACGCTGGATTGCAACTGCCATCCGCTACATGGCTGGCTGGCTGGCAACCAAGGGCCCCATCTAAGCGCATGAAGTTAGGGAGCTGGCCGCCTTATGGGCACTTTTTATAGGTGTACCTTTAGCGGCTACTACCAAGGGGCCTAATTAAAGTACCGTAATACCTTCTCCGAACTCTACCTGAAGGACGTCCTCCAGGCAGATGGCAGAGCTGGAAGGGAGGTGCTGAAGACGGCCAGTCAAGTTTCCCAGAAACGCTAACTGGTGAGTCCACTTTCCTCTCATGCATTATTTTGTGTGCATTTGAAATTAAATGAGGTGTACATGTACCTATTACAGAGATACCAACATACACGATTTGGGCGTAGCAAATACGATTTCGAGCCGTGACTACGACGCTACGATAATACTCAATAAAACACGCTAAACAAGCCGCCCCATATAATTTTATTAAATCGTACAATACACATGCAAACAACGAATGAACTATTAAGTGGAAATAAAAATTAAGCAAAATATCAAAGTAATTGCAACAGAAAAGAAAAAACACTTTTAATTTTAGAACGCAGTGTTGAATAATAGCGGCGAATTCACTCGAACAATGAACGTGTCTCAAACCTTTGTGTATAGTGGACGTATTGTTGCATGCCCTCCCCCCGCTGGCTGGCCTGCTGAGTGTGCATTTTTTACGCTAGTGCATTGCTGCAAGATCGTACCCATTGATCTCTATTACACGATGGGGAATAGTGCACATGTGCGTGGGGAATGAGGTTGTGTGTGAGCTAACGTGTCACAGTAACCTCATTCCTCACGTATCCACTATTATCAGGCATGAGAATCTTCCGGTTTAAACCGGAATTCCGTTTTTTTTCCTTTCAAAATTGTGGTCTCCGAGTTCGATGTGAATTTGCTATAAAATTCGGGGGGTAGGTTTTTAGGGGTATACATTTGGATTTCTCTAATCCCTCTTCTTTAGTCAGACAATGTCAGTTTACCTTTGTAATTGTTATTATCGCGGATCCACACGTACGGTGTTCATGAAAAAACGGCACCTAACTAAACAATAAATTGCCGTCCAGCAACTGGCCCAGTTTACGGCTTGTGGTCTTCCTGGCATCGCGCATGCATGCAGCAGCAGAGACGGATGTATAAACTTGCCTCATTCCTTGCTTCGTTTATAGTGGTACGGTTCAATAATGTTTGCGTGTAATGCACTTGCTGCTGCAGCAAAGATAACACGTGTGGAGACTTTTGAAAGTCTACTGAAAAAACAATGCACGTGTTTGCACCATGTGTACTGTGTACTGTGTACGTCCGTGCAGGTTTGTACACGAACCAATGAGCGGCGCGGCACGAATCTGAGATCGCCGGCAGGCCATGGAAAACTGGTACCTGTTATTGCCTCACAACCAGCGAAAGATATATTGGGAACCAGCGAACACACTGTACGTCCGGACGACGTGCTTTCTTCATTGGTTCTATTTCTATGTTGGGGTCTAATCTCAACCTCGTTCCAGTTATACCCTATGCTGAATAACAACCTCTTTCTCAAAAACACATCGCTCTCGCCAAATATGTAGGCCTATTATTTTAAAATGTGCGTCGCCGACAGATCGTTAAAATCACAAACATTTAATTGCAAAAGAATTTCTTTTACACAACCGAATTTCAAATCAAGAACCTATAAAAATGGTTGTTAATGAGAAAAAAAGCATTTTCAAGGGCAGAAATAAGGGATAAGATCGTCAAAAAAATAAAAATATTATTACTATTGTTTTTTTGTTTTTTTTTCCTTTCTTTCTCCGGAATTGTAAAAAAATCGCAGGCGAACCCAAAAATGTTTGAATTGTTTGAGCTTTACATTCCTTATTTTCTTTTAAACCTATTATTAAAAAAAAAAGAAGGAAAAATCACACAAAGGTAGGTCACTTCTACCTGGAAAAATAGGTGTCAGAAATGCATCAGAGACCACCACAGAGCTTCTAAATACCCAGAGCTCCCAGGGCCCTTAAGCGGGCCCTGAACCCCGGCCGTAAGGGACTTCACGCTGCGCGCGAAAATGATGGAATATTGACATTTCCAATCAACTGAATTTTTTCCTGTTTTTTTATCATCACCCATTCTCATGCCTGTATTATTGTGCCCACGCTGTCTGTACATGTACTTCATCCAAGCTTGGCAAAAAAGTACGAAATAATGGCGACAAAAAAAGGAGACCTTCTGAACAAAAATACCTTCAACTGAGTGGCCTGATAGATCTAAGCTAGACAGTTTCCATGCTTTCTTACTAGTAATTATAGCGCCGATGTCCAGACAAAGCCCAAAATCCGGACACGTATTTTTTGCCCAAAATCCGGACACTTTTTTTTTTTTTTTTTTTCTCTCCCAATAGCTTGTTGTTTCATTTCTGATCATTAAAACAATAACATTTAGGTAAGGCCACCCTTTTTTATGTTACATTTATTTTGAAACAAAGTCAGAAGATGAGGGAAATCAGGGTTTTTTTCACTGGCCATTATAAACATTTGTAGCTGCATCTTCTGTTGATGCATACAGGTAAGTGATTTCACAACAATGCCTGAAAATGAGCCAATTAGCATTGTACATCAGTTTAGGGAGCCCAAGCTGCGCTCGCCCCTAACTTTTGGGAGATGCTAACTCTTTTTTAAAATTCAATGTTAGCATCTCTGCTATTATGTTTTTTTAACATAATGGCGATACCCCCTAATTTTTTGCGCAAGAATCGTGGGCGCCCAGGGTCATGCTCGTCAGCCTGCAATATCGCGGTGCCACGCATCTGGGCTGAACTGTTAATTGAATTGGGGTCTTCTGTTATGGAGCCTGCCTTTTGGTCTTCTGGTAGGACCATAGGCCTTTTGGGTTTCTTAGGCACTCCCCGTGTCCTACGCCCCTGTGGACATCGCGTATACCCACCACTTTCTCGGTGCGAGTCTATGCAATTGTAGCATTCGCTTTACAGGTAAGTAGAGTGAAGTATACCCCTACCCCACAGTAGTGTGGGTGGGTCTACCATCAAATACTTACCTGTAGAGCACCCTCCCTTCTTCCCCCATACACTCAGTTCTTCAGTATTTATACTTGAGGATGCTTAACATGTGAGCATGTCACAGGGCGTTGGTGACAGGGCTTTTGAGGCCCTATTGTGTGTAAAACTCTTGGTTTATTGCCTTCCGGCATAAGGAACAATGCACAAGTTTGTAGTATTCGCTCTACAGGTAAGTAATCAATCAGAGACCCACCCACGCTTCTGTGGGTGGGGTTTAAAACCTCTTTACCACACATTGATTCCCTTATTAAAGCATAGTTTTTGCTCTTTTCAGGTGTTAATAGAAATAAAAATTGACAAGGGTCGACAAACGACTCACTTTGCTTGTCGCATCACGTATAGCTGTCTTTTGCTCTATGCTGTAATTATTTTGAATTTGTTTTATATTGGAAGAGCTATCTTTCTGTTGTGTAGTTTTGATATGTTGTTGGCTTTGGGGTTCATACATTGTACAACTTACATGTATTAGAGAAACATATATGCAACCCTAGTGAAACATTTATCCCCAAAACAATGTGACCACTTTCATCAGTAATTTTATAATTTTGTTTACATTAGTAAATGTAACTACATTAAACTATCTTGTTACAGCAAAAAAATGAGAAGCATTCACTTTGATCGCCAGGGATCTGAGAGTCTTGGTTTTTCCTTGAGAGGTGGGGTCGAGTTTGATGTTGGTGTGTTTGTTTCCAAGGTAACATCCAAGTCATGGGCTTCACAGAAAGGACTCAAGGTATGGCAAATAATCAGTTTGCTTCAATCAACATCAAAACAAAAATTGAAAATACAGAAATATTTTGTTAGTGTTTTTTCCTACAACTTGTGTGTAACATTCTAACTGACTTTGTTGAGTGACCTTAGTTGGCGACCTTAGTGGGTTTAAGAATTGCTGGATACCAATTTAACTTGGTTTGTTTGCAAGACTGAATGAAAATTAACCAGTGGTTTATATTGTAGGACAGAAAGTTAAAGTTTATTTAAGTAAGTCCTCTGCAAATTGAAAAATGTTCAAACAAACCTGTTTATTAAAGCTGACATTTTGTCTAACTTTAGCTATTATCTTACACAAGGAATGTATTTTTGTGTATAGTTTAAATGATGAAGTTTTTCTTTGTGCAGCAACAAATTTGTGACACTGTCTCATACCCACATCAAAACCATGTGGAAAATAATTCTTCTAACTGAAGTAAATTTGTGACAGACTTAAAAATTCATGTTTATAGAATCAAGTTTTAAATTTTGTTTGCAGGTTGGTGATGAAATAGTTCGTGTGAATGGTTATAACATTAAGCGAGCTACACACAGTGAAGTAATAGCTGCCTTGTCTATCAGCAAAATCGTCAAACTGAAAGTCAGACGTTAGTAAAATAAATTCCTTTTTTTATATGTAGATATACAGTCGACTCCCGTTAATACAAGGTCCGCCGGATTGGCCCATTTTCCTCGTATTATCCGAAACTCGTCTTAAACGCAGCGCGCTAAATATAGATACATACGTCATAATTGTGCATTGTGCACAACACGTGTACGTGCATACATGTATTACATGACATAATGGCCGCACGTGTGTACACAGATGCATGGCAGAGCTGCGTGATGTACAGCACAAACAGCACAAAATTAGGCTATAAAACTGTTTTAATAAGTCAGTTTAGATTTAAAATCAATTTACATTTTACATGATTGAAAATTTGTGAGATTTTAACTTGCGTTATTGTTTTGTGAAGTTTCCGATCCCGTGCAAAACTTTGGTCGCAGGCAGTTTATTGCCAATACTTGGTTTTCATCGGTAACCACCCGTTCAATGCTGGATGGTTCATTGCTAACGCGAGACAGGGAAAATCTTGCTGCTGCAATGCATATTGCACACGCTGTGAAAAACTGCGGACGTATCAGTCAATAAAATTAAAGTTGGATTTTCATTGGTAACCAGCAGTGTATTGATAGATGGTTCATTGCTAACGCGAGACACCAGGGGAAGATCTTGCTGTTCCATGTCATATCTCATGCATGTGTGTGCCATGCAATACATCTATCTGCAGCTAGCAAAAAATATAATCTTGATTTTCATTGGTAAACACCTGTGCCAAGTGGGATACCAGGTAAAATCTTGCTTTTGCATTAAATAGTATTGATCACGCAACTTGTTTTGCTTGTAGGTTGCGGGTAATTTTTTTCGTCTGAAAATGCTTCATGTGCTTATAAACTCAGTGGATCAGTATCTTTTCTAAAGACTTCTCGCTTGTTTGAACCATGCAAGCTTCCTAATCCCACCATTGTTCAGAGTTTGGAATTAACAACCGTGCTTGCTGATGACTAGTGACTCCCGGTTTCGGATTAGTGTTGCTAGCATAGCGTCCACTTTACACCTCTGTTGTACAGGTGTTGTATGTCTTAGAAGCCACAAATAACGACTTTACAGGCTGTACAGGTATTTTCTTTGTTGGTTTTTGTATTGTTCTTGTTTTAAAAGGGTTTAAAACAATGTTTTGCTCGTAATGGGTCGCCCAAATTACCTCGTTATAACCGTGTTCTCGCTACTACCGTGCTCGTATAATCCATATTTTAATGCATTGATATGCGAGCTCGTAATAACGGGAGTCGACTGTAGATACAAATTGTAAAGGTCTGTAAAGTCAATCACAAAGTGCACTCAAATTTAAGCTTAGTTTTTGACATGGATATTTGCTTTTTTTGAGTGCATGGAAGAATGCAAAACAGAACGACTGGAAGTACAGGTGTACATGTAGTGTACTAATCTTGTGACTTCCATGAGATTGGCTCAGATAATTCTCCGAAAGCTAATGGTTTATTCCGAGTGAATGAGTAATGGTATATCATTCTGTTGGTAGGTGTTGGTATGCTACCTGAGAAAACAGAAAGAAGTGATCAAATTACATGGAGGCTTGTCGGCAGAAACCAGAATCACTCTCAGGTATGCAATGTTCATTTTGAAACGCAGTCAGCAGGTGTCTATGGCTGTTCACTGTGTCATACATTTTGGAATAATTAGAACATTTTATTTTTCAAAAGTGAACAAATTGAAAAAGGTTGAATAGTTTTGTCACAGGAACTGTAGATTCAATTCGCTTTTGTTTCTGATGTTTTGATTGGCTGACTGGCAGCCAATCTGATGAATAAGCAAGTTTATGAGTTTTATGTTCTTTTGTAACCCCTTTTTAAGCAGCTGTGAACAGGTCACAAGCGGCAACAGGCTGTGCCGCGAGATATACATGAATACACAAGCTGTGTGTTTTTTGTTTGTGCGCCATCCCATACGCTTGCATGGTAGGCCTCATTGTGAAAAGTTGTGCTCAGACGGGGCATTTAAATGAAAGACACAAAGAATTAATCATTTTGTAACTATCAGCATTTGGAAGGGATAAATAGTCATACTCCATTATTACAAAATTTGGTTCAAAATTATTTATGAGTTGCAAAAGGTTTAGGAAAATGGTAAACTTTCACGGAGAATCCATGGGTGGATTTCACAAAGAGTTCAGACTAGTCTTACATGTATCTCGACTTGGGACTAGCCTTAAGTTTTTAATATCTCCTAGGATTAGTCCTAAGTTAGGACTAGTCCTTACTCTAAATGTGAAATGGACCCCAGGTCACCTTATCCAGGTTCAATGTTCTTTGTGTGCCTTTTTGGATGTGTTATGAAGCCTGTCTATGTAAAGGTTTTTTGTTGTGTTTTTCTCTAAAAAAATATTTTGTTGCCATCTCTTGAAATGATATTTCAATGCCCCAAAATTATATTCATAGACGAAATGCAAGAAGCAATTTTCTCTGGTGTACTGTTCTTCATACCATGTTGTCCAAATTATTATGTTATATTCTTGTTGAAATATTTTACAGTACATATCCTTTTCAAAATCAAGTGCATTTTAGCAACTTAAAGGAACACGTTGCCTTGGATCGGTCGAGTTGGTCTTTGAAAAGCGTTTGTAACCGTTTTTTATAAAATGCATATGGGTAGAAAGATGTTGTAAAAGTAGACTACAATGATCCACACAAACATGCCTCGAAATTGCGTGGTTTTCCTTTTACCTCGTTGACTAACACGTCGGCCATTTATGGGGGTCAAAATTTTGACTCCCATAAATGGCCGACCGTGTTAGTTCTCACAGTAGAAGGAAAACCACGCAATTTCGAGGCAAACTTGTGTGGATCATTGTATTCTACTTTTAAAACATCTTTCCAACCATATGCATTATATACAAAACGGTTACAAACGCTTTTGTTTTGACCAACTCGTCCGATCCAAGGCAACGTGTTCCTTTAATGTTTAACATTCTTTCTGAATTTACAGGTTGAATTGGAGACTAGCAATGAAGTTAGTAAAGAGACAGATCGTAAAGTATTTGTCAATCTTCAGACTGGCAAGAAGTTGGGTTGTGGGATTGGAACTGGACAGAATAATGAGCCTGGCATATTCATCCTAACAATCACTAACGGGTCGTTGGCTCAAAAAATGGGCTTACAGGTAAAATGCAATTATTGCTTGATATTATTGGAATACATGTTCATGTACGAGTGGTGTTAACTTAAATTTCCAGAAACTTGTTAAAAAAGGTCTGCCTCCCTGCACGTAGCTGCCAACATTTAAAAATGTCAATGAGTAATAAAACATTGCAGCATGTCAAGGCGTTTGACATTCACACAATTTGTAACAATTTGTATTATTATTCTTAGGGAGTGCTCCCCCCCCCCCCCAGGGATGAGATTCTTAAAAAATTAAAAAGACTGAAATTATGTTGTTGTGGGAGGTGAACACATGTAAACTATATTGCCCTTAACTATTTTGGGGTTCAAACAAATTTTGATTCACATACAAGTTTTTTTAAACTAGGCCACATGTAATAATGCAAGCAGTTTTCAAAAACGAAAACAAATAATTACTAGAATTTAGTGTTTGTAGAAACAAATACTATGTGTTCAAAGTAAGACTTGTCAAATAATTTTATGAATTTTAAAACAAGTTCTCTTTGAATTTTGGACAAGGATACCTCTAGTCTGTTTATCTTTGGAAGCCATGGGAAACGATCATTATTCCAACAACTCTGACGATCGTCAACAGACTCCACCGTAATGCATATTTTGACAGGTCACCGAAAACATGTACATGTATGCCGACACTGGTACTGTGACAAGTAGAATAATTCACATCCGGTTACTTACCATGTATCTATACTCGCCTTTTCTACACTGGCTCCCGGTAAATCAACGACTCAACTACAAACTCTCCATGACTACATAAAAAGCACTAAACGGTCCAGCTCCAATCTACTCCTCTGAGCTTCTACATGTACATAACCATATACCTGTACGCTCTGGTCTTCGCTCTTCTGACACTAACAGGCTCTCTGAAACCAGAGCTAGACGCTCGTGGGGAGACGGCTCATTCTGTGTGGCTGCTCCAGGAGTTATCTCTTCCAAGAGATATTTATACTTCTAATTCCATGCAGTGCTTCAAGTCTGGACTATTTAAAGACATATTTGTTCAAGCGTACTAAATCAGTTTCTAGTTTTCTGGGAAATGTTACATTAATTTTCCTTTTTGTGCACCTTGGGTGTCTTTATTGAGACAGATTTGTGTACGTTATAAGTTTACAATTATTATTAGCAAAATGTATTCTGTGACCCAGGGTCATGCTTGTTATATGAGTTTACGTTTCAGCAATGTCAACATGCATGACATGGTATTGGCAGTTCTGTGATAGTCGTGGAGGAGGAATCGTTAGAAAATAGGAATAATGTTCGCAATTGTGAATGCTGAAGTTGAACAAGTTTAAGCAGAAGCTACAGATCTGCTAACCAGATGGCAATGAATTAACGACTATGTCAAAATATACCAGCTAGTTCCCTCTGCTGACTGTCTGTGTTGCGATAACTTCATCAGTTCTTTAATAATCAGATAATCAGATGAAAACTGTATTGCACCCAACAATGTAGAAGAGCGGTCGTAGGCTCAGCTGCTCACACAAGTACATAGTACAAACAGTATTGTGTATAACTGCTGTGATAACTGTGCACTTTAAATGCTGCTTTGGGAAAGGCTGTGATGGGCGACTAGTCGTACGCATTGTGCATGATGTCAAAATCGCGACTATTTATTGCTTAGTTGAGTTGCGACTGCAATTATTCAACTACTCGGTAAATCAAGCCACCACAACTACAAAAATAGTTGTGACTTTCTGCTTGCTGAACCATTTGTGTTGCTCACAGTCACGGCTATTCACGACAACATAATGTACCTACCAAACACAACCACACATCAGTAGGCCTGAGCGACTAGTGAAGTTTACTACTCAACTAGTCGCACATCAAATAGTAGCGACTAATTTTTAATTCGCAAGATGCAATGCAACATTTTTTGTTCCGCAGGGGCAATATGGTAAATCATTTCGTGCTGAAAGGATTGAAGGAAATGTGTCACTGATGTCTGATTGTGTTTCATAAGTAAATTATGTTGCCATGAATAGTCGTGAGTGATACAATCGGTTCACCAAACAGGAAGTCTTGACTATTTTTGTAGTAGTCTTGGCAGCACGATTGTTTGATTTGTTGAAAAATCATGATTTGATAGTCGCGACTTATGTAGCTGAGCTTCATTATAGGACAGTCAAATCCTTTCTTTACTACTTTCTGAGTTCCATGACAAACCAAATATAAAATCGAGTACTTTGGCAAATTTTCTGATACACTCCAGTCTGCACATGCGGATGTTAAACCGCGTTGAAATAAGCTGTGCTGTTCAGGGCGCATTGCAGGCAAGTGGTCTTTTTAAATCTGCTGACACGTTGACCTTTGACCTAGATGATGACTATATAGGTCATTTGGGACAGGGTGGAATCATTCAACTCAAAGAATTAATTAATTATTTATTACACTATCATGGTACCACATACAATGCATTTGAGTGGAGAAAACCAATTCAACGCAGGTTTGACCCCTTGACCTTTGACCTAGTTATTTGGAAAGGATCAATCGAGTATACAAATATGTTTTTTAGATTCTCAAGGTCTGGTTTCTATTCACCTCTAACACAAACCTTGTCCATAAAATGAATAGTTTAGAGAAAATTGACCTTAAAGATTGCTAATTACCACCTAATTTAAATATGCAAATTAGGTCACTTCTGGCTTGAAACTCTTGTCCGATTTTGGATATGTCATCAATAACCACCCAATAAACAAGAATCAACCATAAAACAAACTTTTGCAATTAGTGTGACTCAAAAGTCTAAATCTGGTCCTCTAATATTGCACCTGCAGCAAATAGTACGCCGCAATGCATTTTGGGCATTGAAAATTCACGACTAATGTTGATGTCACAACAATTTGAGGCACAAATAGTTGAGTAGCGAATTTCACTAGTCGGTCAGGCTTTTCTGGGGTATTTCTTGTTTAGCCTGTTCTCAAACTTGGTCATTTTAATAACCACAGTTCTGTGAAAAATTTGTGTTAGGCAATAAAGAAATAAATTTTAAGAACAAGTAATTTGTGTTGGCCCTTGAGACATAATTTTAACTGAACTGTATCAATTTTTCTGTTTTCTGTAGTCTAATACATGTACTTATAACCTTTAGAATAACGACTATAATTTTTTCTGGGAAAGGGAGATGTAGAATTGAAATCCCTTCATTTCGTTCGTTCGGACATTAAATACAGCCTTATGGTTCGACAAACCAGTCAAACTATCAAGCGTTTTGACAACCGACCATGGCCAGACTTCTGCTGCTGGGAGCTGCCATGTTGTTCGCATATTTGAATATGCATTACACATTGTCCTTATTTACTTAATAGGGCAACGCCCACAGTGCACGCAGCGCTGCAAAATAGACTGTGCAAGTCTCGCACGTAGCGAAAACGAGAACTTAATTCGAAAAAAAGTATGTTTTTGTACAAAACCAAATTGTATTGAAATTGTTATTTTTTTTTAAATTCTTAAAGATTATTATTTTAAACGTACTTTTTGTATAATTATTATTTTAATTTGTGTACATAATAATTGTTTTGTTTAAATTAACGTAAAAATTTTACATTTATCGGGACGAGGATCGCTGTTCGACATCGACCAGGATGTTTTTTTTTAATAAACCCCGTTTGTGAATCACGTCCAATTGGTGCGATTATCACATAGGTTCAGCGATAATGGGAACGTCAATTGGGTAATATTCTTAATTGTTTAGAGTAAACCGGAAACTGGAGGTCAAGTTTTTTTCTTTAGTTTTCTTCGTTAACTTGTTGAATTGATTTTACTTTTCTGTTTTTAATCACTTATTTTTTCATTCCCAAGAACATATTCAATTTTTAGAGTCATAACTTATGTTAAACTAAAATTATTGACAGAACAAAATCTCCCCAACGTAAAACTCCATTAGGTTGGGACCACAATGGTCCCGGAAGTTCAATTTCTCGCGAGACTTGCACAGTCTATAGCCAAGACGATAGTTGCTCGCCAGTATAGTCTAGATTTCAAACCCGCCAGTAAACTGCGCGTACATGTACACGATCCAATATCGAGCACCATAGTCTCGGGCCAATGTAGATCAAAAGTTATGTAGATCAAAAGTTAAGATTTTTTGAAATAAACTTTGAATGTTATAACTCAAGAATGGATGACGTCATCATGACGTAACTTACACGGTTTCCTCTCCTAATGAATATCTTACTATGTGTGAAGTTTCAATTTCATACGAGTTTGGGAAAGGTGCTTTTGTTAGCTGACAAGGGACGCTGAGAAGAAGAAGAAGTATGAAAAGGAAGAAAAACAAAATCGAACTAGGTGTTCGGCTGTTGTTGGATCAGTGGTGAATCAATAAAAAAAGTGTTCTTAATAGCTTGTCAAAATGCAAAGTAATCAAAACGAAAATGTTTTATCGATGTGTATTATGATAAAGCATCTGAAAGCGTATATTTCAACCTAAAAGCCTTTAAATAATGCCTTTTTAAAGCATTTTACAGGCACTTCCGGTTTAGAAAGGTCAAATGGTCAAGAGAAGTTCACCAACATGTATCCATTTTTATGAATTATGTGAAGCCATTTTATATAATGTATAAATTGTCAAAATAGCTTTTGTGCTTTAGGAAATATGAACTTATGAAATGCTGACGACTGTAGAAGACACTAACTACTTGAAAGGGAGAATGTATTTTGAAAACGCCTTGAACGCAGACTATATAGGATATGCATGAGCACTGGAGCGTGACACTACACACGTTTTACATGTATAGTTCTATCAATATGATTTTTTGAATTTTCAATGTCCGATTTGAACCGGTTGATGGATCAAAGTGGGGTCATGTCTGTGGAGCGTTTAAAGCTCTTTGCAAGACCTTTCTGATGAGGTATGAATTGTTGAAATAGCTTCTTCACTTCTTGAGTTATGATTTTTTTAAATAATAAACTTTGGAGTAGTATATTTTTCAACAACTGATGACGTCATCGGGACGTAACAACTTTTGCATCATCTACTGGTTATTGTCTATCTGTGTGCAAAGTTTCAACTTAATGCAAGCTTTGCAACTATGTTTTTTCTTGCGGACAATCGACTCTGAGAAGAAGACGAAGAAAAAAAACACACAAAAAAAACGAACAATAACAAAGAGATGTTCGCGCTGTTGCCCGAACAACTTACATAGGTGTATGGGCCGGATACCCGAACACCTACAAAATTGTCATTATGGCTAAAGCAAAGGAAATGTTGTCTGAGCTACATGTATATCTTGATAAGTACATATACGTCATGTCAACACCAAACTTGGTTTGTGGATTGGTCTTTGTGAATTGGTCCCACTCTGTTCTACATGTGACAAATGTCAAGAAACGTACTGGCTTGGTTTTTTTATATTTTATTGTGTTCTATTTCTTTTGCTGCATGGAAACAAAGCTGGCGTCCCAAGAAAACATTTTTTCCTAGTTATTTGCATAGAACATTGTATCATGCAGATTCTGTATTGTTTTTGGCCCTGAAGGTACAAATTGATAAACATAGAATCACTTGACTAAATTCATAACACCAAGATGGTACGTGCAGTGAGTACTTTCTGTTGATCTAAACTCATGATCAACAGGAAACAAAATGATAACAGCTAGAAGTACATGTATCTTGGTGAGCCAATTTTTGGTTGGTCAAATCTGTTTGACAAGACTACAAATTTACAAGATACTTTTATTTGAATCTGGGAAACATGGTGATGATTACCAAAATTTCCCATTAGCAGTGCACCCAATCAGAAACATTGTGGGATATTACATGTATCAAGTTCTAATAAAAGCAGTTACTTGGGCACAATGTCTGCTTATCCTGTAGGGTTTATAAAGTTTAAACTGGTGGTAAATTATCCAACGCACAAAATTCTACCTAAAAATATGCACATCATAAAGAAGATTTCAAACTCTTCATGTTTCGCGAAAGCAAGTGTTTTTATCTCTGGCTGGAGGGTTAATTAATTGACAGGATGTGATTATCCACCTAAATATCAGAGGCAAAGGGGATGGAAGTGTTTTGTTAAACAAATATTTGAATTGTGTTTTTTTTTTTGCTATTTTCATGATTGAAGGGTTGATTAATAAAATCAGTAAATGTTAGACAAAAAAGTCAGATTCCTGCAAGTCAAACTTCTGTTCTCTGTATTGGAGACTGGAAACCCCTGAACAACTCACCTGTATGGGCAATAAATTGAAGTTCACCCTCTAATCCTGTATTTCTGATTGACTGACTTTGTAGGTTGGTGATCAGATTCTTGATGTCAATGGTACAAACTTCTTGAATATTACCCATGATGCAGCAGTGATGGAGCTTAAATCAAGTAGCCAGCTGACCATTTCTCTTCGATCTAAGAAGGTTAGTTGCTATATACTTCAAACAGGATAACCATCAGTTACTTATCTTCCATGGGTATTTTGGTTGTACTTGTAGATTTGGATTGTGATCAGATTTGAATTGTGATATTTTTGCAACATCAATTTTCTACAGATCTAGTTTAGAGGTTGATCAAAGATAGCGACCTTCATGAAACCATCAAATGTTGACAATGAAATGAGTGGATATCTTCACAGAGTATAACTTCCAGATACACGTTTATTCATCAGACAAACTCAATGACAATCTTACCAGGGTTGTGGAAATAGCGCCCTCTAGTGTTGATATATTACATCCCCCTTTTTGAAAACAAAAACTTGTTTTGAAAACACCAGAAATGTAAGCACAATATATGTTGGTTTGTGTGATAAAAAAAATCCTTGTAAAAAACCAGAGCTTGACATAAATGTGCATGGAGTAATAACAAATGTTTTTGTAACAACAAACTTATTTATTTATTTATTTATTTGTTTTTTTTTTTTGGACAGAAAATAGCCAAAAGGGATAAGTTTTATAACAAGAATCAGCAATAAAAATAAAAAATAAAAATCACTAGTCTCACTGGACTATACCGAATCTGTAGATTAGTAATGTTCAACAAATGTTCATCTCGCTGGGTGGTTTCCTTATGAATGTATTGTTTATAAATCAAGTCTGTCCGGTGGTTTGACCTGTCTTCCAGATCGTGTGAAACCGTTAGTCATGCGAGCGATAGGCGTAGGAGTGATCTGGGGTTGGACACCTTCAAAAGTGACGCGTTTCCTTACTGGTTCAATATCGCGAAGGTGACGGCGGTTACGACGTAGCTCGCGACCGTTTGGTGTGACGACCAAATATGAACGCGGTTCCTCACAGCGTTGTTTGACTTTAGCTGGTGTCCATAGACCGGTACGAGTATTCTGTACACTGACAAGTTGGCCTGGTTGGAGTTGCTGTAGGTCATGTGCAGACCGATCGTGATAAGTTTTCTGTTTATCTTGTCTCTCAGCGAGGCGGTTGTAGATCTGATTCTTGTGTGGCAATGTATTCTTAATGACGATGGGAAGATTGCTTTTCACTTTGCGGTTACAAAGTAGTTCTGCTGGGCTGGGGAGTTTGCTATCAATCGGAGTAGTACGAAGACATAAGAGTGCCATATTGATGTTTTGTCCACTAGATTTAGCTTTAGTCATAGTGCGCTTGATGGTTTGTATGGCTCTCTCAACAAAACCGTTCGACTGGGGGAAGTGAGGAGAAGAAGTCACATGTGTAAAACCCCAATCGGTAGTGAATGATCTGTATGCCTCCGAACTGAAATGTGGGCCATTGTCACTAATGACTTTCTCGGGAATGCCTTGCTCGGAAAACACTTGCTGTGTAGCATCAATTACTGCGCGACTGGAGCAGCTTGTGGGCATCTTGCGAACATAAGGGAATTTCGAATAATAGTCCGCGATGACGAGATAGTCCTGTCCATCGAAGTGGAAAAGATCAGTCCCGAGGAACTGCCATGGGCGTGTCGGGAGCTCGTGCTGAAGCAGTGGTTCCTTGGGTTGGGAGCATTGGTGTTCTTGGCATGTTGGGCAATTACTAACAACATTATCAATGTCCTGATTGATGGTTAGCCAATAAACACAGTCTTTTGCTCGTAGTGTCGTTTTCGTTATGCCTTGGTGTCCCTCACGTATTTGTGCATTGACATTGGCACAACAACGCGAGGTCCCTTCATGATTACACCATTATCGACGGTGAGTTCATCGCGAAATGACCAATACGGTCGCAGAGAAGTGGGGAGCTCTTTCATTCTGTCTGGCCATCCACGCGATATAATATCAATGAGCTGCAGTAGCGTTGCATCTTGCTGAGTTTCGCGTTTAAGCTCCGTGATGCGCTCCATAGAAAATTGAACATGGTGTATTTGCACGTCCAATGGAATGTGCACATTGTCTCGTGTTGGTGAGCGTGACAAACTATCAGCGATGGGAACGTCTTTCCCTGGACGGTAGTGCAGGGTCAAATCATAGGGTTGGAGCCGCATGAGCATTCTCTGTAGGCGTGGTGGTGCAGAAGTCAACGGCTTCTGATGGATCATTTGTAATGGCTTATGATCACTCTCAACTGTGAAATGTTTACCGTAAACGTAGATAGGTATGATACCTTTCGCAGCCGAAAACAACTGTGAGCATTTCACGTTCAATGTTGGCGTATCGAGTCTCTGCATGATCGCTAAGTGCCTTTGAAGCATACGCCACCGGGGCGCCATCTTGCATGAGCGTAGCACCCAATCCGCGTAGGGATGCATCCACTTGTATTACTGTGGGTTTGTTGGGGTCAAAATACCGCAAGGTTGGAAACTCTCTGAGCTTTGTCGGATCTGTCGGAGGTGGTATGGCTTTGATCGCTTTGACCTTTGAAGGATCCGGGTGGACACCATTGACATCGTATATCATGCCAAAGAAGAGGACGTGTGGATCCTTGATGGTGCATTTGCTGCTGTTGAACTTTAACCCAGTTTTAGCAGCGACTGTCATTAGACGATGAAGATTGCGATCATGAGACTGTTCCGAGTCTCCAAAAACGATAATGTCATCTGCGATTCCGATAACACCATCACATTGCTCGAGTATTTGATCCATACGGTGTTGAAAAACATCTTGACTGACATTCAACCCAAATGGCATACGTTTGTAACAAAAGCGTCCGAAGGGGCTGTTGAATGTGGTTAGTAGCGAACTAGCTTCGTCAAGGTGAACTGACCAGTAGCCATGTTTTGCGTCGAGCTTACTGAAAACCTTTGCACCAGCAAGCTTGTGAGTGATTTCTTCAACAGTTGGTGTCTTATGATGGCATCGCCTGATCGATTTGTTTAGATCAGTTGGATCCAAGCATATATGCGTAGCTGTCCATTAGCTTTACGTGACACTGCAATGCTACTTACCCAATCAGTGGGCTCGGTCACCTTGCGAATAACACCCTGTGCCTCCATTTGAGTAAGTTCCGCTTTCAACTCATCACGGATGTGAATGGGGCACTTACGAGGAGCGTGTATGACAGGCTGCACATCATCACGAAGAACAATGTGATATGCACCACTAAAGTTACCGATAGCATCGAATTGTTCGGGGTATTTGGACTTGAGATCTTGAATCGAAGCGATTGGCTGACAGCGTTGTGTCTCAACTGGCGAGGCATCAGACTCAACAGAGCAATTGAGAGCAACAATGTTCAAACGAAGTGCTGTGCGTAGGCCAATGATTGCGGGACCATCCGTCTCGCATATGTGGAATAGCGAAGTGTGCCACTCTGACTTGCCATACTTGCATGGGAGTTGTAACGTGCCATATTGCTTGATCTGAGTTCCATTATAGGCCTTGAGAATTGACGAGGAGAAAGCCAATTGTTCCTTGCGTGGAAATCCGTTGGAATCGAGTGTCGTAGGGTACATTCGGCGATACATGCGAATGGGAATGGTATTCGTTTGAGCACCAGTATCAATCTTAGCGCGTAAGTTGATGATACGACGTTCTGTGTTCTGTTTGAGTTGTACGTATGTGTACGCTTCATCTCTATCCGTGGAACTAGGAGAGATATCTGAGATAACAATATCAAGGGTTAGTTGGTCGTACTGACTATCTGTGTCTCCACTCGGGAAAGCTGTATCATCCAGCATGTGCATGTCACGCCTGGATGTGTTCTGTTGTGACCGGGATCCATATTGTGAGCGAGAACGACCAGAATTTGTACCACGCTGGCGGCCTCTGCCACGTGCTTGCTGACTTTTGTTCTGCCGTGGATCCTGTGATTTACACACTACTCCAGTGATTTTGCTTGCCACAGCAATTACATGTGGTACCAAATGCAGGGCATAACTCTCGTGATTTGAAGGAATGGGCACGTCCACAATTCCGACACGTACGTTGACGTTGCATGACATCAACTGATGGATTGGCCTGGTTCACGTTGGTAAGTTGTTCCATGTGTGACAAGGATGCCTCATGGGTGCGAGCAATGTCTAAGCACTGATCAATGCTTAACTTGTCATCTTCAGCCAACAGTTTCTTTTGCAAATCTGCATGCTTGGTACCGGCGATAAATTGTTCAATGATTCTGTCAGCGAATTCTTTATCATCGCGAAAGTGACATGTTTGAGCGTGTAGCTTCAATCGTGACATGAAATCATCAACTGTCTCTTGATCATTCTGACGAAACTTGTGTAAGTAGAGACGAGCGACACAGAAATTTGTGCGTGGAGTTAGCTGTGCAACAAAGCGATCCCAGACTACATTTGCATTTTTAGCATCAGCATCAGTTAGGCTCCAGGAATTATATTTGCGAAGTCCTGTTGAACCCATGAACAGAAGGATATGGTCCACCTGTTTTTCTGCTTTTACATTCTTCACAGAAAAGTATAGTTCACATTGCTGACGAAAAATCTGTATAGCACTTGGCAAATCCGGGTCATCCCAAGACATACGGGGTGTGATTGAGTCAGTCATGTTGTACACAGAGTTTAGCACTGAATAAATTCAAAATGGCGACGAAGTAAACACTGCAGTATTGTGCACCGCAGATGTACATGCACTAACGTTTATCGGCAATACAGTACAGAACGAAGCAACTACGTGTTTATTTGTCACTCACCAATACCTTGTCATGTCCACGAATTGTTGGTATTAATCTGGCATTAGTGACGGGGTTTGTTACCGCGCTGCCACCATGAAATGAGTGGATATCTTCACAGAGTATAACTTCCAGATACACGTTTATTCATCAGACAAACTCAATGACAATCTTACCAGGGTTGTGGAAATAGCGCCCTCTAGTGTTGATATATTACAGACAATAATCAAAGTAAATTGTGATAATGTGTTTCAATTGTCTGCTTGAAATTTTATGCTATGTTTTGTTATTAATTGCCTTCTTTGCAGCAAGATTGACATGGATTTGATGCAACACTCATTCAGGGGCCAGAGCCTCAGACAAAACTAATAAATGTTAATTCAAAGTGCTTCACTAGAACAAAACACCTGGCAAAGGTAATATATAATAATAATAACCCTAACGCTAACAACCAGTATTGAGCGGTTTCCTGAGGGTTTGTTGTAGTTCAGTGCTTACCTAAACCAATGGTGAGTCGTGTTGGCCTTGTCTACACGGAGGACTAATAAATAGAACCAAGTGACAGCTTGACTGGATTGACAACGGACTGCCGCATGGCCAGGCCGCTGGGTGCTGCCCAGCCACCGGTCACGCCCGACTGGTTTATTGCATAATTGTCACAATAGACACTAACAACAATAACAACAATCACAACACTCTTCCCCCTTAAGTGTTTTTTTTTTTTTTTTACATCACTGATTAATTATTTACAAAGTTGATGGGGATTTTTTTTAACTAATTATAGAAAAAGAAAGCAAAAAAAATACAAGCTAGAAGCACTTAACAGAGGGCACCATACAATTGCCTCGTTGCTCCTGGGCCCAATTAAATTGAGCTGCTTACGCACAAACAACTACCGATGAGCACAACAGAATAATGCTTTATAAAAAAAAGAAAAAAAGTTGGGATCCCGGATGTGAATATTATCCCACCCGGGAATCCCGGTTCTTCCAACCGGGATCCTGGATGTGAATATTATCCCGTCGGGAATCCCGGTTCTTCCAACCGGGATCCCGAATGTGAAGTAACCCACCCAGAATCCCGGTTCTTCCAACCGGGATCCCGTAAGTGAATATTATCCCACGGGGAATCACGGTTCTTCCAACCGGGATCCCGAATGTGAATATTATCCCGCCGGGAATCCCAGTTCTTCCAACCAAGATCCCGTAAGTGAATATTATCCCACCTGGAATCCCGGTTCTTCCAACCAGGATCCCAGATGTGAATATTATCCCACCGGGAATCCCGGTTCTTCCAACCGGAATCCCGGATGTGAAGTAACCCACCCAGAATCCCAGTTCTTCCAACCAGGATCCCGGAAGTGAATAATCCCACGGGGAATCACGGTTCTTCCAACCGGGATCCCGAATGTGAATATTATCCCGCCGGGAATCCCAGTTCTTCCAACCGAGATCCCGGATGTGAATATTATCCCACCGGGAATCCCGGTTTTAAACCGGGATCCCGGAAACCACAACCCGGGATCCAGAGATGCCAAGTCCAGAGGCCAGCTATGCGTGAGATTTTTCAAAGCTAACCCCCCAATATGTCAAGGTGAATTCTTTCGGCTGGTGCCTTGGCTTTGAGTGATGGTTTTTTATACGTATTACATTCTTTGCATGTCTTCACGTGAAGGGCAACATCGTCTTTCATTTTATACCAGAATGATGTTTGTCGTAATTTCTGTAAGGTTCTAGTTATTCCCGAATGCCCGGCTAACTTGGTGTCATGGCAAAGTTGGAGGGCTTCACCTTTTAGAGGCAATTAGCATAAGCAATTTATCACCGGTTGTATCAGCCCACCTGTAGTACAAAACTCCCTCTGACAGCTGTAGGAGTGGAGCGTTGGACCAAAGGTATTTTTCCGCAGGTGACAATAGTTGTAATTCGTGTTGGGTTGGAACAAATTGATTTTGCCTCGATTCTTCCTTCCATTTTACCAAATATTTCAAGTCAGGGTCCCCCAGCTGCAGAGCCCTTAATTGGTGGTGAGAATATTTTGTGAATAGTGACGGTTCCTTCGATGGAGTTTTCCCTGCATCCAGTAAAAACTGGTTGAGTTGGTTTGGTTCATCCCGATCGTGTACTGTGTCCAATACAGGGGCCATTGCCACGTCCAGTATCAGCTGGTCGCTAGAGCTCTGATCCCTGTGCTCGGTGATATGTGAATTTGGGTGAGACTTGATTTGCCTTACTGCCAGTGGGATGACGTCATCGACGTCGTCCTCAAACTGTTTCCACTGTTTATGGATACGGGAGCAATGCTTACAGCCGCCACGGGAGATTTTCTTCAACGCAGCCCGCGAAATAGCAATTGCAGTTTGCTGTGTCATTAGGGATGCGGGACAGTGCATCAGCGTTCATGTGTTTTTCCCCTTTTCGGTGAAGTACATGTATGGTCATATCATACTGACTAAGCTCTTCAATCCACCTTGCCAGCATTCCTGAAAGAGTTTTGAAGCGCATTAACCAAACAAGGCTATTGGTCCGTACGAATGTAAAATTTACGGCCAAGGATATAGTGTCTGTATTGACGCGTAAACCGTACTACTGCTACCAACTCTTTACGAGTAGCACAGTATTTTCGCTGAGCTGGGGAAAGAACATAACTCCCATATCCCAAAACCCGTTCTACTCCGTCTTGAATTTGTAATAATTCTGCCCCTATTGCGAAATCGGAAGCATCGGTGTCTATTACAAACTGAGGTTAATCCATAAAGGAGGTGGACGACTTCAAGTACCTTGGGCCGGCTCCAGGATGCAGAGCAGAGAGAAAGACATCAAAGGTGCTTGCATGGAAAGCCCTCCATGACATGAAGAAGATCTGGACATCTCAGCTCCCCAATGGTTTTAAGCTGAGATTCTTTCATGTGGCAATAGAAACCATCCTGCTGTATGGGTGTTAGTCTTGGACGCTCATCAAAGGCGTTGACCAAATCTATCAATGGTTGCTACACCAGGATGCTACGGATGGCACAGAATGTCTCCTGGAGGGATCACATCACCATCCTGGAGCTCTATGGCAACATCCCCCCACTGAGCGAGAAGATCAAGGAGTGCCGGTTGCGACTTGCTGGTCACTGTATACGGCACCTAGAGCTACCAGCCAATAAAGTCAAGACAGGCGCGGCCCCGGAAAACCCACCAAGACCATGCTAAAGACCCTGAATGAAGACAAAGTTACCAGACGCTTGGCTATGACTGTGACATCACAAAGGACGCCTGACGGGTGTAAACAACGCAGACCCCTGACAACCCTAGGGTAACCAACCCCGAAAGTACTACACGCTCGCGCTTTGACTGTGATGTCACAAACAACACAACCCCCCAAACCACGGGTACCCTGAAATTGACCCTGGGACGCATCATTTTAGCTGGGTGCGGGCACCACTTGACGTAAAAACAATGGCGGCGCCCTGAAAACAATGGCGGCGCCCATGCAATTTAAGCGTAGTTATAGTAAAGATTATCAGTTCTTGGAACTGTTGTAGTTTTTGTGTTGTTGTCGTTGCTCTGTGAGTAGAATTATGAAGCGTTTTGGCAGCTCCCAGGGTGTCAAAACCCACAGAAATTACACCCCCTCGGACCGTCTGAATCCTTGGTAGGCTGTGTTGGCAACGTTGCATTGCCGACCCAGTCTATCGACCAGCACCCACAGCCACTGGCGGCTGCGTGTGCTGGCAGCCTCACTGGTGATGTCGCGGGGCCGAGTACTCCGTCCCCGGCGTCAACCAAGGATAGTGGGGTTGGAAAACGTAAGGCTGGTTCTAGCAAGGGGCGGGTTACCACCATATTAATAATAATAATAATATTAATAAACAACGCTTATAAAGCGCCTTACATCCATGACTGGACCCCAAGGTGCTGTTTGCAAGAAAGTGTACATTTTTTTCATTTAAAGTAACTCTTTTCAAAACCTAAAGGTATATACACATTAAAAATAGCTGCAAACAAGAGCATAGTACTCCGTCCCCGGCGTCAACCAAGGATAGTGGGGTTGGAAAACGTAAGGCTGGTTCTAGCAAGGGGCGGGTTACCACCATGTTAATAATAATAATAATATTAATAAACAACGCTTATAAAGCGCCTTACATCCATGACTGGACCCCAAGGTGCTGTTTGCAAGAAAGTGTACATTTTTTTCATTTAAAGTAACTCTTTTCAAAACCTAAAGGTATATACACATTAAAAATAGCTGCAAACAAGAGCATAAATAACCAAAGAGCACCATACCGAGAGCACGGGGCAGCCCATTGTGGCTAGGCTTCACGGCTCGGTGGGTTCTGGCCTCTCGGGCTCCCTGGCTCTGTGCAATACAGTACTGGTGACCGGAGTGGGTTATTAACCAGGTTCCCGCCTCAGCGATCACACTCTGATGGCTGTCCTTCAGTCATCTGACGTATCTGCGGGGGATTCCACAAGATAAGCGAGAAAAGAGGAAGATCACGCGGTACGCCGCAGTGCGCTATGGGTTGAATACCAATTTAATGTCTAAACCAAATCCTTATCAATCTGTTGTATTTCAGGTAATGGATTCTGATGCACTTCCATTAGAAAAATCAAAGTACTTTTTGGCAGGGTGAGTACTTTATTACTCCTTGATCAGCTAGTGTAATTGAAACCCATGGAGCTTTGTCAAACTTGTACTTGTGAACTATCTACATGTACTGCAGGCATAAATGCCCTACAATCCTCCAACAAGTGGTACCCAACAGGCATGCTCCCTTACCATAAAGTTCTCTCGTTCAGGTTCACATAAGGTAAAGTTTAGTATCGTTCACTGATAAAAGGGCACTCAAAGAAAGGTTAAGTGCATACTTAATCAGGTTTATAGAACAGGGGAACCATGCATGCATCCCTTACAGTGTTGTTTACAAGCAGTAATACAAAGTGCAGCTTGGTTTAAACAACGCGAACTCGCCACTACATCAACGCCTCTGATTGGAGGAAAGTTCCCTACATTCGTTAGCTTCGCCATTACAACAAAACACACAACACGCCATTCAGGCTTCTTGTTTTTTTTTCCTTCACCCACAGCCACCCCTCTACAAATGCCTGGTTATTTCTCTTTGTTGATTTTCTCCATCTCTATGGGTTTGAGATGTCCGTTTGTTTTTGTTTTTGCGTGTTTTCCCCTCAAAAATAGTATATTTAATTATATAAGTAATTCAGTGTAGCCACTTTTAGTTTATAGTTTTGGTAATTGTTATGGAAATATGTATATTTCATATTCAGTTTTTGGAGGTCAAGGCTCACAACAGAGTTTATATTTAATTGTTTCAGATGATATGCATTTAGTACTTGCTCACATGTGTTTGGACAAATTGCTACGTAAAACTGAGGAGGTAGTGCTTTCTGCTCTACTGGCCAGGATTCGGACTGATGATACCCAAGCCTACATCCGCATGGACTGTGAAACCCAGTTTCAGCCCTAGGAGTAGGTGGCAACGGCCTCTGGAAAAAAAGCAATTGTAGCCCACACCTTGAAGTGGCCTTTAGGCCTTGTGTGTCTGGCGACTTGCATTTAAACAAAATGTATAAAAAACATTTGAAAGTTTTCAGTTTAAAAATTAATGTTACACTGTACAATATAAAATTTATAAATAAATTTAATTATAAACAAATAAATAAACAGGACTCCTACACCCAGAAGAAGTAATTGTGTAAAAAAACATAGGTTCATTCTTGCGTTCCGTAGGTCCATGAAAGACTTTGAAGCCATGTTTGCATTGGACTAACGTTTTACCGAGACAGTGGTTAACATTCCAAAAGGGGAAACTTACCAGCGTCTGCACTTGGATTATTGACGTTGGTAAACTAACCGACACGATCGGTAAAACACATATTTAACTTACTTTAGAAAAACGCAAGAGGGTGCTATCACAGTGACCTTTGATAGGGGTGCATGACAGCTAGAATGCATTGAGTGCAACCGAGCTTCCGTCCGTGTACACAATGCACGCATACGATATGTCATCACACAATCACGTGGCGCTGCAGGTAGATCGGGGACCGGATGTGGCTTTTTACCGGGACGGCTTTTACCCTGATCGTGTTCCCATTGAACTTTTCGGCTCGGTTAAACTATATAACCTGGTCAATTTAACCAGGCACCTTTGGCTCGGTTAAACTACCCATTCGGGTCGGGTAATCTACCTGGGAGGAAAACTTCCTGGGCTGTTCGAATTGGACTTAAAATGGGTAAGTTACCCATTGGCTCGGTTAGTTTACCCAAATTAAGTCCTTTGCGGACAGGTCTTAAAGGGAAGGTACACCTTTGGTAATTGTCAAAGACCAGTCTTCTCACTTGTTGTATAGCAACATATAAAGAATAAAATAACAAGCCTGTGAAAATGTTAGCTCAATTGGTCATTGAAGTTGCAAGAAAATGGTGAGAGAAAAACGACTTTTCAGACGAATTTGTGTGCTTCCAGATAGGAATAAAAGACAGTCTTGCATTATTTTAGTGAGAAATTACCTCTTTCTCAAAATTTATGCTACTTTAGAGGGAGCCGTTTCTCACAATGTTTTACACTATCAACAGCTCTCACATGCTCGTTACCAAGTAAGTTTTTGAGTAATTACCAAACGTGTACCTTCCCTTTAAGAGTCAATCCAGTATTCAACTCAAATTGTCCATGTTTCTTAAATGGCTTCTTTGTCCTGTGAGTGGCAGGAAGAACAACTCTTTTGTTATAGGATTTGAGGCATTGCGAGGTGTCAATATGTATTTGGTTGTCGGTAACACCATATGTGTATCTACTTGCGGGTAGAGTTTATTCTTAGAGAACTGTCTTGCTTTATTCTACTACCGCAGAGTAGATTGTTCGGGTGTTTGGGAGACTTGTTTGGGAGTCCTGCTTATTAAATATTACCCAGGCGGATGGTATAGAAATAGGCTGGGACCACACCTTTAGCTTATAGGATCGTAATAAACTGTACTATCGCGGAGTAAGTTCTTGAACTCTTTTGTTGTGTATTAAAACCCTTTTTTTGGTCAACTTACGGTATCCATTTTCAGCTCCATTACTAAACATTACCAACAATTTACTATTTTGTGTTTGGTACAGAGCTGATGTATCATCAATTCCTAAACAATCACCAGAGACAGGTGAAAATCAAGCAATATGTGAAGTAAATGCATCCCAAGATAAAGCACCAGCCAAGTCTACAGAGGATAATAAAGACGACAAAGGCAAAGAAAGTCTGAGTAGCAACTGGTCATTCAAAGCCACCAGTAAATCGGTAATTATCTCAACTTTTATCTCAATTGATTGTCCGTTTCATTCTGTGGATTTACCATTTGGAATTTATGTTTTCAAATACAAGATAATATTTTGATCATAACAACTGTAAGCCAAGTCTTTTCTTAGGCTTGAATGTCTGTGTGCGCATGTACATGTACATATAAGTGGTTAAATTATTTCATGCATATTTCCCAAGTTCAAGTTGTTTCTTTCCTGATTAAGACACCTTTTTCTAACATAAAAGAGAAAGCCTGAGTAAACAGAGTTCTTTGTCGCTGCCTCTAAGAACAACTTGTCACATGTTGAAGTTGTTTCTCTAAACATTGGAAACTCTATGGACCTCTCAACTAGTATTCGGAATTTGGGTGTCATGTTTGACACCGTCATGTAAATGCCATCTCAAGGTAATGTAGTATGTAGCTCTACTAACTTTCATCTGCACAACATTGCAAGGATTCCAAAATACACAGATCAAGATATTTGTCACCATGGGGTTGGCTGACTTGTCACTTCTCGCCTAGACTATTGTACCCTGTTATCTGGAATCACCAAAGCAAATCTTAAACACCTCATGTATTCAATACAGAGCTGCCAAACTTGTTCTCACTGTTAACTGTTACTCTCCCATGGAGAAACGCATCCAGTTCAAAACTCTACATTTGTTTTTAAATGTTTGGATGGCATTGCCCCACCTTATCTCTCTGATATGTTTCATCTGTGCCAAATCCATCGTCAAGGACTCCGTTCTTCTTCCTATAAAACCTGGCTTACATGTAACACTCATGAGTCCAGATTAACTAATGGCAAACACGCCTTATCACACTCTGCTGCTGAACTTTGGAACAGTCTCCCAATTAGTGACCATGATTCTTTGAAGCTAATTTATACCTAAAAAGTAAGTTTTGCTCTCGCTTGTTTTCATTTATAATTTTCTTTTGTTATGCATTTTTGATCATTATTTTAGAAAAGAGCAGTATAAATGCCTATAAGCATACATGTAGATGCTTATTATTTAACACTCAAAAAAAGATTCAAACTAAATCAGGAAAAAAATTGAAGGTGAATTGATACAGATTTTCTGTAATAAACATTTTAGTAAGGTTCTGTTGTGATTGTGACAAGCAACAGAAAAAGAGCAGGAAACGTACAGATTAATAAGATAAGGATGTACATGTATTCAGCAATTAAAAGTTAATACTTTAAAATGAAAAACGGAAATGAATCAACACTAAAGCGACCTAGATTCGGTTAAAAACTCAAACTTTTGAGGATAAAACAATCAATAACCACTTATCCTACCATCAATCGTCAGATTGGATTAAAGCAACTAGAAATAAACTGCTGCTCTAATTGATATGGCAGGATAGTACCAGTTATCAATTCTCTACTGATCTTACAACAGAAATCAATTTCGGAGGATCACTGGTAGACACAAGACCAATGATGGATGAGCAAAGAATATTTTTAATTATAATATATATAACTGGCATACAGATCCTTGTCATTTGATTGGTGGAACTTACTTCACGTGACATTCATATTACTCCCATCCGCACACTGGTGATCAAAAACACCTACATGTATTCGCTAATGGGAATAGTATTTCCCATTCAACAGTTAGGATCATCCTTGTTCCCAATGTTTTTGAGCAGTACAGCGCCGCCGCGCCGCTGCTAAAACAAAGGAGCATCTGTGCAAAAGGTTGTGATCCGATTTGTGCATTATTGCCGCTATGCGGCGCTATATGATTTTTGGTTGTCAGTAATTTGTGTGATTTTTCATAATGTTATACTTTTAAAATACATCAAATGACAAGGATCTATATGTATATGTAAGTTATATAAAACAAATATTGAGTGGCTTTAATTCGTGGAATGGAAGGAATAGTATCGCTCGGTAAAATTTGGAACAGTCCAAATTTTAGCTTGCAATAATATTCCTCCCATTCCACTTTGAGCCACTCAATATTTGTATTCTATCATCTGGTAAAAATTAATACACTGACGGACACTAAATGGGTTTAATTTGCATTATAAGAATAAATGTTGACATTTCCTGACAACTTGTGTTCCAAGTACATGTAATGACAATTGAGTACCAAGTCATCAATATCAACAGACTCCTAAATGTTTTTATGTTTCCTCATGTTTGCCATAAGATAATCTAGCTCCTTAACATTTAGAACATAATTTTTTTTCAAACCATTTAACAATTAAATAGAAGTAATCTGTGCAAACGCCACATTCATACTTTAAACCTGTCCGACGTGTTCCAGTTAGCATACAAGCCTTTCCATCGGACAGAAGCTGCACTAGTCGGTGTGAGCAACGATATTCTTTATGCAATGGACAAAGGTAACCTACATGTACATACTACCTGACTACTCCTGCTAGATTTGAGTGCTGCCCGTGACACTGTTGATCACAACATCCTTATCGCTTGGCTCCAGAATCACCTTGGCATAGAGGACACAGCGCTAACACGGTGCAAATCGTATCTCGCCAATAGAACTCATCAGCATGTGTGTATCGGCATTGCGATATCAGACCCTGTTGTTTTGAACTACTCTGTGCCACAAGGGTCACCTGGGGTGACAGGTCTTTTTCTTCAGATGCACCATGCATCTGGAACTCTCTCCCACTTAATCTTAGATCTTGTCTTTGTACCACAAATATAAATCTCTTCTCAAAATTTATGTTATGACACAGGTTTTCAAGGACTAATTTTGTTGTGTCTGTTTTCTTTCGTTTTGTTTTGTTTTGTTTCACTGTGCCTTGAACACCTAGCAGGGTGGATATGTACACTGATTCGGGGAATGTCCCGCCCTTCCACAGCGAAAACATGCAGTGGAAGACGTTGGTTTCTTTGACACAAATTTATGAACGGTTGACTCTGGTTTAAATTGCTGGTGAAATTCAACTGTGTCCTTTGCTGCAGCTTCCATAGCTGTAGCAATGTCAATGGCTTTCTTGAGTGTGAGCTTTGCCTCTGCAAGCAGACGTTTAGTGATGTTTCCGGCTCGCAGACCACACACAAGACGATCACGAAGTGCATCGTTAAGATAGTCTCCAAATTTACAATATTCGGTCAACCGCCTCAATTCTGCAAGGTATGCAGTGACAGACTCGCCTTCCCGCTGATCACGCTTGTGGAAGCGAAATCTCTCTGCAATGACAAGTGGTTTGGGGGCAAGGTGCTTCCCCAAAATGTCAACCAATTCTTTGTATGACTTGGTGCTTGGTTTTTCCGGAGCGAGAAGATTCTTCAACAGTCCATAAGTTTTGGGCCCAATTAAACTAATAAAAGCAGGAACCTTTTTTGGTCCTTGATGTTATTGGCCTCAAAATACTGATCTAAGCGCTCTACATATGTATGCCAGTCCTCCTCGGAACGGTCAAAAGGGACGATCCTACCGATGAGTGCATTCACAGACGCCATAGTTCATCGGAAGGTCAGTCACATAACACGACAGTATAATGTGGACGCTACACGAGTTGGCAAACAACAACGGAAAGTCAATGTGTATATGTACATACCATCGTAGAATTTTGGGCAGAATTTACTCTCAAGAGTTCTCCTTAGCACAATCTTGCACCAATGAATAAGAAGACCAAGTGGGCCAAAGCAAATATATCACATGCACAACAAGTCTTTATTATTATATTATTATGTTATACATTATTATCTAACTTACTACAAATTCTGACGCACTCAATCGTGCTAATCTACCAGAGTCCGAGCCATCAGACATAAAAACCAGTAGTAGTAAACATGACTGACTTCATTGTAGTAAGGCCAGTACGATACGCACAGTTCCATAAGTGCACACAGTGGACGAGCTACATGTACATGTATATGAGCTGCATTCCATAATCCTCATCAGGGATGGCCTAACACAAAGGATGAAACTCTGCACTCCATCAGACAATTCTGGACTTAAAGAGATGAAATTTAAACAAACTTGAAACCTTGTTCAAGACTGTCATCTGTGTAACTCAAACCAGAACCATCAACATGCAGAACTGATGAAGCCTTCCAAGGTTCCTGACATACCATGGAGCGAACTAGCCTGTGACATATTATTTGATTTTGAGCGGCAGCCGTACATCGTCACCATCAACTATTACTCAAAATCAATAGAGGTAGACTTATTGCCCGATATATGAACAAAGCAGCCTTCGTAGATACACTGAAGACACAGTTCTGTCGTCATGGTATTCCAGAGAAATTGAGAATAGAAAATGGAACTCAGTACTCTTTATCAAAGCTCAACAATTTCTGCAAGGACTATGAAACTCACCACATCACTTCATCACCTTTCCACAGTGAAATGGTGAAGCAGGATGGGCAGTACAAACAGTGAAATGCTTATGGAAGAAGTGCCCAGACAGATGCATGGCTCTTCTCGATTATTGTACAACACCGTTAGCCAGCTGCAACTTATCTCTAGTCCAACTACTGATGGGACACCAACCCATAACAAGCTACATGTAGTACATCAAAGTCACTACTACAACCGAAGCTATTTACCAACCCAGAGGTAAAGCATTGCTTCAACCATGAAAAAATCAGACAATAGTACTACTACGCAGGAAAACTGGTTGGAACCTTCCAGCACTCATCTCTGGAGATCCATTCCAAAAGTCCCCCACTGCCTGGTTCAAAGCTCTGGTTCCCAGAAACAGTCGTTGATCATCACTCAACACCTCGCTCTTATGTGGTCCAACACAATGGCTGCAAATACAGAAGAAATAGAAGAGATCTGCGTCTTGCCAGGCATGAAGCTAACAAACCTCTTCATCGCACTCCAGCAGATTCAGACCATTGTAACCTTGTCAGATAACAACATCAGTTGCAACCAAAGCAAACACCCCAGCAGCAAAACCCCCAGAAGAACACTCCACCCCTCCAAAGTCAATGCCCAAACCCCTAGCCCACCACAACCCACCAGCCTATAGAGGACCAGATTTAGACATTTTGTTCATGTTGAGTCACACAAATTGCAAAAGTTTGTTTTATGGTTGATTTGTTTATTGGATGGTTATTGATGACATATCCAAAATCGGACAAGATTTTCAAGCCAGAAGTGACCTAATTTGCATATTTAAACTAGGGGGTAATTAGCAATCTTTAAGGTCAATTATCTCTAAAACTATTCATTTTATGAACAAGGTTTGTGTTAGAGGTGAATAGAAACCTGACCTTTAGAATCTAAAAAACATATTTGTATACTCGATTGACCCTTTCCAAATAACTAGGTCAAAGGTCAAGGGGTTAAACATGCGTTTAATTGGTTTTCTCCACTCAAATGCGTTTGCATGGCATAGCATGGCATATAATGACATTGTAATAAATACCATGAATGAATTCCCCCTGTACCAATCGACCTCTATCAATGACATTCCATGAAATAAAATTCATTCAAATGACCTAGCTACCTAACCAGCTAGGTCAAAGGTCAAGGTATCAACTTCATGTGTTTCAAAAATCGACCAGAGCTGGATTGTTGTCCCTTTTCTCTGGTAGCAAACCTTCACCCCTCCCCCCAGATCATCAGGTTTCCATGTACATAGTCATTGTACACTTTGGTCTGCAATTAAACCCTGTATGAGTGGTACCTTGGTCATCAAATGTTGGGTGTAGTTATTTTGATTGTCACACTTTGAGACTCTTTGCAACCATGTTGAATGGCCGAAAATCAAGGTGTATTCTGACTTTGGCTGAAGATTGACCTTTAGATTGCTAATTACCACCTAATTTAAATATGCAAATTAGGTCACTTCTGGCTTGAAACTCTTGTCCGATTTTGGATATGTCATTAATAACCACCCAATAAACAAGAATCAACAATAAAACAAACTTTTGCAATTAGTGTGACTCAATAGTCTAAATCTGGTCCTCTACTATGTGACTTTTCACATCCATTTAAAAAAAAATATAAAAAATGCTGTTTCGCCCCCCCCCCCCAAAAAAAAGGCGATTGACCGTTTTTTTGGTTTGTTTTCCTAAACAAAAAAGGAGAAAGTATTTTAGTTGATTGAACTTTCAGCTTTCGCTCATAGACATCACATGTATTGCAACTACAAGAACTATCAATTATGAGCTCTCTGGACAGTTGGAAAATTGTGTAGCTTACATGTACATTACACTTAAAAAAAAATTGTTTAATGTGTTTTAAAAAACATGAAGGAAAAGGAGATGTCACAAATGGAATACAGTAGTTTCAGTTGACCTGTGACCTGTTTCATAATAGACCACACTCTCGATCCTGCACATGATCCTCCGTTGACAGTTAATTACAAGCCGTACCGAATAAGCCATGCCACCGTATTAGCCGTAAAATGAGCCATGCCACCGCGTGTAAGCCGTACCATGCAGCCATGCCACCATGTAAGCCATACCATAAATAAGCCACGTCATCATATAAGCCATACCATGAATATGCTACCGTGTATAAGTCGTACTGTGAATAAGCCATGCCACCATGAAAGCCATACCATGAACAAGCCATGTCATCATATATACATGCCACCGTGTATAAGCTGTACCATGAATAAGCCATGCCACAATGTAAACATGAGTAAGTATGTGTTTAGACATTTATTTCAATATTTGCAACAACAAAAGCATCAAATGCAATTCAATCATAATGTCTACAGAATTGAGACATAATTATAACATGGCTATACTCCGTTAAATTATTACCAAGATGCAGGGAAAAATTGAAGCATGTGGCTTTTTAAAAATTTACCCTGGGACAGACATGACTAGGACTAGACAAGGACAGACGGACGGACGAGACCAGCCAGTTACATTGGTTTGAGCTCAACAAGATGATTACAATGACTTGACAGTTATCACTTTTGGCCTTGTAAATACATGTACATTTTAAGAAAGACATTTTAATTTTCCTTGAGAAACTTTCAAGCATGAGGGATTGCTTTATGCTGGTTTGGAGGTTGTTCCAAAATACCATATCATTTGAAATAAGACTGTTTTTAGAATATGAAGTTCGGTTGAAGGTAATATGAAAATCACCCTTTGATGCACCACGAGTGTTATGTTAATGTACTGATAAAGATAGGGTAAAACAATCGTTGAAATTGGCAGGCAATATACCACATTTATATTTGTACATGAATTTACCTAAATTTAAGCTTAGCAGTCAGCCAACTTAAGCACCCGTAGTTCTGCAAACAGAGGAGTTGTGTGTTCTAGAAATCTAGACTTTGTACCAATTCGAACAGCTTTCTTTTGTTAAAGAAACAATTTCGTACATTGTGAATTTGAGCTACCCCAGCTGAGTATTGAATAATTAAGATAGGAAAGGATAAAGGAATTTTATAACATTAATAGGATGGATTTTGGTAGAAACAATTTCAATCTGTTCATAACACCTATATTTTTTGAGATTTTGCATTGCAAGGTATCTGTACATGTATGTTTATTCCATGAGAGGATTTCGTCGATAGAACTCCTAATATGCCACTGTAAGCCGCTCCATGAATTAGCCACACACATACGCCATACTTCACAGGTTTTTTTGGTCAGTATAGAGCCAAATTTTCTTTTCATGTAAATATCTTCAATATTCATCAACATTTTGGGGTCAAAATCACTATATAATATAAATAATATGCTGTGAAGATATCAGTACAATTTGTTGTTTTTGTTCTCTTGGTGATTACCATCATTTGTTATTAATATTAATAATTGATCATTATAGTACCATTCATTTACTATGGTACATGTATATTATGTAATTGATATTATTTTCAGGAGAGGTACAGAGGTTTTAGTGTTGAGAAAAAGACGGGAGATAGCAAAGGTTCAGCCCTGCAGCAACCACACTATGGACAAGGACCTTGGTGGAGCAAAGATCCTTATACTCTGGTATTATCTTCTGCTCAAAATGTTTCAATCATATTGCATGATACCACAAACACAAAAGCTATGTCCACTAAAGACACTGGACACAAGTGGTAATTGTCAAAGACCAGTCTTCTCACTTAGTGTATCTCAACATACATGTATGCACAAAATAACAAACCTGTGAAAATTTGAGCTCAATTGGTCGTCGAAGTTGCGAGATAATAGTAATAAGAAAAAAAAACACCCTTGTCAAACGAAGTGGTGTGCTTTCAGATGCTTGATTTCAAGACCTCAAAATCTAATTCTGAGGTCTCTAAATCAAATTCAAATGTAAACTGCATGTGACCTATTTTTTTCACTTGATTAAATTTGTAAATTTCATTTAAGATTAAAGTACTTCATGAAGCAATAAACAGCCATCATTCATCATTTTTTATTGTTTTAAAACTTAGTTTGATGCTTGAAGCCAGTGGACACTATTGGTAATTGTCAAAGACTAGTCTTCACAGTTGGTGTATCTCAACATTTGCATAAAATAACAAACCTGTGAAAATTTGAGCTCAATCGGTCGTCGAAGTTGCGAGATATTAATGAAAGAAATAAACACCCTTGTCACACGAAGTTGTGTGCTCTGATGCTTGATTTCGAGACCTCAAATTCTAAACTTGAGGTCTCGAAATCAAATTCGTGGAAAATTAGTTCTTTCTCAAAAACTACATCACTTCAGAGGGAGCTGTTTCTCACAATGTTTTATACTATCAACCTCTTCCCGTTACTCGTAATCAAGAAAGGTTTTATGATGATAATTATTTTGAGTAATTACCAATAGTGTCCACTGCCTTGAAGTAACTGAATAAAAAGATATAAACTTTCTGAAATTGGTTTTTGTGTCATATTGTTTTTTGATTTTGTAGTTTAGCTCCAGAGTGATTGATGGACGAACACTTTGTAAGGTTGAGATTGTAAAGGACAGACCATTGCAGATGCTTATTGAAGGAGGCATTGGTTCACCTCTTGCTGGAAGGATTGTTGTCTCAGAAATCTATGCAGATGGAGCAGCTCAGCAAAGTGGTAACTAATTTTTAGCCCTTAGTTTTATTGTTTTATAGATGTACTTTGATTTTTGATTTTTAATGATGACCATTTGTGTAGATGCATTTGTTAGTGTACATGTTTTATTTGCAGTGATGTACATGGAACTGTAAATTTACATAAAATAACCTTCTATGTTGGCCTCTTATATGAGTTGGTTTCTGGACCAGGCCAGCATAAAGGTGTTAAATTGTATTGAAAAAAAGAGTTTGATCTCAGGTTTGTATTATAGAATAAACAAAAATGTTTTAATAAGCACAAACATGTGTTCAAGTCATTTTAAGCTGCTGTTTAATTGTGAATACAAGAGTCAAAATATGTAAAACTAGACATTGAGAATTTGTCTTGACACAAACTAGACATTGAGAAGTTTGTCTTGACACAAACTAGACATTGAGAGTTTGTCTTGACACAAACTAGACATTGAGAGTTTGTCTTGACACAAACTAGACATTGAGAGTTTGTCTTGACACAAACTAGACATTGAGAGTTTGTCTTGACACAAACTAGACATTGAGAGTTTGTCTTGACACAAACTAGACATTGAGAGTTTGTCTTGACACAAACTAGACATTGAGAGTTTGTCTTGACACAAACTAGACATTGAGAGTTTGTCTTGACACAAACTAGACATTGAGAGTTTGTCTTGACACAAACTAGACATTGAGAGTTTGTCTTGACACAAACTAGACATTGAGAGTTTGTCTTGACACAAACTAGACATTGAGAGTTTGTCTTGACACAAACTAGACATTGAGAGTTTGTCTTGACACAAACTAGACATTGAGAGTTTGTCTTGACACAAACTAGACATTGAGAGTTTGTCTTGACACAACTAGACATTGAGAGTTTGTCTTGACACAAACTAGACATTGAGAGTTTGTCTTGACACAAACTAGACATTGAGAGTTTGTCTTGACACAAACTAGACATTGAGAGTTTGTCTTGACACAAACTAGACATTGAGAGTTTGTCTTGACACAAACTAGACATTGAGAGTTTGTCTTGACACAAACTAGACATTGAGAGTTTGTCTTGACACAAACTAGACATTGAGAGTTTGTCTTGACACAAACTAGACATTGAGAGTTTGTCTTGACACAAACTAGACATTGAGAGTTTGTCTTGACACAAACTAGACATTGAGAGTTTGTCTTGACACAAACTAGACATTGAGAGTTTGTCTTGACACAAACTAGACATTGAGAGTTTGTCTTGACACAAACTATGTGTTCGGTTTCTGGGAGTAAAATAAGAGTTTGGTGCAAAAAACAAATGTTGCACCTTGCTTTGTTCTCAAGGTTTGTAATAAATTATCAAAATTGCAAAAATAGTCAAAACAACATCATGACGTCATTTTGAGTTCAAGAAGAATGTCCTTGACTAACAATTCACCAAGTTTCACCTCAGTCAAACTTTTGGTTTGGCAGAAATACAGCTTTGAAAAGTGCACCTTTTCAAAAGGATGACGTCATCAAGCTAAGACTTCACTAAGTTACTATTATGAATGAGGTTATATATACCAATTTTGAAACAATTATAAACTCTGCCACAGACATATACATATAGTAGATGTGTATTTTGAGATGTTTTTAATCTGCTGCTAGAAGGCGCTCTTACATTTGGTGACATCATCGGTATTACTTTTTTAAACCAGCTAGACCTTTGCCAGAGTTGTATTCTGTATTGGTAATGCATCAAAAGGTGTACATAATTGTAGTGAAAATACAACTGTATTGTTGAGTGCTCAGGATGTGGACTAGTCCAGGTCAGTGACTATTGAGATTGACAGCTAGTATCCTTTCAATTCGTGTTCCTTTATCAAACTTTTACATTCATGCATCCCTGGTATACTTTGTTTGGCAAAACCCATTGAACCAGTTCCTTTTGTTCAGATACTTGATGTGACACATGTAATGACCATTTAGTACATTCTTTTCCATGAGTGACATTTCTTTAGTCTTTAATTTCACAGCCCAGGTCAGAGAATACTAGACTGAGCATGGGTTGAGTTACGTTTTGGGTTCGGCCAGGCAACATCTTGTGTGTTACTCTGCGGTTTGGCAGGCCGTTCGAACTCCTTCTCTTCCTTCCTCCATGAGAGGAATACAAAATCTAAGAGGGAAGAATAAAACACTTCCAATGCAAGCTTTATAATCTCTTCATACATGTACATGTGCCCCTGATAATATCATGAGAACTTCTTACATAAACCACTGATTTGTCTCATTTCTTACTATGATGACAGGTGCAATTTTGAAAGGCGATCAATTGATGATGGTGGATGGAAAGAGTATGGTGGATATCTCGTTAAAGTCTGCTCAAGATATCTTGAAAGAGGCAATGACTAACATGGATGTGAGTTTTGATTTCTACTCGTTATACTCACATGTTTGATTACAGCATGGAGGAAGGAAGAGAAGGAGCTCGAACGACCCGCAAAACCGCAGAGTAACAAAAGAATACCCTGACAATGCCCCTGTCTGATTAGTGGAAAAAGATAGGAGACCTCCAGCTGGACCGCCGATTAACGAGCAGGATTAGATCTCTTTGTACAGAACGTGTGGTACCGCTGCTCTGCACCGTTGCCTTCGTGTAAAGTTGAATCATTGGAGACAAGAATTGTGAATATACACGTTTTCATTTACCGTTTGTGGTGTTTCACTGAAACATCATGGCATATTTTTACATTTTTTGTGACTTTACGGTCACTAGCGGTGGTTCAAAATTTGGGTATTAGCACACGAGGGTGGTTGGTATTCAATTGTGTTTTTCGATTTGGTGGGCACAAGTGTACACAATTTCTATCAGGTCTCAAAAAAGTTGTTTTTTTCTGTATTATATCCATACGACATACGACACCATGGTTGAGTGAAGAACCAAGTGCGCACGCGCAAACTCACATACGCCAGGTCGCCCATTGTCTGTATAAGGTATGTCGGTGATTACGAGGTGTTGTTAAACGACTGCGGTACCGCACGTTCGACTTTTGAAGTCCCTTCGTTCGAGCTCCTTCTCTTCCTTCCTCCATGATTACAGCAAGCTTTGCGTCAGAAGAAGCTGTGCACAGCCACATTCACATGTACACTTTTGGTCACTAAGACACCAAACGAACAGCAGATAAATGCATGTAGTTTGAGTAACTCTTTGAAGATCTTGGATTTTGAGAAACTCAAAACACTTGTTATTCATCATCGACACAGCGATTGTTATTTGATGTAAATGACATTGAGATAACTGCTACATCAGTGGTTTTAAAACTTGTTCACAAAATGGGGAACAAATGTGTACCCATGATTGGGGCTGTGCACAGCTACATGTACATGTACAAATGACTGTTTGCTTTGAAGTCACAGGTGGTCACTCATTCAATATCATGAATGATTTTTAAAAATGTTTGTACTTTGCATTACAATAGTGTGCTTCTCCACAGCATACATGTAGCGCATTAAGGTCCTTGCTCTATGTCCACAATTACATTGATACTTGATTTTGAGGCATTCAACATGATTTACGCTCTTTTGTTATAAAGTTTATATGTGTACATGTACATGGTGTTCATTTACCAATAGTCCAAAATAACTATTTCTGTCTAAAATAACGTCAAAGTCAGTACCCATAAAATCCTGACTGCTAGTCTGATTTCCGCAATGGAAACATTGTCAGCAATACAACAAACAACCCCAATATCCCCAAAAGTAAATACAATAATGATAATAATAAAGGTTTCCCAGGACGGCCAATTTCAACAAAAATCCATTCATTTTACAGTGTAACTCCCGGCTCATTCAATTGCGTTTGAAAACAAATGCTCCGTTGTATCAGCATTCAAAAGTCAAAAGGAGTATTTTCAATTTCACTAGGCCGCAAGAATCATTAAATTTCGTAAAAGCCAGCAGCAATTTTGTTATGAGTATGAGCAAACATTTTCCAAATGTTTGCATTCAAATTCAAATTCTTACATATATGTGCTTTCTGACTCGTATAGCTGCCTATTCAAACACAGATACTTGTGGGAAAACTTATTTCTACACTAGTTTGGCATCTCCAAGTAAAGGCCTAAGCAATTTTGAATGAAAGGGTGGCTGCCTGTAAACGGTACAGAGCAGTGGATAATGTAGAGCAGTGGATAATGTAGATACATGTAGGGGCAGACTAATTGAAGCATTCGAGAATAACATTAAGTTGTTTTTAAATTGTATAATGACCCCTTATAATTGTAAGCTTTTGTTTCCTTTAAAACATTTGTTAACTTCTAATTCAAAATGGTCCCGAAATTAACAGAAAAACAAAGAAAACAACATACCAGTGCAAACAATATATAACGGCTAAAGCAAAGAAAATATCAAAAACACCCATATTCTTTGTAACCTTTGACCTTGGCAACAGTTACTCACCAACATTAAACTAACACCATTTGTGAAAACAAATCCAATCTATATCTGAAAAAAAAATTGTTTTGGAGACCCATCCCCTTCATGGTTTGCCAACATTTTGAAATTGGGGGATATTTCTCACTTTCGGTTGCCACAGCAATGCATAAGTAGCCACGTATTGTGACCTTTGATCTGTAACATTTGTTAGCACCACTCAAATCCTATTTGGTGTTTGCTTTTTATGTGTTGCTGAGAATCTATTTGATCATTAAATGCAGACAATTTAATAAGCTCATATTGGCGCATGGATTTCTAGACGATGCAAAATCGCCCGAAATAGGCATGTGTAGTTTCATATGACCTTTGACCTTTGTTATATTGGTGGGCCAACATGATCCCGAGTATTGTTCAATGGGAGACTTTTTGAAAGCTCTGCCACTAGAGGGCAGCAGACCTACCAGGTAAGGGTGCACAACTCCTATAGCAAACAATGGTAAATGCCAAAAATTCAAAAATACTCAAAAAATATTTAGAAGTCTCTCAGCCTCTTGAAAACTACACTAAACTTCTCTACACTAAACTTCAGATTTCTTCTCAATTTTTTTGTAGGTCAGCATTTTGGAATTTTTGCTAATTACCCTAGAAGAAACACTCCCAAAAACTCATGCATACCGCTTGTTATCCTTGGGGAACTCGTGTCCGGTACGTCCTGTTCCAGAACAGTGCGGTTTATGCTGGCATTGTGTTATGAAAAACAAAATACAGTTTGGCTAAATCTAAATACAAAATCAAAAACACGTAAAACACAAGGTATTTGCTGTCAGTGACCGTCACCACGCTTCTCCTATTCCTAAGTTGTTGACATTACCTGGTGAAGAGCGCCCTCTCTTGGTGACCCAGGTCAAAATTCTAGTTGAACCTAGTTAAACTGTGTTTAACTGGAACTAGTTGATAAACTAGTTAAATATAGTTAAAACCAGTTGGTTTAATATGGAAAATGGACAGACACCAACTGGTTTATAATTTAAACCTAGTTGAACACAGTTAAACCTAGTCCAAACCAGTTGGTTAATATGGAAAATGGACGAGTTGGTCACTATCCAGTTGAACCAGTTGACCCCAGTTTACTGGGTTCAACTGCAGTTTTGACCTGGGAATGGCAGATAGTCTAAAGTTTCCCATTGAAACCTGTTTAGGAACACTCAACTTAACCAAATACGAGAAAACATTGATGAGATCTTGTTGGCACAGATACTTACAGTGATGAGAAAATTGAATGTTGTGCCAATTCTAGGCCAAAATGTGTAGAATGGCAATATACTTTAAAAAAAAAAATTTGACAGGCAAATTGCAGAGATCCCAAGATTCTTTTTTTTATTTGTCATTAGATGAAAACTGTTCCAACACCCGGTTGCCATAAAAACATTTTTTTGATGTTGGCGCGCGAAGTTTCGGAGACATATTGGTAAACATATTGGTAAAATTTGAACTTTGACCTCTACTATCTCTCTGCACCAATGAGATCCCACGCACTTTGCACTTAAATTTGTTTAAGGGATTAGGCCTGGGCGAATTATTCGAATATCCGGTTATATCGAATAGGTTTTCCTATCCGTAATCGCGAATGGCTTTTTTTTCTTAACTGGATATCCGCATAGGGCGCGAATACCTATTTTTAAACCGGATAGTTCTGTAATTACAACCAAGTAACCAGATATTCTTTAATATCCGAATATCCGCGGACGTCTGGCGACAACTGATATGAATGTTTTGTCTGAATCCTTATGAAACTTCTTATAAGACAGCACAAAACAGCATAAATTAAGTATTTAACTATGCTCACCTCCAGGAAGAGTTAATACAATGACATTTCCGACGTATTTTGTTCAAAGATTACAAAAGTTTTCCTTCACGTAGAGTCAATCACGATCAAAAGAAAAAGGCAAATCGCCATCTTTAAATTAGATCCGGTCATTTTTATGAATGAACCGAGTGACACTGTCTAAAACTAATATCAATCCGCCCATAAGATCTCATTCACAAACGAACAGCGCCCTCTAGCGGCAAATTTTTAATATATATATATATATATTTTTAAATAGCGCCCTCTAGCGGCGAACATTTGAATATCCGGTTAATTTCGGATAGTTGGCCAGCGGTATCCGAATAACAAAATTTCACTATTCGCCCAGCACTATTAGGGATACAAGCTCTTTCATGTGAACTTGTTTAATTCATGGGATCTTATAGGCGCATTGAGTTATGAGGCGTTGAAATTGGCACGAGGGCACTTTTCGTCAAAGGTTCAGGTCCGCATAAAGTAACGCGCCAACGAGATCCCAAATTTTTATAATTACACTTTTGTTATAAGCCCAACTGGAGGTTTAAAAAAATGTTTTACTTTTGTTGGGACGTTTTTGTGTTTACAGGGAATGCACTATTCGTTTCACGAGGACTTTTTGGCAAAAACTTTGATATAACTCAAAAACTGAAAGCGTCAGCAAACACATGCTTTGGATTTATCCTTTGGTACATGTATGATGATGTATCACTCTAATTTTTTAGAGAAGATCTGAGAACCAATGAATCACCACTTGGTACATTCTTACAGGCAGGAACTCTAAATGAAGTTGAATGTTTTTTTGCTGAAATTGGCCGTGAAAACCTATATTCATAAATACCTCAGACAGTTTCGCTATTCCTAATGGTGGAGAGCGCGTCACGTGTAGTGGAGGTGTTTAAACAGTTGATAATGACCAGCTGGAGCTCTGTTTCTTACAGGTTGTAGTCGGATACTACGCGCTAGTCTTGGTGCAAGACGTTTCTTGTTATGAGCGATCCGTCGCTGTTGGAGAGTTGGCCACGCTGTGTGTGAAAGGAAAACGAGAACGCCTTGCACCATGACTATATGCGCACGAACGGAACTGGAAACTGTCAGAAACAGACGTCCCAGTCATAACAATGCAACACACGGACGTCATATATATACATACCAAGCTCAAGCACGTCGGAAACGGATATGTTTTAGAGAGTTTCTTAATTTATTATACCTAACATGTATTAATCAAAAAGGCATTTATGAATAGGAATAAAAGAGTAGTGACTCGTTCTTTAACGGGCTTTAAAACATGCAGGGTCGTTGCCGTATAATAAAGGCCCGAGCATGGTTAAAGAACTCCCTTTGTAATGATCAAATAATAATAACATAAAACAAATTATAACAGCAACAACAAACAGCAGCAAAAACTGAAACAACCAAAGCACCAATAATAATAACAACAACAACAAAATAAAGAACAGTAGATTAACTATAACAACCAATAAATAACACAAATAATAGTAAGTGACTGTTTCCAAAACACAGGGTACTGAGGTGGTGCGACTTATAACAGCTGTGTCTCCTTTAGGAAATGATGCAGAGGAAGTGTGAGTACATGTATACAGCATTCATTCATAAATCAACCATCTGTCTCCATGGAGGAATGATGAAGAGGCAGTTAGAGTACAGTCCATTTATTCATAAATCAATCATCTGTCTCCATGGAGGAATGATGTAGAGACGGTTAGAGTACAGTCCATTCATTCATAAATCAATCATCTGTCTCCATGGAGGAATGATGCAGAGGCAGTTAGAGTACAGTCCATTCATTCATGAATCAACCATCTGTCTCCATGGAGGAATGATGAAGAGGCAGTTAGAGTACAGTCCATTCATTCATGAATCAACCATCTGTCTCCATGGATGAATGATGAAGAGGCAGCTAGAGTACAGTCCATTCATTCATGAATCAACCATCTGTCTCCATGGAGGAATGATGAAGAGGCAGCTAGAGTACAGTCCATTCATTCATACATCAACCATCTGTCTCCATGGATGAATGATGAAGAGGCAGTTAGAGTACAGTGCATTCATTCATGAATCAACCATCTGTCTCCATGGATGAATGATGAAGAGGCAGTTAGAGTACAGTGCATTCATTCATAAATCAACCATCTGTCTCCATGGATGAATGATGAAGAGGCAGTTAGAGTACAGTGCATTCATTCATGAATCAACCATCTGTCTCCATGAATGAATGATGTAGAGGCAGTTAGAGTACAGTGAATTCATTCATACATCAATCATCTGTCTCCATGGAGGAATGATGAAGAGGCAGTTAGAGTACAGTCCATTCATTCATAAATCAACCATCTGTCTCCATGGAGGAATGATGAAGAGGCAGTTAGAGTACAGTGCATTCATTCATGAATCAACCATCTGTCTCCATGGATGAATGATGAAGAGGCAGTTAGAGTACAGTGCATTCATTCATGAATCAACCATCTGTCTCCATGAATGAATGATGTAGAGGCAGTTAGAGTACAGTGCATTCATTCATACATCAATCATCTGTCTCCATGGAGGAATGATGAAGAGGCAGTTAGAGTACAGTCCATTCATTCATAAATCAACCATCTGTCTCCATGGAGGAATGATGTAGAGGCAGTTAGAGTACAGTGCATTCATTCATACATCAATCATCTGTCTCCATGGAGGAATGATGAAGAGGCAGTTAGAGTACAGTCCATTCATTCATAAATCAACCATCTGTCTCCATGGAGGAATGATGCAGAGGCAGCTAGAGTACAGTCCATTCATTCATACATCAACCATCTGTCTCCATGGATGAATGATGAAGAGGCAGTTAGAGTACAGTGCATTCATTCATGAATCAACCATCTGTCTCCATGAATGAATGATGTAGAGGCAGTTAGAGTACAGTCCATTCATTCATAAATCAACCATCTGTCTCCATGGAGGAATGATGAAGAGGCAGTTAGAGTACAGTCCATTCATTCATAAATCAACCATCTGTCTCCATGGAGGAATGATGAAGAGGCAGTTAGAGTACAGCCATTCATTCATAAATCAACCATCTGTCTCCATGGAGGAATGATGCAGAGGCAGTTAGAGTACAGTCCATTCATTCATAAATCAATCATCTGTCTCCATGGATGAATGATGAAGAGGCAGTTAGAGTACAGCCATTCATTCATAAATCAACCATCTGTCTCCATGGAGGAATGATGCAGAGGCAGTTAGAGTACAGTCCATTCATTCATACATCAATCATCTGTCTCCATGGAGGAATGATGTAGAGACGGTTAGAGTACAGTCCATTCATTCATGAATCAACCATCTGTCTCCATGAATGAATGATGTAGAGGCAGTTAGAGTACAGTCCATTCATTCATACATCAACCATCTGTCTCCATGGAGAGGAATGATGCAGAGGCAGTTAGAGTACAGTGTATTCGTTCATAAATCAACCATCTGTCTCCATGGAGGAATGATGTAGAGACAGTTAGAGTACAGTCCAGTCATTCATATATCAACCATCTGTCTCCATGAATGAATGATGTAGAGACGGTTAGAGTACAGTGCATTCATTCATAAATCAACCATCTGTCTCCATGGAGGAATGATGAAGAGGCAGTTAGAGTACAGTCCATTCATTCATATATCAACCATCTGTCTCCATGAATGAATGATGTAGAGGCAGTTAGAGTACAGTCCATTCATTCATAAATCAATCATCTGTCTCCATGGAGGAATGATGAAGAGGCAGTTAGAGTACAGTCCATTCATTCATACATCAACCATCTGTCTCCATGAATGAATGATGTAGAGGCAGTTAGAGTACAGTCCATTCATTCATAAATCAACCATCTGTCTCCACGAATAAATGATGTAGAGGCAGCTAGAGTACAGTCCATTCATTCATACATCAACCATCTGTCTCCATGAATGAATGATGTAGAAGCAGTTAGAGTACAGTGCATTCATTCATACATCAACCATCTGTCTCCATGAATGAATGATGTAGAGGCAATTAGAGTACAGTGCATTCATTCATAAATCAACCATCTGTCTCCATGGAGAGGAATGATGTTGAGGCAATTAGAGTACAGTCCATTCATTCATAAATCAACCATCTGTCTCCATGGAGAGGAATGATGTAGAGACGGTTAGAGTACAGTCCATTCATTCATAAATCAACCATCTGTCTCCATTGAGGAATGATGAAGAGACAGTTAGAGTACAGTCCATTCATTCATAAATCAATCATCTGTCTCCATGAATGAATGATGTAGAGACAGTTAGAGTACAGTGCATTCATTCATAAATCAACCATCTGTCTCCATGGAGGAATGATGCAGAGGCAGTTAGAGTACAGTCCATTCATTCATACATCAACCATCTGTCTCCATTGAGGAATGATGAAGAGACAGTTAGAGTACAGTGCATTCATTCATACATCAATCATCTGTCTCCATGAATGAATGATGTAGAGACAGTTAGAGTACAGTGCATTCATTCATAAATCAACCATCTGTCTCCATGGAGGAATGATGTTGAGGCAATTAGAGTACAGTCCATTCATTCATAAATCAACCATCTGTCTCCATGGAGAGGAATGATGTAGAGACGGTTAGAGTACAGTCCATTCATTCATAAATCAACCATCTGTCTCCATTGAGGAATGATGAAGAGACAGTTAGAGTACAGTCCATTCATTCATAAATCAACCATCTGTCTCCATAGAGGAATGATGAAGAGGCAGTTAGAGTACAGTGCATTCATTCATAAATCAACCATCTGTCTCCATGGAGGAATGATGCAGAGGCAGTTAGAGTACAGTGCATTCATTCATAAATCAACCATCTGTCTCCATGGAGGAATGATGTAGAGGCAGTTAGAGTACAGTGCATTCATTCATAAATCAACCATCTGTCTCCATAGAGGAATGATGTAGAGACGGTTAGAGTACAGTGCATTCATTCATAAATCAACCATCTGTCTCCATAGAGGAATGATGTAGAGGCAGTTAGAGTACAGTGCATTCATTCATACATCAATCATCTGTCTCCATGGAGGAATGATGAAGAGGCAGTTAGAGTACAGTCCATTAATTCATAAATCAACCATCTGTCTCCATGGATGAATGATGAAGAGGCAGTTAGAGTACAGCCATTCATTCATAAATCAACCATCTGTCTCCATGGAGGAATGATGAAGAGGCAGTTAGAGTACAGTCCATTCATTCATACATCAACCATCTGTCTCCATGGAGAGGAATGATGCAGAGGCAGTTAGAGTACAGTGTATTCGTTCATAAATCAACCATCTGTCTCCATGGAGGAATGATGTAGAGACAGTTAGAGTACAGTCCAGTCATTCATATATCAACCATCTGTCTCCATGAATGAATGATGTAGAGACGGTTAGAGTACAGTCCATTCATTCATAAATCAACCATCTGTCTCCATGGAGGAATGATGAAGAGGCAGTTAGAGTACAGTCCATTCATTCATATATCAACCATCTGTCTCCATGAATGAATGATGTAGAGGCAGTTAGAGTACAGTCCATTCATTCATAAATCAATCATCTGTCTCCATGGAGGAATGATGAAGAGGCAGTTAGAGTACAGTCCATTCATTCATACATCAACCATCTGTCTCCATAGAGGAATGATGTAGAGGCAGTTAGAGTACAGTGCATTCATTCATACATCAATCATCTGTCTCCATGGAGGAATGATGAAGAGGCAGTTAGAGTACAGTCCATTAATTCATAAATCAACCATCTGTCTCCATGGATGAATGATGAAGAGGCAGTTAGAGTACAGCCATTCATTCATAAATCAACCATCTGTCTCCATGGAGGAATGATGAAGAGGCAGTTAGAGTACAGTCCATTCATTCATACATCAACCATCTGTCTCCATGGAGAGGAATGATGCAGAGGCAGTTAGAGTACAGTGTATTCGTTCATAAATCAACCATCTGTCTCCATGGAGGAATGATGTAGAGACAGTTAGAGTACAGTCCAGTCATTCATATATCAACCATCTGTCTCCATGAATGAATGATGTAGAGACGGTTAGAGTACAGTCCATTCATTCATAAATCAACCATCTGTCTCCATGGAGGAATGATGAAGAGGCAGTTAGAGTACAGTCCATTCATTCATATATCAACCATCTGTCTCCATGAATGAATGATGTAGAGGCAGTTAGAGTACAGTCCATTCATTCATAAATCAATCATCTGTCTCCATGGAGGAATGATGAAGAGGCAGTTAGAGTACAGTCCATTCATTCATACATCAACCATCTGTCTCCATGAATGAATGATGTAGAGGCAGTTAGAGTACAGTCCATTCATTCATAAATCAACCATCTGTCTCCACGAATAAATGATGTAGAGGCAGCTAGAGTACAGTCCATTCATTCATACATCAACCATCTGTCTCCATGAATGAACGATGTAGAAGCAGTTAGAGTACAGTGCATTCATTCATACATCAACCATCTGTCTCCATGAATGAATGATGTAGAGGCAATTAGAGTACAGTGCATTCATTCATAAATCAACCATCTGTCTCCATGGAGAGGAATGATGTTGAGGCAATTAGAGTACAGTCCATTCATTCATAAATCAACCATCTGTCTCCATGGAGAGGAATGATGTAGAGACGGTTAGAGTACAGTCCATTCATTCATAAATCAACCATCTGTCTCCATTGAGGAATGATGAAGAGACAGTTAGAGTACAGTCCATTCATTCATAAATCAATCATCTGTCTCCATGAATGAATGATGTAGAGACAGTTAGAGTACAGTGCATTCATTCATAAATCAACCATCTGTCTCCATGGAGGAATGATGCAGAGGCAGTTAGAGTACAGTCCATTCATTCATACATCAACCATCTGTCTCCATTGAGGAATGATGAAGAGACAGTTAGAGTACAGTGCATTCATTCATACATCAATCATCTGTCTCCATGAATGAATGATGTAGAGACAGTTAGAGTACAGTGCATTCATTCATAAATCAACCATCTGTCTCCATGGAGGAATGATGCAGAGGCAGTTAGAGTACAGTGCATTCATTCATAAATCAACCATCTGTCTCCATGGAGGAATGATGTAGAGACGGTTAGAGTACAGTGCATTCATTCATGAATCAACCATCTGTCTCCATGGAGGAATGATGAAGAGGCAGTTAGAGTACAGTGCATTCATTCATACATCAATCATCTGTCTCCATGGAGGAATGATGCAGAGGCAGTTAGAGTACAGTGCATTCATTCATAAATCAACCATCTGTCTCCATGGAGGAATGATGCAGAGGCAGTTAGAGTACAGTGCATTCATTCATAAATCAACCATCTGTCTCCATGGAGGAATGATGTAGAGGCAGTTAGAGTACAGTGCATTCATTCATAAATCAACCATCTGTCTCCATAGAGGAATGATGTAGAGACGGTTAGAGTACAGTGCATTCATTCATAAATCAACCATCTGTCTCCATAGAGGAATGATGTAGAGGCAGTTAGAGTACAGTGCATTCATTCATACATCAATCATCTGTCTCCATGGAGGAATGATGAAGAGGCAGTTAGAGTACAGTCCATTCATTCATAAATCAACCATCTGTCTCCATGGAGGAGTGATGTAGAGGCAGTTATAGTACAGTGCATTCATTCATACATCAACCATCTGTCTCCATGGAGGAATGATGTAGAGACGGTTAGAGTACAGTCCATTCATTCATAAATCAACCATCTGTCTCCATAGAGGAATGATGTAGAGACGGTTAGAGTACAGTCCATTTATTCATAAATCAATCATCTGTCTCCATGGAGGAATGATGTAGAGACGGTTAGAGTACAGTCCATTCATTCATACATCAACCATCTGTCTCCATGGAGGAATGATGTAGAGACAGTTAGAGTACAGTGCATTCATTCATAAATCAACCATCTGTCTCCATGGAGGAATGATGTAGAGACAGTTAGAGTACAGTGCATTCATTCATAAATCAACCATCTGTCTCCATGGAGGAATGATGTAGAGACGGTTAGAGTACAGTGCATTCATTCATACATCAACCATATCTCCATGGAGGAATGATGAAGAGGCAGTTAGAGTACAGTGCATTCATTCATACATCAATCATCTGTCTTCTTTGAGGAATGATGAAGAGGCAGTTAGAGTACAGTCCATTCATTCATAAATCAACCATCTGTCTCCATGGAGGAATGATGAAGAGGCAGTTAGAGTACAGTGCATTCATTCATACATCAATCATCTGTCTCCATTGAGGAATGATGAAGAGACAGTTAGAGTACAGTGCATTCATTCATAAATCAATCCTCTGTCTCCATGGAGGAATGATGTAGAGACGGTTAGAGTACAGTCCATTCATTCATAAATCAACCATCTGTCTCCATGGAGGAATGATGAAGAGGCAGTTAGAGTACAGTGCATTCATTCATACATCAACCATCTGTCTCCATAAGTGAATGATGTACATGTAGAGGCAGTTAGAGTACAGTGCATTCATTCATAAATCAATCATCTGTCTCCATGGAGGAATGATGTAGAGACGGTTAGAGTACAGTCCATTCATTCATAAATCAACCATCTGTCTCCATAGAGGAATGATGTAGAGACGGTTAGAGTACAGTCCATTTATTCATAAATCAATCATCTGTCTCCATGGAGGAATGATGTAGAGACGGTTAGAGTACAGTCCATTCATTCATAAATCAACCATCTGTCTCCATAGAGGAATGATGTAGAGACGGTTAGAGTACAGTCCATTTATTCATAAATCAATCATCTGTCTCCATGGAGGAATGATGTAGAGACAGTTAGAGTACAGTGCATTCATTCATAAATCAACCATCTGTCTCCATGGAGGAATGATGAAGAGGCAGTTAGAGTACAGTCCATTCATTCATACATCAACCATCTGTCTCCATGGAGGAATGATGTAGAGACAGTTAGAGTACAGTGCATTCATTCATAAATCAACCATCTGTCTCCATGGAGGAATGATGAAGAGGCAGTTAGAGTACAGTGCATTCATTCATACATCAACCATATCTCCATGGAGGAATGATGAAGAGGCAGTTAGAGTACAGTGCATTCATTCATACATCAATCATCTGTCTTCTTTGAGGAATGATGAAGAGGCAGTTAGAGTACAGTCCATTCATTCATAAATCAACCATCTGTCTCCATGGAGGAATGATGAAGAGGCAGTTAGAGTACAGTGCATTCATTCATACATCAATCATCTGTCTCCATTGAGGAATGATGAAGAGACAGTTAGAGTACAGTGCATTCATTCATAAATCAATCATCTGTCTCCATGGAGGAATGATGTAGAGACGGTTAGAGTACAGTCCATTCATTCATAAATCAACCATCTGTCTCCATGGAGGAATGATGAAGAGGCAGTTAGAGTACAGTGCATTCATTCATACATCAACCATCTGTCTCCATAAGTGAATGATGTACATGTAGAGGCAGTTAGAGTACAGTGCATTCATTCATAAATCAATCATCTGTCTCCATGGAGGAATGATGTAGAGACGGTTAGAGTACAGTCCATTTATTCATAAATCAATCATCTGTCTCCATGGAGGAATGATGTAGAGACGGTTAGAGTACAGTCCATTCATTCATAAATCAACCATCTGTCTCCATAGAGGAATGATGTAGAGACGGTTAGAGTACAGTCCATTTATTCATAAATCAATCATCTGTCTCCATGGAGGAATGATGTAGAGACGGTTAGAGTACAGTCCATTCATTCATACATCAACCATCTGTCTCCATGGAGGAATGATGTAGAGACAGTTAGAGTACAGTGCATTCATTCATAAATCAACCATCTGTCTCCATGGAGGAATGATGAAGAGGCAGTTAGAGTACAGTGCATTCATTCATAAATCAATCATCTGTCTCCATGGAGGAATGATGTAGAGACGGTTAGAGTACAGTGCATTCATTCATAAATCAACCATCTGTCTCCATGGAGGAATGATGAAGAGGCAGTTAGAGTACAGTCCATTCATTCATATATCAACCATCTGTCTCCATGAATGAATGATGTAGAGGCAGTTAGAGTACAGTCCATTCATTCATAAATCAATCATCTGTCTCCATGGAGGAATGATGAAGAGGCAGTTAGAGTACAGTCCATTCATTCATACATCAACCATCTGTCTCCATGAATGAATGATGTAGAGGCAGTTAGAGTACAGTCCATTCATTCATAAATCAACCATCTGTCTCCACGAATAAATGATGTAGAGGCAGCTAGAGTACAGTCCATTCATTCATACATCAACCATCTGTCTCCATGAATGAATGATGTAGAAGCAGTTAGAGTACAGTGCATTCATTCATACATCAACCATCTGTCTCCATGAATGAATGATGTAGAGGCAATTAGAGTACAGTGCATTCATTCATAAATCAACCATCTGTCTCCATGGAGAGGAATGATGTTGAGGCAATTAGAGTACAGTCCATTCATTCATAAATCAACCATCTGTCTCCATGGAGAGGAATGATGTAGAGACGGTTAGAGTACAGTCCATTCATTCATAAATCAACCATCTGTCTCCATTGAGGAATGATGAAGAGACAGTTAGAGTACAGTCCATTCATTCATAAATCAATCATCTGTCTCCATGAATGAATGATGTAGAGACAGTTAGAGTACAGTGCATTCATTCATAAATCAACCATCTGTCTCCATGGAGGAATGATGCAGAGGCAGTTAGAGTACAGTCCATTCATTCATACATCAACCATCTGTCTCCATTGAGGAATGATGAAGAGACAGTTAGAGTACAGTGCATTCATTCATACATCAATCATCTGTCTCCATGAATGAATGATGTAGAGACAGTTAGAGTACAGTGCATTCATTCATAAATCAACCATCTGTCTCCATGGAGGAATGATGTTGAGGCAATTAGAGTACAGTCCATTCATTCATAAATCAACCATCTGTCTCCATGGAGAGGAATGATGTAGAGACGGTTAGAGTACAGTCCATTCATTCATAAATCAACCATCTGTCTCCATTGAGGAATGATGAAGAGACAGTTAGAGTACAGTCCATTCATTCATAAATCAACCATCTGTCTCCATAGAGGAATGATGAAGAGGCAGTTAGAGTACAGTGCATTCATTCATAAATCAACCATCTGTCTCCATGGAGGAATGATGCAGAGGCAGTTAGAGTACAGTGCATTCATTCATAAATCAACCATCTGTCTCCATGGAGGAATGATGTAGAGGCAGTTAGAGTACAGTGCATTCATTCATAAATCAACCATCTGTCTCCATAGAGGAATGATGTAGAGACGGTTAGAGTACAGTGCATTCATTCATAAATCAACCATCTGTCTCCATAGAGGAATGATGTAGAGGCAGTTAGAGTACAGTGCATTCATTCATACATCAATCATCTGTCTCCATGGAGGAATGATGAAGAGGCAGTTAGAGTACAGTCCATTAATTCATAAATCAACCATCTGTCTCCATGGATGAATGATGAAGAGGCAGTTAGAGTACAGCCATTCATTCATAAATCAACCATCTGTCTCCATGGAGGAATGATGAAGAGGCAGTTAGAGTACAGTCCATTCATTCATACATCAACCATCTGTCTCCATGGAGAGGAATGATGCAGAGGCAGTTAGAGTACAGTGTATTCGTTCATAAATCAACCATCTGTCTCCATGGAGGAATGATGTAGAGACAGTTAGAGTACAGTCCAGTCATTCATATATCAACCATCTGTCTCCATGAATGAATGATGTAGAGACGGTTAGAGTACAGTCCATTCATTCATAAATCAACCATCTGTCTCCATGGAGGAATGATGAAGAGGCAGTTAGAGTACAGTCCATTCATTCATATATCAACCATCTGTCTCCATGAATGAATGATGTAGAGGCAGTTAGAGTACAGTCCATTCATTCATAAATCAATCATCTGTCTCCATGGAGGAATGATGAAGAGGCAGTTAGAGTACAGTCCATTCATTCATACATCAACCATCTGTCTCCATAGAGGAATGATGTAGAGGCAGTTAGAGTACAGTGCATTCATTCATACATCAATCATCTGTCTCCATGGAGGAATGATGAAGAGGCAGTTAGAGTACAGTCCATTAATTCATAAATCAACCATCTGTCTCCATGGATGAATGATGAAGAGGCAGTTAGAGTACAGCCATTCATTCATAAATCAACCATCTGTCTCCATGGAGGAATGATGAAGAGGCAGTTAGAGTACAGTCCATTCATTCATACATCAACCATCTGTCTCCATGGAGAGGAATGATGCAGAGGCAGTTAGAGTACAGTGTATTCGTTCATAAATCAACCATCTGTCTCCATGGAGGAATGATGTAGAGACAGTTAGAGTACAGTCCAGTCATTCATATATCAACCATCTGTCTCCATGAATGAATGATGTAGAGACGGTTAGAGTACAGTCCATTCATTCATAAATCAACCATCTGTCTCCATGGAGGAATGATGAAGAGGCAGTTAGAGTACAGTGCATTCATTCATACATCAACCATCTGTCTCCATAGAGGAATGATGTAGAGACGGTTAGAGTACAGTCCATTTATTCATAAATCAATCATCTGTCTCCATGGAGGAATGATGTAGAGACGGTTAGAGTACAGTCCATTCATTCATGAATCAACCATCTGTCTCCATGGAGGAATGATGAAGAGGCAGTTAGAGTACAGTGCATTCATTCATACATCAACCATCTGTCTCCATAGAGGAATGATGTAGAGACGGTTAGAGTACAGTCCATTTATTCATAAATCAATCATCTGTCTCCATGGAGGAATGATGTAGAGACGGTTAGAGTACAGTCCATTCATTCATACATCAACCATCTGTCTCCATGGAGGAATGATGTAGAGACAGTTAGAGTACAGTGCATTCATTCATAAATCAACCATCTGTCTCCATGGAGGAATGATGTAGAGACAGTTAGAGTACAGTGCATTCATTCATAAATCAACCATCTGTCTCCATGGAGGAATGATGTAGAGACAGTTAGAGTACAGTGCATTCATTCATACATCAACCATATCTCCATGGAGGAATGATGAAGAGGCAGTTAGAGTACAGTGCATTCATTCATACATCAATCATCTGTCTTCTTTGAGGAATGATGAAGAGGCAGTTAGAGTACAGTCCATTCATTCATAAATCAACCATCTGTCTCCATGGAGGAATGATGAAGAGGCAGTTAGAGTACAGTGCATTCATTCATACATCAATCATCTGTCTCCATTGAGGAATGATGAAGAGACAGTTAGAGTACAGTGCATTCATTCATAAATCAATCCTCTGTCTCCATGGAGGAATGATGTAGAGACGGTTAGAGTACAGTCCATTCATTCATAAATCAACCATCTGTCTCCATGGAGGAATGATGAAGAGGCAGTTAGAGTACAGTGCATTCATTCATACATCAACCATCTGTCTCCATAAGTGAATGATGTACATGTAGAGGCAGTTAGAGTACAGTGCATTCATTCATAAATCAATCATCTGTCTCCATGGAGGAATGATGTAGAGACGGTTAGAGTACAGTCCATTCATTCATAAATCAACCATCTGTCTCCATAGAGGAATGATGTAGAGACGGTTAGAGTACAGTCCATTTATTCATAAATCAATCATCTGTCTCCATGGAGGAATGATGTAGAGACGGTTAGAGTACAGTCCATTCATTCATAAATCAACCATCTGTCTCCATAGAGGAATGATGTAGAGACGGTTAGAGTACAGTCCATTTATTCATAAATCAATCATCTGTCTCCATGGAGGAATGATGTAGAGACAGTTAGAGTACAGTGCATTCATTCATAAATCAACCATCTGTCTCCATGGAGGAATGATGAAGAGGCAGTTAGAGTACAGTCCATTCATTCATACATCAACCATCTGTCTCCATGGAGGAATGATGTAGAGACAGTTAGAGTACAGTGCATTCATTCATAAATCAACCATCTGTCTCCATGGAGGAATGATGAAGAGGCAGTTAGAGTACAGTGCATTCATTCATACATCAACCATATCTCCATGGAGGAATGATGAAGAGGCAGTTAGAGTACAGTGCATTCATTCATACATCAATCATCTGTCTTCTTTGAGGAATGATGAAGAGGCAGTTAGAGTACAGTCCATTCATTCATAAATCAACCATCTGTCTCCATGGAGGAATGATGAAGAGGCAGTTAGAGTACAGTGCATTCATTCATACATCAATCATCTGTCTCCATTGAGGAATGATGAAGAGACAGTTAGAGTACAGTGCATTCATTCATAAATCAATCATCTGTCTCCATGGAGGAATGATGTAGAGACGGTTAGAGTACAGTCCATTCATTCATAAATCAACCATCTGTCTCCATGGAGGAATGATGAAGAGGCAGTTAGAGTACAGTGCATTCATTCATACATCAACCATCTGTCTCCATAAGTGAATGATGTACATGTAGAGGCAGTTAGAGTACAGTGCATTCATTCATAAATCAATCATCTGTCTCCATGGAGGAATGATGTAGAGACGGTTAGAGTACAGTCCATTTATTCATAAATCAATCATCTGTCTCCATGGAGGAATGATGTAGAGACGGTTAGAGTACAGTCCATTCATTCATAAATCAACCATCTGTCTCCATAGAGGAATGATGTAGAGACGGTTAGAGTACAGTCCATTTATTCATAAATCAATCATCTGTCTCCATGGAGGAATGATGTAGAGACGGTTAGAGTACAGTCCATTCATTCATACATCAACCATCTGTCTCCATGGAGGAATGATGTAGAGACAGTTAGAGTACAGTGCATTCATTCATAAATCAACCATCTGTCTCCATGGAGGAATGATGAAGAGGCAGTTAGAGTACAGTGCATTCATTCATAAATCAATCATCTGTCTCCATGGAGGAATGATGTAGAGACGGTTAGAGTACAGTCCATTCATTCATAAATCAACCATCTGTCTCCATGGAGGAATGATGAAGAGGCAGTTAGAGTACAGTGCATTCATTCATACATCAACCATCTGTCTCCATAAGTGAATGATGTACATGTAGAGGCAGTTAGAGTACAGTGCATTCATTCATAAATCAATCATCTGTCTCCATGGAGGAATGATGTAGAGACGGTTAGAGTACAGTCCATTTATTCATAAATCAATCATCTGTCTCCATGGAGGAATGATGTAGAGACGGTTAGAGTACAGTCCATTCATTCATAAATCAACCATCTGTCTCCATAGAGGAATGATGTAGAGACGGTTAGAGTACAGTCCATTCATTCATAAATCAATCATCTGTCTCCATGGAGGAATGATGTAGAGACGGTTAGAGTACAGTCCATTTATTCATAAATCAATCATCTGTCTCCATGGAGGAATGATGTAGAGACGGTTAGAGTACAGTCCATTCATTCATACATCAACCATCTGTCTCCATGGAGGAATGATGTAGAGACAGTTAGAGTACAGTGCATTCATTCATAAATCAACCATCTGTCTCCATGGAGGAATGATGAAGAGGCAGTTAGAGTACAGTCCATTCATTCATACATCAACCATCTGTCTCCATGGAGGAATGATGAAGAGGCAGTTAGAGTACAGTGCATTCATTCATAAATCAACCATCTGTCTCCATGGAGGAATGATGTAGAGACGGTTAGAGTACAGTCCATTCATTCATGAATCAACCATCTGTCTTCTTGGAGGAGTGATGTAGAGGCAGTTATAGTACAGTCCATTCATTCATTCATACATCAACCATCTGTCTCCATGGAGGAATGATGAAGAGGCAGTTATAGTACAGTCCATTCATTCATACATCATTCTGTCTCAATATTCTTTTTAAGATTTCATCTTTAATTGTTTTTTTTTTACTTGTGTTTTGTTTGTGCGACAGAACGTTTTTCTAAGTGACCTGTGATCAACTGCATCAACTTGTAAAGACTTGAGTCCTTTGATAACGTCAGGGCTTCAACTATTAAATCAAAGAGAAACTTGAAGTGTGCCATTTTAAGCTTTGGATGAAGTAATGCAGCAGAATAAGGAAACTGTTGTTTAGGCTGGTAGATGAAGCGTTTATTACTGGATTCCTTACCTAAAAAAACATCACATTAGAACTTTCCTTTGCGGTCAGCAATATCTTAGATACATGTAGCTGCTCCCATTAACAGCTCCTGCAAATTTTGCTTGGGAACCTGTGGCCACCCTGTTTTCATGAAACGACATAACCACCGTTTTCTAGTATAACCAGGATTGTGCTGAACTCGAATTTATCTTTCGGAACTGTACAAGGTAGATTTTGACACCTATTTTTCATCATTAGTTCTGTCATTGAACAACATCATGATTCCACCAGTGGGAAAACCCCCCAGTGTTAAATCTACACTAGTCTACATGGGGATGACTATTGTGTCGATAGCTATTGTTCCATGTGAAAGCCGCTTTGTGTTTGAGCTACCGCCCTTCCTTAATGCCGAACACCTGGACACAATACAACCAAGAGGTGAAGGCACTACTAGGTCCACTGCATTTCAAAGTCTCTTCCTGGGACATCACTCCAGCCCAAGCAGGTGATTGGTTTACATCAACTCTTTCTGAGTTTCTAGTTTCTATACTGAAATTCGTTAAAGAGGAAAACTCACGAGCTATATTCATCGCTCATGACTCAAGGGCCCTGAAAAAAGCAAGATCAGCCAGGAATGCACTCCTAAAAAGGCATTTGGAAAAAACGCTCCAAAGGAAGATAAAAAGGCATTCATAAATACCTTGGACAGTTTCGTTATTCCTATTGGTGGAGAGCGCGCGTCACGTGGGTGTGTATACACCTTTGTTATGACTAGTAAAAAGTGTTGAAACATTGCCGTGACACGCGAGCTTGCACCTGTGCAAGACAGTTTCTTCATTCCTATTGGTCGAGATCAACGGCGGAGACAGTTGTGCCACATCACGCGATATGCGCGACGCGCACAGCATTCCCTTATAAAGAGTTGTTTACCCAAGGGCCTTGACTGGGTCTTACCATTTCATAGCTGGAGGGGTGTTGTGTTAAAAGAAATCATTGAAAAATTATAATTTTTAATTTAACCTTATTTATTCTTTTATTTAATTCTGTATTTATTTTCCTTATTTCTTATATGTATAATTATAATAATAATGATGATGATGATGATGATGATGATGATGATGATGATGATAATGATAATGATAATGATAATGATATTGATGATGATGATGATGATGATGATGATGATGATGATGATGATGATGATGATGATGATGATGATAATGATAATGATAATGATATTGATGATGATGATGATGATGATGATGATGATGATGATGATGATGATGATGATGATGATGATAATGATAATGATAATGATAATGATAATGATAATGATAATGATAATGATAATGATAATGATAATGATAATGATGATGATAATGATAATGATAATGGTAATGGTAATGGTAATGGTAATGGTAATGGTAATGGTAATGGTAATGATAATAGTAATAGTAATAGTAAACATTTATATAGCGCCATATCCATCGAAAACAATGCTCCATGGCGCTAATACAGAGAAACATTTAAAATATAGATAATCAGCAAAAACAACAAGATATAAAAATAAGTTTAAAATCAAGCGAACAATGACAAGCAATTTCTTGCTTTTTTATAAATGTTTTTCCGTTAATGTTCTGTCTTGTGTTATTGTAACTTGACTGTTGTAACTTGTATTGGTCGAATAAATAATAATAACAATAATAATAATTTATTTTATTTTTTGACCATAAGTGTTGATGTTTTTTGACCGAAAAGGTATTTATGAATGGGAATCAAAGTGTGTTGAATCGGTTTTCAACTAGTGGTTTAAACCCGCCAAGGCCTGGTTCTTGATAATTTACCTCGACTTCGTCTCGGTAAAATTATCAAGAACCAGGCCTCATTGGGATTAAACCACTAGTTGAAACCTCTTCACCACACATTGATTCCCTTATTTAACCAGGCTGTTCAAATGCACAACTTCCGTAAAAAAACTTGAGGAAAATAAATGTAAACAAAGCACTTCCAGATTTCATGAAACCCAATACCGGAAAAACTTGAAATTTGCTAAAAAGTGAAAAAAAAGAAAAATATGGTTATGATCTAGAGGGAAGTCGTTGCATAATCCTCCCATTTTCTGATGATTTTGTCTTGCTGCGTCTCACAAAAGAAGACATCAAACAATCATGAATGAAATCAATGATATCACTCGATCTATGGGGCTCACGCTTAAGCCGGTCAAATGCAAGTCCAACTCCATCCCTGGTGGCAAAGCTGAAGCGTGTACCTTTGCTATTGGTGATGTTGTCCTCAAGTCCCTGAATGATGCGCCAGAAAAATTCCTCCGTAGTAATATCACATTTAAGGGTAAATCCAAGGAAATTCATGATATTTTTCAACTTGAAGGTACTATTGAAAACATCCATAAGTGTATGATATGGGATGAGTTTAAACTAAAGGTCTTTTACTCAGTATGCCACCCCATCTCTGAGATATGTACATGTTGACTGTCCATGAACTCAGCTGGTACTCAGCTGGAAAAACTTGATCATTTCCACACCAATACTATCAAGGCTATGCTTGGTCTTCCATCAAAAGGCCAACCCCAGCTGTGATCCATAGCCCAGACGGGCTTAATCTTTCTGCCACTTGCATGTACATGGAATCACATACACTGGCTCATGCCCAATGCATGGTTAAAGCTGATAGTCGTGTAGTTAATGCTTTTAAATGTAAGGTTGCCAGGGAGTCAAAATGGAAGCGGAAAAATAATAAACACGGTTCGAGTCATTGGCACGAAAAATACATGTACAACCAAGTTGCTGCCGAGATTCAGAGTGAAATGGGTTGGCCAAAGTTCAAACAAATGGTCAAAGATCTTGTAACCACCGATCGTGTTGTTTTGGCGAAATTACATCAAACCACTTGTCCAACAGTGCAATCTTCTGAAACTTATTGAGACAGAAAATGCTGACCAAACTTGGAAATCCATAATTCATGTTCTTCCAAGGGGTGTCCTGAGTTTTGCAGTCTGTGCTTCAATTGACATCCTGCCAACCTTTACTAATCTTAAGACATGGGGCAAAAGCTCAAAACTAATTGTTAATTGTGCGGTAACGGAGAAACTATTCACCATATTCTCAATCATTGCTCAATATCCCTCAAGCAAGGCAGATTTACAATGTACCTGGCGCCACAACTCGATTCTTGACACATCTTTTGAAACATCTTTCTTAAAAGACGGGAAAGTGTACGGTTTCTAATTTCACAAAGCACTAACAGGTCCGTCATGACTCAGAGTGTCCCTCCACTTACCACCCCCACCACGCTACTTGCAGAATTATATTCGCAATGATTTCTAGCGGCTGCCGCAGCGGGGTATAACAGGACTGGGAATGGCAAACAAATTAACCGGGCCGGGGATATGATAGGCCTACGGAAATGGAAAAAAATAGTAATAAACTGAACTTAGAAAAAAAAAAAAACGGGAAATAAACGGGACTGGTAAAGCACCACTTGCGGGACCCGCAAACTGGAAAATATCATATGGGGAGATCGACAAATAGTGAGAAACCGAAAGAAACACGGGCAAGTGTATACGATTTCACAAAAGCAAGGTGAATTGTGTTGTGACCCTGCCCTTCACTTACCCCCCACCAACGACGCTACATTTGCAGCATTTTGTTTATATACAATGATTTCTAGCGGGGTTGTCGTGCGCGCGACATCCCGCTAGTCATCATAAGACCATGTAAGTTTCATGTAAATCTGTGATCTTCACAATTTCTGTTTTTTTATCAATTCTGTAAGGTTCCTTTAAGTCGGTACATCATTGCAATAAGGAGTTATGACCATTTAAGGTTTTCATTGTTTCAGCTCATTCAACTGGAACCAGTGATGCACTCTTTGAGTTTTATCTTTTCATATGTATCAATATTTGATTTAAGTTTCTAATCAGTACATCATTGCAACAAGGAGTTATGACCATTTAAGGTTTTTTCATTGTTGATCAGCTCGTTCAACTGGAACCAGTGACAGAAAGATTGATTTTTGTTTTAACAAATTATTTCAAAACTTCAAGATTTAAGTTTGAGTTTGTTCTTTAAAATCCAGATCCTGAAATTTTTTGTATTCCAAAAACTTTTAAAAAAAATTATTCCAAAAACTTCAACACTATTGTAAAACATAGCTGAAAATTACAAAAAATGACTGGCAAGTATATATAACAATCTCATTTGGGCTTTTACATACCAAAAACAACTCAACTCAAAGACTGAAACTTACACCAAAAACTTTAACATTTCCACTGAGTGCAGACGGCCGGCCGGCCGGACAAAATAGGTATTGCATAGGCTCGCATTCTGCTAAAGCAGCTCACCAAAAACACACTCAAGCCTGTACAAAAAATTTAAAAAGGTAAAAAAAGTTTGTAAAATCAAATTTTATACTCAAGCTTTCTGATGTGAGAATGTGTGCTTCATGATTGGTGGTCAAACAATGTGGGGGCCAGCATTTGTTTAATAAGTTAAAAGAGTGTGAGGCTGCTAGGATACAGTGATTTCCTGCAATGTACATGTAAGACTATAAGACTGAAACTTACACCAAAAACTTTAACATTTCCACTGAGTGCAGACGGCCATGGATCACCGCTGATCCGCCGCCCAGTACTTAAGCAGCATGCAGCATCAGAGTCCAGCATTCTCCAGAAGACGATCAGAGCATACTGATCGAAACGTCGAGTTAATCCAACGGTTCTGTTCAGAACCACCCCAACTCATTTAGAGATTGTTATTACATGGTGTTACCACAAACTCTTCTATATCTTATTTCCACCATGCAAAGTTTCAAATCCTACTTATCTTCGCTCTACGGGGAGCTTATCCTTAAGGCGGTTAGGTTATATGAACGGATGTCGGTAAGAAGTTCTAAACTCATAAATAACCTAGCCTTCCTTAAACGTTGCCGAGACTCAAACCTGTTGCCGCAAGGACTCCGCCTCCAAGATCCAGTCCGCAGCCGCCGTTCATCGTCCATCCTTCAAGCCGCCAGTTCTGCCCTTCTCAAGGAGCGGATATCATCTACCAGATCATCTCTAGCTGGTCTAGATCATGACATCACTCACACCGAGCGGGAACTGCAATCCTCCCTACACCCGAGAGATTTCTCCAAGATCAGCGCCCTCTCCAGTTCATCCAGCATGCCTTCGCGACCGCCCGCAGGAAGCAGATAGCCAAATTCCACAAGTTATACCACCAGAAGCAGAGATCGTCTATATCTCACTTCAATCGCGCACCCTCCAAGAAGATGAGATCTCCTATATCTCTATTCAATCGCGTCCCTGGGCAACCCACAGGATCTCCTATATCCTTACGGCCACCAGTTCACCTCCGTAGTCAACGCGCTTTTCAGGAACACACCGTAGTTAACCTTAGCAACCGGAGCATCACGGAAACCGAGACCAGCGTCCTGTCCCTGGGTATGAACTTTGCCCAGCCCCCCAAGTCCATCCCCACCGAAGAAATTATCCAGTTACAGAGCGAGCCCTCAAACACCTCAGTAAGACGGAGAAGATTGATGTCCGGATCGAGATTAACGAGGTTCTGCGGAAGGCGAAACCAGCCAAGTCCAACCTTTCCAAGGTTGAGCAGGCAGCCCTCTGGGAACTTCGCCGGTACGAATCCATTCACATCTTGCCTGCTGACAAAGGGAATGCCACTGTCATCATGGACCGCACGGAGTACACTGACAAGGTAAGCAACATTTTATCATCTGGTTCATACCGCCCCCTCCCCAAGGACCCCACCCCTAGCATCGAGAAGAGGGTTGCCAGCAAACTCCTTTCCATCCACTGGTCTGGAGCTCTCTCCGTCCCACTCTATTGTAGGCTCCGCCCATCCAGCTCCACCTGTCCCAGGTTCTTCGGCAATCCCAAGATTCACAAGCCGGAAGTTCCCCTCTGCCCCATAGTTGCCTTGAGGGGTTCCCCCACCTACATGTACGACACTGCCAAGTACCTAGCTAAAGTACTTCGACCCCTGGTGGGTCTCACTGAACACCATGTTTCCTATTCCACCCAGTTTGTTGACATTACCCGCAACCTAACCCTACTACCCACTGATATCTTGGTAAGTTTTGATGTGGAATCTCTTTTCACCAACGTGCCCACAGATGAAGCTTGCTTCTTGGCCAAGGAGAGATTATCACATGACCCATCCCTCCCTGATCGTACTGGTCTTTCACCTGACCAAATTCATGATTTGCTTTACACATGCGTTTCCTCCAGTTGTTTTCAATTCCAGGGCAAGTACTACGAGCAGACAGCTGGGACCTCCATGGGATCCCCTATATCCCCGGTTCTAGCTGACATATTCATGGAAGAGTCGAGTCCTCATCACTCCTCTCCGCTGACCTCCGACCCAGCCTGTGGCTCCGCTACGTGGACGACACCTTTGTCGTGTGGCCCCACGGTCAGGACTCTCTCCATGAATTCCTGCAATACCTCAACCAACAACACTCCAGTATCAAGTTCACTATGGAGCAAGAACATTCCGGAAAGTTACCCTTTCTGGATGTTCTCATCACAAGAAACCAAGACGGCACCCTTCATCACAGCATTTACCGGAAACCCACCCACACCGACCGTTACCTACATCAGCGGTCTTTCCATCATCCAGCTATCAAGTCGTCAGTCAACCGTGCGCTGGTTCAACGGGCTTATACCATTTGTGATCCGGATAGCCTCCAGCATGAGTTGCAGCACATCACCACTTCTCTACAGCGGAATGGATACAACGCCAAGCAAGTCAAGACGAGCAAGCCCGTCCCGCCGACCAAAGGGTCTCCTATACCCAAGGTCAAACACACACACCCACAGTTAGTTTACCATACCTAGGTCCCCCCTCTCATCGCCTCCAACGCATCTTCAAGCAAGCAGGAATCAAGGTGTATCACTCCGCTCCGAAGAAACTCCATGGCTCTCTCCAATCGCACAAGGACAAGAAGGACCCCTCCACCCGTGCCGGAGTCTATCGCATTCCATGCGAATGTGGTAAGGTTTATGTCGGGGAAACCGGGCGTAACCTTCCCACTAGACTTAAGGAACACCGAGCACACGGAAGGAGGGGGGACTTCGATAAATCCGCCATTGTCAAGCATTCCCACATCACTGACCACCGAGTGAACTGGGAAGCAGCAGAAATCATCGCTCCAATCCAGGCGTGGCACCCTAGACACATCAGAGAGGCCATCGAAATCCACAAGCATGACACCGTACCCCAAGACATCGGCTTCCACATCAGCGACATCTGGCTCCCCTTCTCCCGACCAATGGATCTTCTATATCCACGGTCACCCCATAGGCCTCAACCATTAGACTGCTTTGGGTCATCTATACCCTCAGTCACCTAGGCCCCACACCCTCACTATCCCCTGTGCTTGTTCCTACTGACACGGTTCAGTGAGCACACACCCCCACACACCACCCAAGGCTCCACAACAGGTTTCACCACGCATCATCGAGTACACTTCCCGCCTGTATTTCCCGCCTTCGTGCATCACCGCTGATCCGATGCCCAGTACTTAAGCAGCATGCAGCATCAGAGTCCAGCATTCTCCAGAAGACGATCAGAGCATACCTTTGAAACGTCGAGTTAATCCAACGGTTCTTTTCGGAACCACCCCAATTCATTTAGAGATTGTTATTACATGGTGTTACCGCAAACTCTTCTATATACTATAAGACATGTCTTATCTGAGTTTTAAAGGTAAACAAAATTAACTGCATCCTACACATGTATCTACAGATGTGCGTGTAAAAGTTGTGTTGCGTCTCATGCACTCTTATCTGTTAATACTCAAGTCTTATTTTTGTATTGTAAGGGTACTGCGCCTTATTCGTCAAGCACTTTTACACAGGAAATGTGATTCATCAAAGTAAATATGTTAAAAGAAATATATTTTCCTAAAATTTTTAATTAACATTGCCAGAAAGAATTTGCGACATAACAAACAGCCCCTTCTAAAAAAATAAAAAAAAGGAATTACACTTAATCCTCTTGTGCTAGAGTTGAGGACTAACATGTGATTTAGAGGTAAAATGTAGGATGATTTCTAGAAGCATTGGGTAGAGGAAACCAAGGGTGCATTCACATTGTTGCTTGTTAGACAACATGCTTTGAACTGGTTGAGGAAGTCGGTCACAAGTTTGGTGTTGAGTATGACAGAAGTATTTCAGGGCAACCTGCGAATACAGGTGTATGGAAAGAATGAAATTTGTAGTACCAATTCATCATGTGAACTGTATGTACGTGTACATTTGTGACCTGCTAGTAGCCCTACATGCCTAAGAGCATGCTAGGATGCTTTATAAAAGTACACTGTCTGACTGTAGGTGTAATGTCGTTTCCATGTCAACATTTTCTGGAAGTTTTGTGGGCAATATTGAGTGCATTGCTTGTTCTAGCCGTGCTCATGGCAATGACCTATCCACTGATGAGGTAGTTAAGTTGGTTACACAAATGCCAAGGGTTTACATTGATTTATGGTGATTACTGTAATAGCTCTATTACAGTAATCACCATAAATCAATGTTGTTGCCACAATGGTTACATGCAAGTGTTGTTTACTTCAAAGTATTGATGTTATTTACTTCAACTGTAGTTGCTGCTGTTAACTGCAACTATTGTTGGTAAGACAATTGTACAGACTACAGTTTGACAGATAATGGCCTACATGTGTATAAATTAATTATCTGTCCAATCATGTATATTGTTCAATTGAGTATTGTTTGCCAGAATAAATGGTCGTGTGATTTGTCAACGACAATTCTGTAGCGTCAAGGAGTAATTTATCATCGGAGGTTTAGAGAACCATTCCCAAACAGCAGTATATTAGACACTGGACACTATTGGTAATTGTCAAAGACCAGTCCTCTTACTTGCTGTATCTCAACATATGCATAAAATAACAAACCTGTGAAAATTTGAGCTCAATCGGTCGTCGAAATTGCGAGATAATAATGAAAGAAAAAACACCCTTGTCTCACAAAGTTGTTAGCCCTGGCAGCCTTACACTTTCGTTTTGTACTACAGTGACGTCCTGGACATCAGGGTACATTTCTGGGGCAGAAAATTTTCGCAGCTTCATAACTTAAATCTTACCTGCAACAAGCCACTAATTTCAACAGATTCACATTCTATGGCGGCATACATTTTTCTGCGGTGGGTTTTGGTCCTCATATATTCCTCACAAATCCGTCATTTTCATGAAATAATGCAGCTCCCAATGTTAAGAAATTCAATTTTTTGTTCGTACTCTCACAGTCTGCCGTGTGTACGCAAGACGCCCAAATCTTGCAGTGTGTTTGCGTGTTGAACGCTGTGCAGTCAAGATACGGTGAGCCAGAATACATGCGTCTTGCATCTTGCGTCTTGCACGCGAATGTACACGCGTACACCCGCCAACAGACAACACTGTGAGAAAACGATCAAAACGGGAATTTTTTTACGTTGGGAGCTGCATTATTTCACGAAAATGACGGATTTGTGAAGAATGTATGACGACCAAAACCCACCGCAGAAAAATGTATGCCGCCATGGAATGTGAATCTGTTGAAATTAGTAGCTTGTTGCAGGTAAGATTTGAGTTATGAAGCTTTGAAAATTTTCCGCCCCAGGAACGGGCCTCAATAGTTAGGACTCTGTATCTGTGTACAGAGAAAGAGTCTTATATAGGGCTAACGAAGTCGTGTGCTTTCAGATGCTTGATTTCAAGACCTCAAATTCTAAATCTGAGGTCTCAAAATCAAATTCGTGGAAAATTACTTCTTTCTCAAAATCTCTCCCCATTACTCGTTACCAAGAAAGGTTTTATGCTAATAATTACTTTGAGTAATTACCAATAGTGTCCACTGCCTTTAATTTAAAACGGACTTAATTGCCCTAAATTTAATGGCGTTGCAGACTTAATGGTCTCAGCCTCGCTATATGCAAGGCCTTGGTCTTGGCCTTAGCATCTCCTAGACTCAAAGGATTGACCTTCCCCAAAAAAATGTTATTGATATTATATACATGTACTGGAGATCCTAATGGTTTAAAAAGCCCAAAAGAACCCCACTGTTTTGAGTTATAAAAACCTTAGAATTATTAAGTCTCGATAAACCAATCACTCATAATAAATGTCAGTTTGCATTGTACTTCTCCTCGTTTATTAGTAGTGCAACACACAAATAGGGATTAGATGCTTATTATGGAAACCACAGTATAACAAAATCAGAGGAGTCAATATTTTCTGTAATTCAGTCAACACATGGATGTTTAACTATTACACGTATTTGCTAGTTTATATCAGCATGTCACGACACTCTTACATGTATAAGCACCTGTTGTGCTACCACACACTTTGTACTAGGCAGAAACTCACTTATAAATACACTAACTGTTGAAAGTTTGGATGAGTGAGGTCAACACCAGGCCTTGACTAATATAGGGAATTAGGGCATGCCAATTTGGCCTCGACTTTATCAAAATTCAAAGGGGCAAGATTGAGCCAGGCCAAAACTATAAATTATTTTGATGAGAATGTTTAGCATATACATGTATATTGAATTAATTTGGATGAAGGGCATTCTGACCAAACTCTCTGTCACTCTGTGACGCTCAAGGCGCTTTAACATACAGCTTTTCCATGCTAGGTACAGGGGACTAAGTTTGAATTAGGAGATCTACTCCTTTTACATAGCACTATGTAATGGTTTACATAGCGCTATGTGCGAACCCCTTCTCTTTTTGATAAGTGCACTGGGTTCTTTTACTTGCGTTACACAACAAACGGGACCACAGCCTTACTTCCCAACCGAAGGACGAAGCATGGTTAAGTGCCTTGCTTAAGGACACAAGTGTCACGACTGGGACTCGGAACATAATTGGCTGGCAATAATAGAAGAGGGACCTATACCATGTATACGGGGAATAGACATGCACTATTGACCAAACCTCGGTCTAAAATATGAAATAAGAAAATAATTTTTCAGGGTTTTACTAATTAATGTTTTAAGCCAACAATTAAACCATAAAAAGCGATTCAACAATAGGTCCCTCTTCTGGTCACTCAAAGTCCCTCGGGGGGAATAGACGTACACTAGTTACCTCATTGCCAGTCAATATGTGTATAATAGTTTACCCCATGTGACCATGTTTCAGCCAACCAGAATGCAGAACTAGCAAGAGGTGTGTTATAAAGTATACTAAATACACACCGATGTGTGTTAGCACTGTATTCTCAGTACTTTCCCCAATCTCTGTGAACAAAAAATTAAAGGCATATTTTGTTTTCACAGAGCTCAGGGAAAGTGCTAACACACATTGGTGTATATACACATGTATTGGTAAAACCAAATATTCTTTATCCCCAATGCAAATTTCCATCTATGAAATTGTATAGGATTCAAAATGCCTCTTGCTACCGGGCAAACTCAATGTTCTAGTTGGTAAGACACTGCTCTAGAATTGCAAAGGTCGCGAGTTCGAGTCCCACCTGAATAATATGCCTGTGGTTTTTTCACAGAGCTCTGGAAAGTGCTAACACGTATCGGTGTATAGGGGTAAAACCAAATTGACATACTCCACTACATGCTCATTTTTCAGGCAGTAAAACTACATGTACATTTACAGTCGTTGGACAATGTGTGAAAACCACCATCCTGTGTTGGTTAAATCTTACAGCATGAAACAACTCAACTTGAAGGAGTTCAATGGAGGCACTTCAACAAATCCCTGAGCTGTCCAATGTGTGGTTCAAGCAATTGGTCTCTGATTCTTCCGTTTGCTTAATCCCAGGCCTGCCACCAGTACTCACAGGCAGTACATGGTTCAATATTACTGTCTCTCTTGAATAATTCTGTTTCTTTCCTCTGCTGGTGGAAGTGATGGTTTAATCCCAAGTTTCCTCCTCTCTCTTTGAATATTCAGCTGTTGGATAATTGAGAAATAAATTTCAATATTAATTATAGCAAAATTTAGTAAAATAATATACGCATATTGACTGGCAACGAGGTACATGTTATGTAGTTACCTCAATGAGGTAGTATACGTCTTGTCCCGAGGGACTTTGATTGACCAGAAGAGGGACCTATTTCCCGACGCCGAAGGTCTTAAATGTGAAATAAGAAAAGAAATTTGGAAAAGAAAGGAAGTTTTTTAGTTGCTGTTCATGGTTCATGTCAAGAGAGGGCGCTGTAACCAGTCACTAAATTAAAAGACCCGGGCACTAGTCCCGAACAAACACAATCGCGGGTCACCAAATTATATTAGTTCACTGAGAGACAGTGAATTTCAATGAATTTTCAGCCAAATATGAGAGGTGACCCATACCCCTATTGGTTGATTTGACATGGAATGACCCCACAGACATTGTATGGTGCTTACCCAAAACTTTTGACAATTTTGATAATTAACAAAATATGTCTGGCACAACTTTCTGTCAAAGTTGGTTTCATGGAGACACTCATATGATGCATTTGCTTCCTATAAACAAAAAAAATAAAACAAAAAAATTGTACATTCATTTCACAAACAAAACCAATAACAACTAAGTTTCACATTATTTTCATATTGCACTTTTATTGCTCAGGTCTCAAGCATTATTGGTGGTTGTAATAAGTAAAAAGTGAACATTGTCACATGGTCACACTATTGATACCAAGGATGGTTCTAAGGTGCCGTAGGAAGACCCTGGACAGGCAGTGAATGTGTCTATGGTATAGCATGTAGGACTCTGAGCTGTACAGGAGGCAGGATAGACCTTGCACTTTTTAATTCAGGTAATGCTTTGTTGTTCAGCTTGTGCTCTGGGAGCCCAAGCAAGGTCAAGCCCAAAGAGGTCGAGGCCACCTGACCTATGTCGATCTGCTGAAAAAGGACACTGGATTTGTGACAGCTGGGGAAGTGTCCACATGCATGGGGGACAGGAAGACCTGGAGAAACCTCAGCGGTAATATCATTGACCGAGGACACCACTTGAAATAGAAGAAGAATGCTAATTCGAAGAGGACACGGGCGATCAATGGTGGAAGCCCACTCGTGCCAAACATTAACAAATTGAGTAACACAACTTCTACTTTTGGTGAAACCGTGTTGACGGTTGTTCAGCAAGCCAAACATACTCGTGTGTTCAATGATGGCTGAAGAGACAACCTTTTCCAAAACTTTGCACAATACCAAGGTGAGTGCAACTAGCTGGCCGATAATTTGTAACAAAAGACTTGTCGCCCATTTTGAACACAGGAGTAATGTTGGCTTGCCGCCACAAAGCAGGTATGTTACCCAGACGTAGGTAAGAATTGAACAGCACCCAGATTGCGCATGACCAAAATGGCGAACAACACGTCTCTTGTTTTGGCTCTCCGTATTTTGTTTCTGTTTTCGTCTTTCTACCGTGCTGTTGAATCTGAAAACACATCTGATTGTCATCATGACACCCTTGATCCATTCGTTGTTATCCTGGGCAAGTTCAACCCCAAGACCTTCCTGAAATTTACAGACATTATTTTGCATAACCGTCTAGGGTATGGATCGGCTCTGCTATCAAAAGGTAATCTCCATCATTTGTGCGGCGGGAAACCTAAACAGCCAATAACCAGTCATGGCCTTGTCTACATGCTGTTATATGGCCTGATTGCTGGTGGTGACATTGAACTTAACCCTGGGCCTCATTCTCCTCTTCAACATCCTGATCAAAACATGAATGATCGGCCTAAACGAAATAACATTACTGGCATTTTATGTAACACTCGTAGCATCTGGAACAAAGGACCCCAGCTCGAGTGGTATTTATATGCTAATTTTCTACCGGACATCCTTCTATTCATTGAGACGTGGCTAACACCTCATGACAATGAACGTATTCTTGGCCTGCCTGAAGATTACGTCATCCATCGGCAAGATCGTTGTCATGGACGCCATGGAGGTGGTGTACTTGCTGCTATCAATGGGTCCTTGTCACCATGTACATGTAGGCTTAAACAACTTGAACATGGTGACACTGAACTGATGTGGATGTCAGAAAAGATTTCTACTGAATCATGGCTAGTTGGTATTCTCTGTGAGTATGAATGACTTGGATGGGGGTATTGTCTTGGGTGACTTTAATGTAGACGTCAACCCCACTAATCAATCTAGCCCTAATCGTTCCCGACTATTTGATATTGCTACCGAGTTCGTCTTGGAGCAGCTCGTTACATCAGTAATGCACCCCCACCTCGTAAATCCCACTGCTGGTTTTATCATTGACTTGGTTTTCTAAAACCGTCCTTATAGATTCGCTTCCGTTTCTACTGCCCCCAGTCCAGTGGAAACCAACCATTTTGCAGTACACTTTGCGTTTCGGTCAAGCAACCCCCTCCTCGTCCGGCATTCTTCGCTCTTTTCTACAGTTCACCGTGGGGACTTTGATCATCTTGGAAGATTGCTTCATCTCATCCCTTGGTCTGCATTTATGGACCCTAATGACATCAACTCATTTGCAGAAATCTTCACGGACCTACTCATTGCTGCCGTGTGCGAATCAATTCCTACAATGTCAAGGCGACGGTCAAGATTTTCTCCATGGATCACACCAGAACTTTAAAAACTCATAAATAAGAAACACAAACTATTCTCCCGCGCCCATAGATCGGGGCTGTTATGTGACTGGCATTTATATAAGGTTGTTCATAACATAGTTAAAGACAGTGGACACTATTGGTAATTGTCAAAGACCAGTCTTTTCACTTGGTGTATATCAACATATGCATAAAATAACAAACCTGTGAAAATTTGAGCTCGCTTGGTCGTCGAAGTTGCGAGATAACTATGAAAAGAAAAACACCCTTGTCACACCAAGTTGTGTGCTTTCAGATGCTTGATTTCACTTACTTACTTAGACTAAGGGGCTCCTGGGTCGTCCGATGCATGAGGCAGTCAACGCTCTCCAGGCAGAACGGCCAGCTCCAGCCTTTGTTGACCCTATGAAGCTCCCGCTAGATGGTCTGGTGCAAGTTCATTTTAGATCGACCTCTCCTCCTTCTTCCCGGCGGTTCCACCACAGGACTTGATTGCGAGTCTCAAAGAGGTGGGGGGGGGGGAGCCGCGAAACATGGCCCAGCCAGTTCATGCGCCGCCCACAGATTGTACTGGACACTAGAGTTTGTTGTGATCGCTCTCTGTCCTCCTCGTTGCTGACGAAGTCATTCCACTTAATGACCAAGATCTTCCTTAGGCATCTTGAGTCGAAGGCATCAAGTTTCTTCTCTTGACTCGATTTTAAGTACCAAGTTTCGCAGCCATAGAGTAAAGTAGATAGCACGTTGGAATTGTAAAAGCGAAGCTTTGGTTTGAAGAGAGAACTTCTTGCTTGTCCAGATCTTATTAAGCTGGTTGAAGGCTGCGGGGCTTCACCTATTCTGCAGCTATACATTTCATGATCCATTGATCCCTGGCTGTTGATGGAACTTCCCAGGTAGGTAAAGTCATCCACTACATCAACTTAATCTTGCCCATTGAGAATGTCAGGTGTTCTCAAACCCTTCAGACAGACATCAGCAAAAAACCAGATCGAGTATACAGAAATAAACAAGACGCTCCGCAAGCCGAGACGGCAGCAAAAACGACAACACAGGACCAAGATGGTGAAAGAGGTGTTGGAGAGCAATAGAGGGCCAAAAATCATCAATAAAAAAACTAAATGGAGGAAAAAGCTGTTATTATCACTGAAAACAAAAGATGGGACAGAAGTTACTGAAAAAACAAAAATCACAGAAACCATGGAAGAGTTCTATAGAGAGCAGTACATCGATAGACCAGACTGGAGAACAGAAGACTGGAACAAAGAGGCTGGTAGTGTACCACCCATTATTGAAGAAAGAAGTGCAGAATGCTCTAAACCCCATGAAGAAAGGAAAGGCTCCTGGAGAGGACCAGGTAACTTCTGACATTCTAAAGTTGGGAGGAGAGGAGTTGTTCAACAGGATCCTTCAACTGGAACAAGTTCCTACCCGGTTGAATGAATCCAAGGTCATCATATTAGTCAAAAAGGGGGACATGAAAGACATCAAGAATTACAGACCAATCAGTCTTCTACCTAAAGTCTTCACCAGAATCATTCTTGCAAGAGTCCAGAGACAGCTTGATGATATTCAGTCTAAAGAACAGGCAGGGTTTCGAGGAGGATTTAGGACATCAGACCATCTACACACCTTAAGCCAGATAATTGAAAAGGCCAACGAATATTGTTTTAACATCTTCCTAGGCTTCGTGGACTATGAGAAAGCATTTGAGAGTCTAGACCATCAGTCACTTCTTGATGCATTGGAGAAACAGATCAGTGATGGCAAATATATCCGTCTCATCAAAGCTATACAAAGATCCAAGTGCCAGAATTTATTTGGAGAACACTACCACCAGTGTTTTCAAAATCCTTAAATGTGTCAGACAGGGTGATCCAATTTCTCCCAAACTCTTTACAGCAGCCATGGAGGATGTATTCAGAAACCTGGATTGGCAATCAAAAGGAATTGCAATAAATGGGGAACATCTAATGTAACTCATTTAAGGCTTGCAGATGACATCATGCTTGTCAGTCACGATTCCGATGAGCTGCAGATAATGATTCAAGAGTTGAGTGCAGAGAGTCAAAATGATTAGCAACAAGCTACAAGACAAAACAATAACAAACGACAATCGAGAAGGTGAATAGTTACATACCTTGGTAAAAACATCACCCTGATCACGAAATGGAAGGAGAAGTCCGAAGAAGAACACAGTTAGATTGGGTGAAATTTGAAAAACTCATAGGCTAGATAGATAGATAGATCATAAGACCCAGTCCAGCTGAGGCATCACTGATGGAGTCCATTACAGTCTGGAGACCCTGGGTACTCTTGGACAATGCTGCAATATCATCAGCAAAATCAAGGTCGGACAGTCCAAATGATTCCTCGATCCTTCGTAGCTTTCTTCAGAACCCAATCAATGGCCACAGCAATCGAAAAGGAGACCTCAAAATCTAATTCTGAGGTCTCAAAATCAAATTCGTGGAAAATTACTTCTTTCTCGAAAACTACCAGTACCTTTACTTACAGAGGGAGCCGTTTCTCACAATTTTTTATAGTATCAACAGCTACCCATTACTCGTTACCAAGTAAGGTTTTATGGTAATAATTATTTTGAGTAATTACCATTATAACACACCTCTTGCTTGTTCTGTATTCTGGTTGGCTGAAACACGGTCATGTGGGTAGTGATCGCGTGCGCGTATTTTGCGGGAATAAGGACCCGCCGGGCTCAAGTCTTTGAAAATAGTGCCTGGTTACAGCGCCCTCTCTTGACTTGGACCGTGAACAGCAACTACAAAAGAGGGGCCTATTTCCCTCGGCCTTCGGCCTTGGGAAATACATGTAGGTCACTCTTCTGGTCACTCAAAGTCCCTCGGGGGAATAGACGTACACTAGTTACCTCATTGCCAGTCAATATGTGTAATAGTGTCCACTACCTTTAAAACCAAAATGTCGTAATTTTTATCTAATTTTCAATCTCTGTATAGTTTCCTGTAATTCCACCTCTGGTCGCCATGGGAATTTTGTTTTTAAAGAATAACCCAATGATGAATGAATCACTGGGCATGACAGTACGACAACCCCGCCCCCCCCCCCCCCCCCGCCCCCATCCTTCCCGGCACAAACACTTTGAACATAATCTTCTGTTTTTCCCCATTTTAGACCAGCCATGTTTGTTTCCGAAGAAAAGATACTTCTAGAAAGTCTACGAGGTTCATTATGCTATCGTCTTCGTGGAGACGATAGCGGAATGAACCTCGTAGTTCTAGGAGAGAAAAAAAAACCCCATAACTGTTAGTTTTAAATGTCTTTACGTCGCAGAAACCAAAACTTGCATTAACGCAAAGGGTGAGAGAGAGGATGTTGTATATTGTTCAATCGGAGGAGAGAGGACTGTGACTAAGGAGGAATTTGAAAGCGTCGTCTGACTCGATCAGCTTGATCGACGTTTTCTTCCAGGCGGTTCCAGTAATTTCAGAATTTATTACGCTGGAGTTAATCAAGAAAAAAAAAAGAAAAAAATCATTTTCACTTAAGATATTTTTCATTTTTGACCCATATTGGCACGCCATAGAATAGCAACCAGACGTGATCTATCGAGTGACTGAAGATAAATGAAACTTGATCTTTAGCAGACGATAATTTTGTTAGGAACTTTCAAGGATGGATGTTGTTTCTTTGACTCATATTGATTATAATATTAATGCACTTTAGTGATCTTTACCATAAATTAATCATTTTTAAACATTTGAGCTTCACGTACGACGGGAAACTTTATTCTATGCATAAAAAGCCATAATAAAGCCTGACGAAAGCACGGACCTTGAGTAAGTTAGGGGTCGTCGACCAGTCACACTAAATACCAAAACACTCACGATCCCCGACGACAACAAATTTTATACACTTTAAAAAACCATTTGAATGTAAAATTTTACCCTGAGTTAGAAACGACCGGTAGTATCCGCCCCGTTGTCTTTCGACGTACTTTTGGGACGATTACACTGCAGGGGTAAGTTCTAACTCTTTCTGAGGGCTGAGTTGTCTTTTTTTTTATCATAATCATTTTAATACTACATGTACATGTACTGCAATTTTTTCAAAAACAATACAATAAATAATACAAAATTTGTAATGATCCTTAAAATAAACTTAAATTCGTTTTACAGGAGAATTGTGTGAACTGATGCCAACACATGGACAGGTCGCACACGCTACCCACATGGCCATATGATCGTCTTGCATTTTGTATTACCACAAAAAAAGTCCACACTGCGGTATAATTAAAGCCATTGGACCCTTTCGGTAAACAGTATTGTCCAAGGCCCACACTTCGTGTATCACAACTTCTATATCAAATAACAAACCTGTGGAAATCTAGGCTCAATCGGACATCGGAGTCGGGAGAAAATAACGGGAAAACTTACTCCTGTTTTCGCGCGTTTCGCCGTGTCATGACATGTGTTTATAACAAATCCGTAATTCTCGTTAACGAGAATTTATATTGTTTTACCGTTTTCTCAAAAAGTAAAGCATTTCATGGACTAATATTTCAAGAGAAGTCTTTCACCAATACCTTCTGTAAACCCTGTAAATTATTTGTAAATCTGTGAACTTTTTTTTTTTTTTCTGTACCGAAAGGGTCCAATGGCTTTAAAGGAACACGTTGCCTTGGATCGGATGAGTTGGTCTATAAAAAGCGTTTGAAACCGTTTGTTATTAAATGTATATGGTTAGAAAGATGTTTTAAAAGTAGAATATAATGATCCACACAAGTATCTCTCAAAATTGCACGGTTTTCTTTTTACGTTGCGAACTATCACGATCGGCCATTTATGGGGGTCAAAATTTTGACTCCCATAAATGGCCGACCGTGTTATTGGACGAGGTAAAAAGAAAACCACGCAATTTCGAGGCATATTTGTGTAGATCATTGTATTCTACTTTTACATCATCTTTCTAACCATATGCATTTTATAATAAACGGTCAAAAAACGCTTTTCAAAGACCAACTCGACCGATCCAAGGCAACGTGTTCCTTTAATGGCGGTACCCCTAAATGGTGATCCAAGTACATCGGCAGATACTACATGTGACTACGGTCGTTATAAAAACAGTCGTAATACTAATTCGGGGTAAAAAACAATTTTTTCAACAGTTTGGAAAGGTGATTTTGTAGATGTATATTATGAGTACATATCGTAGCGTCATAAGTTATCGACCCTCATATGTTTTCGGACCCCCAATTTTGATTCCCGTTTACTACTAGATTGTGCAAGCTGCAACGATGACGGAAGCTATGCAGTTTACTCACAGTCTGTATTTTCATCATCATGCTGAGAAAAAAAGTTCCTGTCGTTGGTTATGCTCAAACATTTATAAAATGATTGATTTTTGGTACTAATCACTAGTGCATTATTATGCCAACATTCAAATGAGTCAAAGAAACATCATCCAACCTCGAAAGTTCAAAACAAAATTACTATCTGCTAGATTGAGTTTCATTCTGCTTTAGTCACTGGATGGATCACGTGAGGTGGTTACTATTTGGGATTCTATAGTGTGCCAATATGGGGAAAATATTAAAATATTTTAAGTGAAAATGACACAATTTTTTTTTGATTTACTGCACGACTGTAAAAAATTCCGATAAGCGTAATAAATATCAATAAGTCTACATTTAAAGAGAAAATATCATAGATTGGTTTCTGATCTCCTAAAACCAAACATAACTAGTCTGAAATGGGGGAAAACGGATTGTTATGATATGTGTGTGTTTCAAGGGGGGTGGGGTGTTTTACTTTCATGCCTTCCCAGCAGGCACACGACGTCTTTCTGACGTCATATTATGGTTGATTTTGAGTCACGACGTCAGATTACCAAAAAGTGACTAAAATACAACGTCAGATTGGCGACAAGAATCAAACGTAAATTAATAACGTCGTATGGACGTCGTAAGATGGTCATGACTATAATAACTAAAATGTAACCGAAAATGAACGTTACATTTTAGGTAGATTTATAACTTAATAGTAACGTCATTGATCAGACGTTGCTTAGACGTAGTTTTATTGTCATAGTCTAACCATCGTTTTATTACAACAGTCTGACCATAATAAGACGTCGCATTAATGTTTGTATTTTAACCAGATAGTAACGTCATTGAGCAGACGTTGCATAGACGTTTTTTGTATGTCCCTTTGTAACCATAATTGTATTACCATAAGCCGACCATAAACAAACGTCATATTATTGTTTGTATCATAACCAGTTAGTAGCGTCATTATATTTTGGTCAACCTGTGACGTTATTATGACGTCATAATATGTACATCAGTATTTCGTCATATTATGGTTAGCTTGTGACGGCAATTTACCGTCACGACATCATTTGCATATTATGCAAATTTTGAGGTCAGACTTAGATGTGGTTACATACTGCAACAATTATACAACAAATTAAGCGGTAATTAGATACTACAAACACATGTTTTGTTTTGCATGTGTTAAATATCAATAGATTTTGTAATAACTTAAATGTGTGAACTAAATTTGACAGCTTAATTCCAAAATATTAATTAAAACTACAAAGTTTTAATTACAATCTATAACACCCATGAATGCAAAATTCTTGAAACCGATCGGTATATATACACATGCAGTACCATTGAATAGTATAATAGGTGCGGTGACTAGAGGTCAACGAAGGGAGATCAAGCGGATTGTATGTAAGTATGCATTGTATTAATTGATAATGTTAATAATTAAAAATCAATTAACTAATAAATAATAAACGTAGATAATGTAACGTCAGGTTTGGGGTATTCCAATGACATCTAAACGATGTCATTAATTGACAATATGCCGACATCGGTTTGTGGTCGGAAAAACTACGTTGTATCATGGTCGATAACAGACGTCCTACAAACTTTCACATAGAACCATGAACCGACCATCATCCGACGTCGGGATTTGACGTCATGTTTTGGGAAATTTGCCGACGTCTAAATGACGTTTATTTATTGACCGTCTGTTGACGTCGGTTTGTGGTCGGAAAAATTACGTTGTATCATGGTCGGTAACAGACGTCGGTAATGGTCGATAACAGACGTCCTACAAACTTTCACATAGAACCATGAACCGACCATCATCCGACGTCGGGATTTGACGTCATGTTTTGGGAAATTTGCCGACGTCTAAATGACGTTTATTTATTGACCGTCTGTCGACGTCGGTTTGTGGTCGGAAAAATTACGTTATATCATGGTCGGTAACAGACGTCGGTAATGGTCGGTAACAGACGTCCTACAAACTTTCACATAGAACCATGAGCCGACCGTCATCCGACGTCGGGATGTGACGTCGGTTTAACGTTACTATGACCAACTTGTGCCTGCTGGGTTATGATATCTCTGGATTCTAATATAGTAGCCAAAATGCCTTAGGACAAAAATGTAATTAAATTTGTTAAGTAGTAATTGAATAATACTTTAGATTTATTTTGCACGCCATAATACTAGCTTCTGAATATTCAACAAAATACCAACCAATGAAAGGTGTGAAAACATATGACGTTGCTCCAATGTCGTGCATGCATAAGCACTGTTAATGGCGGACTGTCTCTCGCAACGTAAAACCAAAACTTTACAAATTTCAACACACCATGAAGTGTAAGTGTTATTGTTAAAAAATTGGATAGATGATTTGAAATTTTTTTTTTTAGTGTTTGATTGTGAACAATTTTCCTGTTATCCTACTGAAAACACATGACACCAGGGTACTCTTTCATTTACCAATGACTTATCTTATGTTAATTAGCCCAGGTTGGACTCCTCCGTTCATTGCCGTTGCACGCAAAAGTGGCACCAACCATTCCTTACTCTATGCACCAACTGACATGATGACTGACTGACGTCCTACCACAGTACCACTGCAGAGCTATGTTCAAATGTTTTTAAAGTGTATTTAAAAGAAAATTGTCGTGTTAGTTGTCGTCAGGGTAGGGGTCGCGAGTTGTCGGTTTTAGTGCGTCCCGATCCGACGACAATAGTTAAAAACAGCTAACTCACTGAAACACATGGGTTGTTGTCCTGATCAGTCCACCTCTTCGCATTGGTCTTCGGACCACCGCCGCGTCGCTTCCAAATCACTTCCTTCGAGTCTCCCATGACTGATTCCATAACAGTTAAAACGTTGTTTTAGGATGTACAGTCATCATGATTACGTAATTTTATATCGTAATTACGTAGTTTTATGTCGTGTGCATGTGTGAGACTAGAAACCAACGAACCAATAATGCACACAAACAACGTCAGGACACCGTCGTAGAGATAACTAGCATCCGACTATACCCCCCCCCCCCCCCCAAGACCGACATTTTTTCTCCTAGCGCAGTAAAGGCCGAGCACCATTCGTCAAAAAGCAGTACTACGGTGGCCCACAACTGTCACGGCAAAACAAAAAAGCACCACGGCAAAACAAAAAGCGCCACGGCAAAACAAAAAGCGCCACGGCAAAACAAAAAGCGCCACGGCAAAACAAAAAGCGCCACGGCAAAACGCAAAGAGCCACGGCAAAACGCAAAGAGCCACGGCAAAACAAAAAGCATGCGGGTTAAAGGTCGAATAGTCTGGTTCGCAGACCCAAAAATCTCCGACTAGGCTCTGTCGAATTTAGGGTCCGGTATCACCCAAAATCACGTGACCAAAAAGGAGGAATTCCTCCTCTTTCGAAGTTATCCGAAATGTTCCGAACGTGTTGTCGTCAACATTCGGACAGTATCGTTCATGTTCGGTACGGACTCGTAATGTCAGTCCTGTCGGCCGTAGATCCAGGAGTTTTTGAGCCAGTTATTGCCAATGCAGGCGTTGTGCCTAAATAAAGCGCTTGCAAAGCGATGCGACAAGTTCAAAATATAAACCTGGGAAATCGCTCCGGGATCTGGTAAGTTTTTGTCCTTTTTCTTCAAAAATATTTTTTCAAAGGTGTTTTGACTTGAGTGTTCATTAGACATTGAATTGATTGAGGATTAAGTTTCATGATTTTTAAATTGGTAAAAATGGGGCAAAATCTGGTGACTAGCTGTCGAAATTATACGTGTTGAACCAGATTTTCCTCCGGCCTGGCGGCCGTTGGGAGGAGGGTTACGTTATCGCAACTACTAGTACGTGCAGACATGGTTTCCCTGGAGATGACCCCCCGACCCTGACAGGTTGCGTCATGCTCTATTTTTAACCGTGGGTGATACCTGACCTAAGATTTTTAACAAGAGACGTCAAGGAATCTTTGGGCAGGGGACCAGACTAAAGGTCGAAAAGAGTCGCGGTGATTCATGGGATAGGATATAAGTGTCAGCACGCGCAGTGTGCAGTTGATCTTTAGGCCCACGTAATGTGTTGTCGGAAATCGTGTTGGTTTATGTCAGTACACCAGTGGCAGTACAGACAAGTGTGTCATTTTCTAGGGCTTTAGCCCTTGTGACTGTTCATGAGACGTTTCCATGATACGACAATTGGAGTTTGGACCATGACGTTTCTAGCTGTGGTGGTCAGTCAGTGTTCCTAAACATATGCTAAAAATACGGAGAGTACTTTTGTACTAACCAGCAGCTAGTAGTGGACCACTCTGTTCTAAACTTATTTAACTTTTTTGTATACTACTATATATATAGTACTACTATAGTACGTAGTAGTACAAATCATTGTTATCAACTCGAAAAAAGGCTCACTTGCATACAACATAAAATTAAAACGAACAAAAGAACATATTTATAAAAAATACTAAAATTTAAATTTAAAACATCAGTTAAGTTAGGCTAGCCTAAACTAAGTGCGTCACTTAAAATCTGTTAAAATTATCCACCTCTTCCACCTCCTTTTCCACATTAACAACAACTAGAGATTGAGAGTTTGTGAACAAACTCGAGGTGTTCGGTTTCCGGGAGTAAAAGCCTGGATTAAAAAACAAATATTACACCTTGCTTTGTTCTCAAGATTTGTAATAAATTATTCAAATTGCAAAAACTGTCAAAACAACATGCATTACTCTAGTAAAAGATGTTTGGTGACGTCATCGGTAATATTTGTTTTAAACCAGACCTTTGCCAGACTTGTATGCTGTGATGGTAAAGCATCAAAGGATGTACATTTGTTTATTCCTCCATGATTTTAACCTAAAAGGCAATAAACAACGCCCTTTCAAATAATTTCACAGTCACTTTCGGTTTAAACAGGTCAAAAGGCCAACGACATTTCACCAAGATATCCATTTCTGTACAGTACGTAAAGCCCTTTCATATGATGTATAGATTGTCAAAATAGCTTATGTAGTTTAGAAAATAATTTATGAACTTAGGAAATAATGACGACTGTAGAAAAGATTGTAATGGGCATGTATGTTTTAACCGCCTTGAACGAAGACTATTCTTGCTCTATGGATGATCACTGGAGCGTGACTCTGCTGCACCGCTAATACACTACACGTTGTGTGTATGCCTACGTGCAATGTTTAATGCACATACCAATAGGGATTTACGTTCTGTTTTAGACGTGAATTTTGAAATTTTCAACCCCTTTTTTGAGCCAGAAGACAACATCGAAATGGGGTCATGTCTGTGGGGCGTTAACGGAGTTTTCAATAACGATTCCGATGATGTTTCGATTGTAAGAATCCCTCATGTAGATCAAAAGTTATGATTTTTTGAATTGATAAACTTTGAATAGTCATAACTCAAGAATTTATGACGTCATCATAACGTAACTCACACGGTTTCTTCTCCTAATAAATATCTAACTATGTGTGAAGTTTCAAGTTCATACGATGTTTAGAAAGATGTTTTGTAGAGGGACAAGGGACGTACAGAAGAAGAAGAAGAAGAAGAAGAAGAATAAGTATCAACTAGACATAAAATTTTTGTTAATTACAAAAATACGGTGTTCGGTTGGGCGTTACGTGATGACGTAGTTCAAAAACATTGAACCATAAACATAACGATGACTTTTCTACAACGTGTCGTTAATTTTTATAGTTAAACCTGGTCACAGTTTTTAACGACTCCTTTTTTTCTTCACAAATGCAATATTTTTGTGTGAGATTGGCTTTAGGTTTTAATTTGCAATTTCCAATGGGGAAATTTCGTAGTTCTTTTTACATGAAATTATGAATTTTCAAACTCGATTTTGAACCAGAAGACGAGATCAAAATGGGATCATGTCTGCGAGGCATTTACGGAGTTTTTAACGAACTTTCCGATGATGTGTCGATTGCAACAACCCATCATGTAGATCAAAAGTTATAATTTTTGAAATAATAAACTTTGAAAATTCATAACTCAAGAATTGATGACGTCATCGTGACGTAACTCAAACGGTTTCTTCTCCTAATAAATATCTAACTATGTGTGAAGTTAGAAGGTCATACAGGTTTGAGAAGTGTGTTTTTGTTAGAGGGCAAGGGACGGAGATGTATTTTTGAAGAAAAATATACAATTGCAAACTTTGACCTTCCGGTACGAACGGAAGGAGGAGTCATACGATTTTGACGTCAACTTTTCAAATGTAGTCCCAGTCTTGATCTATCAGATGCGTAATTATAAATATCATAACTGTAAAATTCGAAGACATATAGCGAAAAGCAAGTGGTCACTTTTTGAACCTAAAAACCTTGTAATTCGACACCTGGTGACGTCATCATGACGAAACTAAAACGGTTTCATCTACTAATGAATATCTAACGATGTGTGAAGTTTCAAGTTTATGTGAGCTTAGCAAGTATGTCTTTTAAACCAGACCTTTGCCGGACTTGTATGCTGTGGATCAAAGGATGTATATTTCAACCTAAAAGGCAATAAACAACGCCCTTTCGAATCATTTCACAGTCACATCCGGTTTAAACAGGTCAAAAGGTCAACGAAAGTTCACCAACATCTCCATTTCTGTAAAGTACGTAAAGCCCTTTCATATGATGTATAGATTGTCAAAATAGCTTATGTAGTTTGTGAAGCTTTTTCGCGCTCTATGGATGATCACTGGAGCGTGACTCTGCTGCACCGCTAATACACTACACGTTGTGTGTATGCCTACGTGCAATGTTTATGCACATACCAATGGGGATTTACGTTGTTCTTTAGACGTGAATTTTGAAATTTTCAACCTCTCTTTTGAGCCGGAAGACAACATCAAAATGGGGTCATGTCTGTAGGGCGTTTACGGAGTTTTCAATGACGATTCCGATGATGTTTCGATTGTAAGAATCCCTCATGTAGATCAAAAGTTATGATTTTTTGAATTAATAAACTTTGAATATTCATAACTCAAGAATTGATGACGTCATCATGACGTAACTCACACGGTTTCTTCTCCTAATAAATCGCTAACTATGTGTGAAGTTTCAAGTTCATACGAGTTTGGGAAAGGCGCTTTTGTTAGCGGACAAGGGACGTTCAGAAGAAGAAGAAGAAAAGAAGAAGAAGTATGAAGAACTAGAGATTGAGAGTTTGTGAACAAACTCAAGGTGTTCGGTTTCCGGGAGTAAAAGCCTGGATTAAAAAACAAATATTACACCTTGCTTTGTTCTCAAGATTTGTAATAAATGATTCAAATTACAAAAACTGTCAAAACCACATGATTACGTCATCTAGTAAAAGTGTATGTTTGGTGACGTCATCGGTAATATTTGTTTTAAACCAGACCTTTGCCAGACTTGTATGGTGTGATGGTAAAGCATCAAAGGATGTTTATTTCGACCTAAAAGACAATGAACCGCGCCCTTTCAAATCATTTCACAGTCACTTCCCGTTTAAACAGGTCAAAAGGTCAACGAAAGTTCACCAACATATCCATTTCTGTCAAGTACGTAAAGCCCTTTCATATGATGTACAGATTGTCAAAATAGCTTATGTAGTTTAGGAAATATGAACTAAGGAAATATTGACTGACGACTGAAGAAAAGACTGTAAGGGGCATGTATGTTTTAACCGCCTTGAACGAAGACTATTCTTCATGAAGCTTTTTCGCGCTCTATTGATAATATTTTTAAAAAGAAGTAAAAAAAAAAAAAACGTGGATCAAAAATAATGATTTTTTGAAATAATAATTTGAATTTTTATTACTCAAGAATGGATGACGTCATCATGACCTAACTAACACATTATTCCACTCCTAATGCATATCTAACTATGTGCGAAGTTTCAAGTTCATACGAGTTTGGGAAGTGTGCTTTTGTTCGAGGACAAGGGACGAAGAGAAGAAGAAGATGAAAATCTGGATTGTTTTATTTATTTGTTTGTACTAAAGTTTTGTTTAATCCGGCAGTTTATTTTAGCAAGACCACTCCTAATTGCTTGGGCCTTATGCTTTAACCATTCTGTTTTCTTTGAATGTTTTGTATTGTAACATCCATGTCTGTGCATGGAGGTAGAAATAGATTAGTTTACGTAACGTCCTTTCCTACTAGAGAAAGTTTGAAAGGGCTTATGTTATTCCAGAGATTTTTTTTCTTCAAAATATTTAACTCAAAATAACTTGGATAGTTGTTTTAACAAATAATCAAAACAATTGATGATTATGCTAAGTTCAAGAAGTAATAGATATCGTAATACTGACGTGAATTCCGTGGGCCCAAAACGCCCTTCACCCGGGGGGAGTGGTCGATCGATGTAACGTCTCTATTCCTCTCGGTGTTTAACCAAAACATGACCAATGTTCGTCATTTTGTACTGTTATTTTTTCACATAATTAAAAGTCCCATGAATCACTGAAGTAGGTGGCTATCTCAGCGAAACTTCGTCTTCAATTCCACATTGACCACTAAGCCATCAGAAGGGTAACATTTGAACAATTTGACGCTGAAGATTGAAATGAAATCGTTTTCGCAGCGTTCTGCATAGCTATATAGCTCTATGCATATCACGCTATGGCACAGAGTACAACAAACTTGGCAGCATGCCACCAAATAAATTATGCCTAATACACTACACGTGTACGCCACAAGTGTTACGCACAACCAATGGGGAAATTTCGTAGTTCTTTATACAAGAAATTGTGAATTTTCAAACTCGATTTTGAACCAGAAGACGAGCTCAAAATGGGATCACGTCTGCGAGGCATTTACGGAGTTTTTAACGAACTTTCCGATGATGTGTCGATTGTAACAACCCATCATGTAGATCAAAAGTTATGATTTTTTGAAATAATAAATTTTGAAAATTCATAACTCAAGAATTGATGACGTCATCGTGACATAACTCAAACGGTTTCTTCTCCTTATACATATCTAACTATGTGTGAAGTTTCAACTTTATATGTGCTTGGGAAGTGTGATTTTTTTAGCGGACAATCGCCGCTAATAAGCAGAATGGATGATCACTGGAGCGTGCTCTGCTGCACCGCTAATACACTACACGTTGTGTGTATGCCTACGTGCAATGTTTATGCACATACCAATGGGGATTTACGTTGTTCTTTAGACGTGAATTTTGAAATTTTCAACCTCTCTTTTGAGCCGGAAGACAACATCAAAATGGGGTCATGTCTGTGGGGCGTTTACGGAGTTTTCAATGACGATTCCGATGATGTTTCGATTGTAAGAATCCCTCATGTAGATCAAAAGTTATGATTTTTTGAATTAATAAACTTTGAATATTCATAACTCAAGAATTGATGACGTCATCATGACGTAACTCACACGGTTTCTTCTCCTAATAAATCGCTAACTATGTGTGAAGTTTCAAGTTCATACAAATTTGGGAAAGGCGCTTTTGTTAGCGGACAAGGGACGTGGAGAAGAAGAAGAAGAAGTATGAAGAACTAGAGATTGAGAGTTTGTGAACAAACTCAAGTTGTTCGGTTTCTGGGAGTAAAAGCCTGGATTAAAAAACAAATACTATACCTTGCTTTGTTCTCAAGATTTGTAATAAATGATTCAAATTACAAAAACTGTCAAAACCACATGATTACGTCATCTAGTAAAAGTGTATGTTTGGTGACGTCATCGGTAATATTTGTTTTAAACCAGACCTTTGCCAAACTTGTATGGTGTGATGGTAAAGCATCAAAGGATGTTTATTTCGACCTATAAGACAATCAACCACGCCCTTTCAAATCATTTCACAGTCACTTCCCGTTTAAACAGGTCAAAAGGTCAACAAAAGTTCACAAACATATCCATTTCTGTCAAGTACGTAAAGCCCTTTCATATGATGTACAGATTGTCAAAACAGCTTATGTAGTTTAGGAAATATGAACTAAGGAAATATTGGCTGACGACTGAAGAAAATACTGTAAGGGGCATGTACTTTTTAACCGCCTTGAACGAAGACTATTCTTCATGAAGCTTTTTCGCGCTCTATTGATAATATTTTAAAAAAGAAGTAAAAAAAAGAAAACGTGGATCAAAAATAATGATTTTTTGAAATAATAATTTGAATTTTTATTACTCAAGAATGGATGACGTCATCATGACCTAACTAACACATTATTCCACTCCTAATGCATATCTAACTATGTGCGAAGTTTCAAGTTCATACGAGTTTGGGAAGTGTGCTTTTGTTCGAGGCAAGGGACGAAGAGAAGAAGACGATGAAAATCTGGATTGTTTTATTGATTTGTTTGTACTAAAGTTTTGTTTAATCCGGCAGTTTTTTTAGCAAGACCACTCCTAATTGCTTGGGCCTTATGCTTTAACCATTCTGTTTTCTTTGAATGTTTTGTATTGTAACATCCATGTCTGTGCATGGAGGTAGAAATAGATTAGTTTACGTAACGTCCTTTCCTACTAGAGAAAGTTCGAAAGGGCTTATGTTATTCCAGAGATTTTTTTTCTTCAAAATATTTAACTCAAAATAACTTGGATAGTTGTTTTAACAAATAATCAAAACAATTGATGATTATGCTAAGTTCAAGAAGTAATAGATATCGTAATACTGACGTGAATTCCGTGGGCCCAAAACGCCCTTCACCCGGGGGGAGTGGTCGATCGATGTAACGTCTCTATTCTTCTCGGTGTTTAACCAAAACATGACCAATGTTCGTCATTTTGTTAAAAGTCCCATGAATCACTGAAGTAGGTGGCCATCTCAGCGAAACTTCGTCTTCAATTCCACATTGACCACTAAGCCATCAGAAGGGTAACATTTGGACAATTTGATGCTGAAGATTGAAATGAAATCGTTTTCGCAGCGTTCTGCATAGCTATATAGCTCTATGCGTATCACGCTATGGCACAGAGTACAACAAACTTGGCAGCATGCCACCAAATAAATTATGCCTAATACACTACACGTGTACGCCACAAGTGTTACGCACAACCAGTGGGGAAATTTCGTAGTTCTTTATACAAGAAATTGTGAATTTTCGAACTCGATTTTGAACCAGAAGACGAGCTCAAAATGGGATCACGTCTGCGAGGCATTTACGGAGTTTTTAACGAACTTTCCGATGATGTGTCGATTGTAACAACCCATCTTGTAGATCAAAAGTTATGATTTTTTGAAATAATAAATTTTGAAAATTCATAACTCAAGAATTGATGACGTCATCGTGACACAACTCAAACTGTTTCTTCTCCTTATACATATCTAACTATGTGTATAGTTTCAACTTTATATGTGCTTGGGAAGTGTGATTTTTTTAGCGGACAATCGCCGCTAATAAGCAGAATGGATGATCACTAGAGCGTGCTCTGCTGCACCACTAACACACTACACGTTGTGTGTATGCCTACGTGCAATGTTTATGCACATACCAATGGGGATTTACGTTGTTCTTTAGACGTGAATTTTGAAATTTTCAACCTCTCTTTTGAGCCGGAAGACAACATCAAAATGGGGTCATGTCTGTGGGGCGTTTACGGAGTTTTCAATGACGATTCCGATGATGTTTCGATTGTAAGAATCCCTCATGTAGATCAAAAGTTATGATTTTTTGAATTAATAAACTTTGAATATTCATAACTCAAGAATTGATGACGTCATCATGACGTAACTCACACGGTTTCTTCTCCTAATAAATCGCTAACTATGTGTGAAGTTTCAAGTTCATACAAATTTGGGAAAGGCGCTTTTGTTAGCGGACAAGGGACGCTGAGAAGAAGAAGAAGAAGAAGATAAAGTAAAAAAAACCGAACAAAAATAAGAGGTGTTCGGGTTCAATACCCGAACACCTAAAAAGAAAAAAAACGAACAAAAATAAGAGATGTTCCGGGCTGTTGGCCCGAACACCTAAAAAGAAAAAAAAAAACGAACAAAAACTAGATATAGTGTTTGTAAAAACAAACACTAGGTGTTCGGCTGTTGTTGGGTCAGTGTTTGAATAAATGAAACAAGTATTGTAAGTATCCCGTCAAATTACAAAGAAATCAAAACCAAAGCGTTTTCTCGATGTGTAAAGATTTTATGGAAAAAGCATCAAAAAGTGTACATTTCAACCTAAAAGCCTTTAAATAATGCCTTTTTAAAGCATTTTACAGGCTCTTCCAGTTTAAAAAGGTCAACAAGTCAAGAGAAGGTCACCAACATACCCATTTTTGTGGAATACGTGAGGCCCTTTCATATGATGTATAGATTGTCAAAATAGATTTTGTGTTTGAGGACACGTGAACTGATGAATAATGGCGACTGGAGAAGAGACTAACTAACCAGAAAGGAAATGTTTGTTGAAAACGCCTTGAAAACAGACTACGTACGTAAAGCCCTTTCATATGATGTATAGATTTTCAAAATAGCTTTTGTGGTTGAGGAAATGTGAACTGATGAATAATGACGACTGGAGAAGAGACTAACTAACCGGAAGGGAAATGTTTGTTGAAAAGCCATGAAAACAGACTACGTACGTAAAGCCCTTTCATATCATGTACAGATTGTCAAAATAGCTTTTGTGGTTGAGGACATAGGAACTATGCATAATGACGACTGGAGAAAAGACTAACTAACCGGAAAGGAAGTGTTTGTTGAAAACACCTTGAAAGCAGACTACATACGTAAAGCCCTTTCATATGATGTATAGATTGTCAAAATAACTTTTGTGGTTGAGGATTTAGGAGCTTAATGCATAATGACGACTGGAGAAGAGACTAACTAGCCGGAAAGGAAATGTATGTTGAAAACGCCTTAAAAACAGACTACAAAGGAGGCTATTTATAGGAGAAGAAAACAATAAATACAAAAATAAACAGTACAAATATTGGTCGCCACGTGGTCTCCCATCCAAATACTGACTGGGCCCGTTTTTGCTTAACCTCAGTGACCGGACGAGAACCGGTGTTATCAACGCAGTATGGTCGTTTATAAAACTAATTACTTTTGAAGAAAACTGACATTATGTTGAGAACGCCTCGAACGCAGACTAAAACGATCAAAACGCGGTGCAGAGAGTGACTATGCTCCTCAATGCACCGCATACTAACACATGGTGACCGCAATGCACCGCATGCTTACACGTGGTGACAAAGTAAGTGTACATGTAATCGTAAAATCTTTACGCGCAATCAATGGGGGAATTTTGTAGTTCTTTATACATGAATTTTGATATTTTCAACCTCTCGTTTGAGCCGGAAGACAAAATAAAAATGGGGTCATGTCTGTGAGGTGTTTACGGAGTTTTAATTGCCCTTTCCGATGATGTATGGATTGTAAAAATCCCTCATGTAGATCTAAAGTTATGATTTTTTGAAATAATAAACTTTGAATGAGTGTATCTCGTCAACTGATGACGTCATCGTGACGTAACAACTTTTGCATCATCTACTGGTTATTGTCTACCTGTGTGCAAAGTTTCAACTTAATACAAGCTTCGCAACTATGCTTTTTCTTGCGGACAATCGACAGCGAGAAGAATAAGAAAACCCCCCCCAAAAAAATAAAATAAAAAATAAAACGAACAAAATCAATGAGTTGTTCGGGCTGTTGCCCGAACACCTAATAAGAGGTGTTCCGGGCTGTTGGCCCGAACACCTAAAAAACCGAACAAAAATAAGAGGTGTTCGGGTTCAATACCCGAACACCTAAAAAGAAAAAAAAAACGAACAAAAATAAGAGGTGTTTCGGGCTGTTGGCCCGAACACCTAAAAAAATTCTGCACTCTCGAGTTCATTCCCGCAGTTACTGCAGGAGGGCATTTCCTTTCTATTTCTTTTCTTCCTTTTTTGTTTTTAAAGCCATTGGACACTTTCGGAAGATTTCAAATAACTTACAGGGTTTACATAAGGTAAAGGTGAAGACTTCTCAAGAAATATTGTTCCATGAAATGCTTTACTTTTTGAGAAAACATTAAAACAATATTAATTCTCGATATCGAGAATTACGGATTGATTTTAAACACATGTCATGACACGGCGAAACGTGCGGAAAGAAGGGGTGGGTTTTCCCGTTATCTTCTCCCGACTCCGATGACCAATTGAGCCTAAATTTTCACAGGTTTGTTATTTTATCTTTAAGTTGTAATACACGAAGTGTGGGCCTTGGACAATACTGTTTTTTACCGAAAGTGTCCAATGGCTTTAACGTCAGCCAATTATACACTTTCGGAACAGAAAAAAAAGTTCACATATTTACAAATAACTTACAGGGTTTATAGAAGATAATGGTGAAAGACTTCTCTTGAAATGTTATTCCATGAAATGCTTTACTTTTTGTAAAACAATTGTCAATTCTCGTCGTCGAGAATTTCGGATTTATTTTGAACACGTGTCATTACACCGCGAAACGTGCGGAAACAAAGGTGGGTTTTCCCGTTATTTTCTCCCGACTCCGATGACCGATTGAGCCTTAATTTTCGCAGGTGTGTTATTTTATATATAAGTTGTGATACACGAAGTGTGTGGGCCTTTGGACAATACTGTTTACCGAAAGTGTCCAATGGCTTTAACGGTGAATGCTATAATTATGATTATGAGTCAACTCGGTCCCAAGTCAACTCGGTCCCAAGTCAACTCGGTCCGTATGGTTGACGGAAAGTTCTTTGACGTCCTTTGACTTTGTACATTAAACGAGATGAGTGTGTACCGATCTCCAGGGTATATTCGATACCTTCAATAGCGTCTCATTTATATTCAACATGTGTTTGTTTCACTAGTGAATAATTGTGTTGGGCGAATAAATTTCAACTGAAAAACAATGAGTTCAATGTACGATTTATGAGAAAATTGATGTTTGGTTAAAGTCACCTGGAAGTGGTATTTTTTCAAAATAAAGCTTTTGTCACTAATATATGTGTTTTGATGAGTGGGGTGTGAATAAACAGTTAACTAAGGTTTAAAAAAAAACAGTTCTTATGTTATTTACAAATTTAAGAGTAGACCCCGACCCGAGAGGGCGCTGTTCGTGACGTCAATCGAGGCAGACTTTGCCTGTAATGCGTAGAGTAAACACAATTGCAAAAGTACATGTACGGACCAAGTCGTGAGTTTGTACGTTTCAAAAAAAATAAAAATGTTTTTTTTCCGGCAATGCCGACCAGGTGTATTGCTGCTGAATGCAGAAAAACACTTTTTGAAATGTACCAATTCACGACTTGGACGTACATGTACTTTGCACGTGTGTTTACTATACGCATTGCAGGCAAAGTCTGCCTCGATTGACGTCACAAAAGGGGTAGGCGGAGTCAGCCCCCATCAACTTTATATATTTTTTAAACATATAAATCGTGACAAACAATTACTAAAAAAATGTTTTACTGTTTGTAAGCATATACTCTTATGTTTGAAAGAAAAAAAAATTCTATTTCCAGCCAGGTGACAAAAAAAAATAATACTAAACAAAACTTTCCAGTTAACTTACAAAAAAGTAAGTAAACTTACACGAACATAATAATATTATCAAGTTAACTTACACGAAACTACAATAAAATGATTTTAAAAACATAAAGGTTGGTCGAAGGACAGAGTTGACCTGGGACCGAGTTGACTTGGGACCGAGTTGGCTTGGAACTGTGGGACCTGAACGTGTGTACACATTACGTGGGCCTAAAGATCAACTGCACACTGCGCGTGCTGACCATTATATCATATCCCATGAATCACCGCGACTCCTTTCAAACTTTAACCCGCATGCTTTTCGTTTTGCCGGGGCTCTTTGCGTTTTGCCGTGGCTCTTTTCGTTTTGCCGTGGCGCTTTTCGTTTTGTCGTGGCGCTTTTTGTTTTGCCGTGGCGCTTTTTGTTTTGCCGTGGCGCTTTTTGTTTTGCCGTGGCGCTTTTTGTTTTGCCGTGGCGCTTTTTGTTTTGCCGTGGCTCTTTGCGTATTGCCGTGGCGCTTTTGCGTATTGCCGTGGCGCTTTTTGTTTTGCCGTGGCGCTTTTTGTTTTGCCGTGGGAATTTTTGTTTTGCCGTGGCGCTTTTTGTTTTGCCGTGACAGTTGTGGGCCACCGTACATCACACACTCTTCTCGCATCGCAAAGCCAGCAACTTTTTCAAATCTCAGCATTCCTACCATGTTGAGATACACCAAGTGAGGATACAGGGTCGATTTCACAAAGAGTAGGACTCGTCTTATGTTAAGACGAGTAACTCGTCCTAACTTAGGATTAATCTTGAGGTCTGCATGAGTGCAGGGTTGGGACTCGTCCTAAGTCCTAAGATTAGTCTTAAGTTAGGAAGAGTTTGTGAAATAGTATCAATTGTCTTTAAACCGTGTTTGTATTCTGTTGAAGTTTGGCTGATATATGACATTTCCCGATTTACTAATTCTTGGATCTCTTGTTTATCGGGGTTTTAAACTAGAGATCCAAGATGGCCGCCAAAATTAGTAAATCGGGAAATGTCATATCAGCCAAACTTCAACAGAATACAAACACGGTTTAAAGACAACTGACACTATTATAGGTAATTGTCAAAGACCAGTCTCCTCACTTGGTGTATCTCAACATTTACATAAAATAACAAACCTGTGAAAATTTGAGCTCATATTGAGAAGATAATTAGAGAATTATTTTATTGTCCACGTTAAAAAACATAGAAACTTGACATCCACCGGCCAAATTACAAGTATACACAATCAATATAAAAACTAAGTTACAAAATAAGTTAAGTTAGAAATACAAAGAAACAAAATACAAAAGACCCGCACACTAAAATGCTTAGAGGTTCTTTATATAAAGCGCTTTTCATGTGCGATGAAGCATGCGTAAATCCGGAGCTTAATAGAATCAGTTTTGTAGGATTTGAAACTTTGCATGGTGGAAATACGATATAGAAAGGTATGCGGTAACACCATGTAATGACTATCTTTATTGAGTTGGGGTGGTTCCGAAAAGAACCGTTGGTTTCAACTCGACGTTTCGATCAGTATGCTCTGATCGCTGGAGAAAGCTGGACTCTGATGCTGCAGGTGGATTGGCTGCATAGAGTTGTGATAAAAAGGTTTATAGAAGAGTTTGCGGTAACACCATGTAATAACAATCTCTAAATGAGTTGGGGTGGTTCTGAAAAGAACCGTTGGGTTAACTCGACGTTTCGATCAATATGCTCTGATCGTCTTCTGGAGAATGCTGGACTCTGATGCTGCATGCTGCTTAAGTACTAGGGGGGTGGATCAGCGGTGATGCACGAAGGCGGGAAATGTAGGCGGGAAGTGAACTCGATGATGCGTGGTGAAACCTGTGGTGTTGTGTGTGGGGGGGGGGGTGTGCTCACTGAACCGTGTCAGTAGGAACAAGCACAGGGGATAGTGAGGGTGTGGGGCCTAGGTGACTGAGGGTATAGATGACCCAAAGCAGTCTAATGTTGGGGCCTAGGGGGTGACCGTGGATATAGAATGTCCATTGGTCGGGAGAAGGGGGAGCCAGATGTCGCTGATGTGGAAGCCGATGTCTTGGGGTACGGTGTCATGCTTGTGGATCTCGATGGCCTCTCTAATGCGTCTAGGGTGCCACGCCTGGTTGTCAAATGTGATCAACAAGAGAGTGCAGCTATGGTCAAAATTATCCAAAAACATCATGTGCTAAGACAAATTTCGTCTATCGAGTAGCAAGAAAATAGAAGGCACTTCAGGGTGCCAAGCAACAACTGCTATATAAACACCGGGAAAAGCACGGATGACAAACAACATGTAAGGTTGCCAACATGAAAGTATAGTCTTTTTTTTACCCATACACCGATGTGTGTTAGCACTGTATACTCAGTACTTTCCCGAGTCCTGTGAAAAAAATATCACAGGCATGTTACTCGGGTGGGATTCGAAACCACGACCCTTGCAATTCTAAGGCAGTGTCTTACCAACTAGAGAGAGCTCGAAAATTAAAAAGTTTATTCCCCGGGCAGGGAAAAGGGAAGAGCGGCCATCTTGTTTTTCTAATTGTCAACTCTGGAAATCGCGTTTTGACACTGCAAACCGATCAAGTTGAGCACCCTGAACAACTTTCCTGTGTGGAGTCATGCAAAATTCGCAAAACCTAGGGAATTACAACTTTTTGGTGCAAAAGTGACGTCATAATTTGAAAAAAATCGTCGATTACCGCCAAAGTAAAACATTGATTGGGTTCAAATTTGCACCGGCAAACTCGGGTGGGGTATCCGCAAGAAGTAATCACGCTAATTCGGCTTTTCGGGAGCTCGAAAATTAAAAAGTTTATTCCCCGGCCAGGTAAAAGGGAAGAGCGGCCATCTTGTTTTTCTAATAGTCAACTCTGGAAATCGCGTTTTGACGGTGCAAATCGACCAAAGAGAGCATCCTGAACAACTTTCCTGTGTGGAGACATGCAAAGTTCGCAAAACCTTGGGAATTACAATTTTTTGGTGCAAAAGTGACGTCATAATTTGACCAAAAATCGTCGATTACCGCCAAAGTAAAACATTGACGGGGTTCAAATTTGCACAGGCACACTCGGGTGGGGTATCCGCAAGAAGTAATCACGCTAATTCGGCTTTTCGGGAGCTCGAAAATTAAACAGTTGATTCCCCTGGCAGGGAAAAGGGAAGAGCGGCCATCTTGTTTTTCTATTAGTCAACTCTGGAAATCGCGTTTTGACGGTGCAAATCGATCAAGTTGAGCATCCTGAACAACTTTCCTGTGTGGAGTCATGCAAAATTCGTAAAACCTAGGGAATTACATCTTTTTGGTGCAAAAGTGACGTCATAATTTGACCAAAAATCTTCGGTTACCGCCAAAGTAAAACATTGATTGGGTTCAAATTTGCACCGGCAAACTCGGGTGGGGTATCCGCAAGAAGTAATCACGCTAATTCGGCTTTTCGGGAGCTCGAAAATTAAAAAGTTTATTCCTGGGCAGGGAAAAGGGAAGAGCGGCCATCTTGTTTTTTTTAATAGTCAACTCTGGAAATCGCGTTTTGACGGTGCAAATCGACCAAGTTGAGCATCCTGAACAACTTTCCTGTGTGGAGTCATACAAAATTCGCAAAACCTTGGGAATTACAACTTTTTTGTGCAAAAGTTACGTCATAACTTGACCAAAAATCGTCGATTACCGCCAAAGTAAAACATTGGCGTGCTTCAAATTTGCACCGGCACACTCGGGTGGGGTATCCGCAAGAAGTAATCACGCTAATTCGGCTTTTCGGGGTGCCTCAAAAATTAAAAAGGTTATTCCCCGGGCAGGGAAAAGGGAAGAGCGGCCATCTTGTTTTTCTAATAGTCAACTCTGGAAATCGCGTTTTGACACTGCAAATCGATCAAGTTGAGCATCCTGAACAACTTTCCTGTGTGGAGTCATGCAAAATTCGCAAAACCTAGGGAATTACAACTTTTTGGTGCAAAAGTGACGTCATAATTTGACCAAAAATCGTCGATTACCGCCAAAGTAAAACATTGACTGGGTTCGAATTTGCACCGGCAAACTCGGGTGGGGTATCCGCAAGAGTAATCACGCTAATTCGGCTTTTCGGGAGCTCGAAAATTAAAAGGTTTATTCCCCGGCCAGGTAAAAGGGAAGAGCGGCCATCTTGTTTTTCTAATAGTCAACTCTGGAAATCGCGTTTTGACGGTGCAAATCGACCAAAGAGAGCATCCTGAACAACTTTCCTGTGTGGAGACATGCAAAGTTTGCAAAACCTTGGGAATTACACTTTTTTGGTGCAAAAGTGACGTCATAATTTGACCAAAAATCGTCGATTACCGCCAAAGTAAAACATTGGCGTGTTTCAAATTTGCACCTGCACACTCGGGTGGGGTATCCGCAAGAAGTAATCACGCTAATTCGGTTTTTCGGGGTGCCTCAAAAATTAAAAAGGTTATTCCCCGGGCAGGGAAAAGGGAAGAGCGGCCATCTTGTTTTTCTAATAGTCAACTCTGGAAATCGCGTTTTGACGGTGCAAATCGACCAAGTTGAGCATCCTGAACAACTTTCCTGTGTGGAGTCATGCAAAATTCGCAAAACCTTTGGAATTACAACTTTTTGGTGCAAAAGTGACGTCATAACTTGACCAAAAATCGTCGATTACCGCCAAAGTAAAACATTGGCGTGCTTCAAATTTGCACCGGCACACTCGGGTGGGGTATCCGCAAGAGTAATCACGCTAATTGAGCTTTTCGGGAGCTCGAAAATTAAAAAGTTTATTCCCCGGGCAGGGAAAAGGGAAGAGCGGCCATCTTGTTTTTCTAATAGTCAACTCTGGAAATCGCGTTTAGACGGTGCAAATCGACCAAGTTGAGCATCCTGAACAACTTTCCTGTGTGGAGACATGCAAAATTCGCAAAACCTTGGGAATTACAACTTTTTGGTGCAAAAGTGACGTCATAATTTGACCAAAAATCGTCGATTACCGCCAAAGTAAAACATTGGCGTGGTTTAAATTTGCACCGGCACACTTGGGTGGGGTATCCGCAAGAAATAACCACGCTTATTCGGCTTTTCGGGGTGCACGAAAATTAAAAAAGGTTATTCCCCGGGCAGGGAAGAGGGAAGAGCGGCCTTCTTGTTTTTCTAATAGTCAACTCTGGAAATCGCGTTTTGACGGTGCAAATCGACCAAGTTGAGCATCCTGAACAACTTTCCTGTGTGGAGTCATGCAAAATTCGCAAAACCTTGGGAATTACAACTTTTTGGTGCAAAAGTGACGTCATAATTTGACCAAAAATCGTCGATAACCGCCAAAGTAAAATATTGGCGTGGTTCAAATTTGCACCGGCACACTCGGGTGGGGTATCCGCAAGAAGTAATCACGCTAATTCGGCTTTTCGGGAGCTCGAAAATTAAACAGTTGATTCCCCTGGCAGGGAAAAGGGAAGAGCGGCCATCTTGTTTTTCTATTAGTCAACTCTGGAAATCGCGTTTTGACGGTGCAAATCGATCAAGTTGAGCATCCTGAACAACTTTCCTGTGTGGAGTCATGCAAAATTCGTAAAACCTAGGGAATTACATCTTTTTGGTGCAAAAGTGACGTCATAATTTGACCAAAAATCTTCGGTTACCGCCAAAGTAAAACATTGATTGGGTTCAAATTTGCACCGGCAAACTCGGGTGGGGTATCCGCAAGAAGTAATCACGCTAATTCGGCTTTTCGGGAGCTCGAAAATTAAAAAGTTTATTCGTGGGCAGGGAAAAGGGAAGAGCGGCCATCTTGTTTTTTTTAATAGTCAACTCTGGAAATCGCGTTTTGACGGTGCAAATCGACCAAGTTGAGCATCCTGAACAACTTTCCTGTGTGGAGTCATGCACAATTCGCAAAACCTAGGGAATAACAACTTTTTTGTGCAAAAGTGACGTTATAATTTGACCAAAAATCTTCGATTACCGCCAAAGTAAAACATTGATGGGGTTCAAATTTGCACCGACACACTCGGGTGGGGTATCCGCAAGAAGTAATCACGCTAATTCGGTTTTTCGGGGTGCCACGAAAATTAAAAAGTTTATTCCCCGGCCAGGTAAAAGGGAAGAGCGGCCATCTTGTTTTTCTAATAGTCAACTCTGGAAATCGCGTTTTGACGGTGCAAAACGACCAAGTTGAGCATCCTGAACAACTTTCCTGTGTGGAGACATGCAAAATTCGCAAAACCTTGGGAATTACAACTTTTTTGTGCAATAGTGACGTCATAATTTGACCAAAAATCGTCGATTACCGCCAGAGTAAAACATTGGCGTGGTTTCAAATTTGCACCGGCACAATCGGGTGGGATATCCGCAAGAAGTAATCACGCTAATTCGGCTTTTCGGGAGCTCGAACATTAAAATTTTTTTTTCCGTGGCAGGGAAAAGGGAAGAGCGGCCATCTTGTTTTTCTAATTATAGTCAACTCTGGAAATCGCGTTTTGACGGTGCAAATCGACCATGTTGAGCATCCTGAACAACTTTCCTGTGTGGAGTCATGCACAATTCGCAAAACCTTGGGAATTACAACTTTTTGGTGCAAAAGTGACGTCATAATTTGACCAAAAATCGTCGATTACCGCCAAAGTAAAACATTGACGGGGTTCAAATTTGCACCGGCACACTCGGGTGGGGTATCCGCAAGAAGTAATCACGCTAATTCGGTTTTTCGGGGTGCCACGAAAATTAAAAAGTTTATTCCCCGGGCAGGGAAAAGGGAAGAGCGGCCATCTTGTTTTTCTAATAGTCAACTCTGGAAATCGCGTTTTGACGGTGCAAATCGACCAAGTTGAGCATCCTGAACAACTTTCCTGTGTGGAGTCATGCAAAATTCGCAAAACCTTGGGAATTACAACATTTTGGTGCAAAAGTGACGTCATAATTTGACCAAAAATCGTCGATTACCGCCAAAGTAAAAACATTGACGGGGTTCAAATTTGCACGGGCACACTCGGGTGGGGTATCCGCAAGAAGTAATCACGCTAATTCGGCTTTTCGGGGTGCCTCGAAAATTAAAAAGGTTATTCCCCGGGCAGGAAAAAGGGAAGAGCGGCCATCTTGTTTTTCTAATAGTCAACTCTGGAAATCGCGTTTTGACGGTGCAAATCGACCAAGTTGAGCATCCTGAACAACTTTCCTGTGTGGAGTCATGCAAAATTCGCAAAACCTTGGGAATTACAACTTTTTGGTGCAAAAGTGACGTCATAATTTGACCAAAAATCGTCGATTACCGCCAAAGTAAAACATTGAGGGGGTTCAAATTTGCACAGGCACACTCGGGTGGGGTATCCGCAAGAAGTAATCACGCTAATTCGGATTTCGGGGTGCCTCGAAAATTAAAAAGGTTATTCCCCGGGCAGGGAAAAGGGAAGAGCGGCCATCTTGTTTTTCTTATAGTCAACTCAGGAAACCGCGTTTTGACGGTGCAAATCGATCAAGTTGAGCATCCTGAACAACTTTCCTGTGTGGAGTCATGCAAAATTTGCAAAACCTTGGGAAATACAACTTTTTGGTGCAAAAGTGACGTCATAATTTGACCAAAAATCGTCGATTACCGCCAAAGTAAAACATTGACGGGGTTCAAACTTGCACGGGCACACTCGGGTGGGGTATCCGCAAGAAGTAATCACGCTAATTCGGCTTTTCGGGGTGCCTCGAAAATAAAAAAAGGTTATTCCCCGGGCAGGGAAAAGGGAAGAGCGGCCATCTTGTTTTTCTAATAGTCAACTCTGGAAATCGCGTTTTGACGGTGCAAATCGACCAAGTTGAGCATCCTGAACAACTTTCCTGTGTGGAGTCATGCAAAATTTGCAAAACCTAGGGAAATACAACTTTTTGGTGCAAAAGTGACGTCATAATTTGACCACAAATCGTCGATTACCGCCAAAGTAAAACATTGACGTGGTTCAAATTTGCACGGGCACACTCGGGTGGGGTATCCGCAAGAAGTAATCACGCTAATTCGGTTTTTCGGGGTGCCACGAAAATTAAAAAGTTTATTCCCCGGCCAGGTAAGAGGGAAGAGCGGCCATCTTGTTTTTCTAGTAGTCAACTCTGGAAACCGCGTTTTGACGGTGCAAATCGATCAAGTTGAGCATCCTGAACAACTTTCCTGTGTGGAGTCATGCAAAAATCGCAAAACCTAGGGAATTACAACTTTTTGGTGCAAAAGTGACGTCATAACTTGACCAAAAATCGTCGATTACCGCCAAAGTAAATCATTGGCGTGCTTCAAATTTGCACCGGCACACTCGGGTGGGGTATCCGCAAGAAGTAATCACGCTAATTCGGCTTTTCGGGGTGCCTCGAAAATTAAAAAGGTTATTCCCCGGGCAGGAAAAAGGGAAGTGCGGCCATCTTGTTTTTCTAATAGTCAACTCTGGAAATCGCGTTTTGACGGTGCAAATCGACCAAGTTGAGCATCCTGAACAACTTTCCTGTGTGGAGTCATGCAAAAATCGCAAAACCTTGGGAATTACAACATTTTGGTGCAAAAGTGACGTCATAATTTGACCAAAAATCGTCGACTACCGCCAAAGAAAACATTGACGGGGTTCAAATTTGCACGGGCACACTCGGGTGGGGTATCCGCAAGAAGTAATCACGCTAATTCGGCTTTTCGGGGTGCCTCGAAAATTAAAAAGGTTATTCCCCGGGCAGGAAAAAGGGAAGAGCGGCCATCTTGTTTTTCTAATAGTCAACTCTGGAAATCGCGTTTTGACGGTGCAAATCGACCAAGTTTAGCATCCTGAACAACTTTCCTGTGTGGAGTCATGCAAAATTCGCAAAACCTTGGGAATTACAACTTTTTGGTGCAAAAGTGACGTCATAATTTGACCAAAAATCGTCGATTATCGCCAAAGTAAAACATTGACGGGGTTCAAATTTGCACCGGCACACTCGGGTTGGGTATCCGCAAGAAGTAATCACGCTAATTCGGTTTTTCGGGGTGCCACGAAAATTAAAAAGTTTATTCCCCGGGCAGGGAAAAGGGAAGAGCGGCCATCTTGTTTTTCTAATAGTCAACTCTGGAAATCGCGTTTTGACGGTGCAAATCGACCAAGTTGAGCATCCTGAACAACTTTCCTGTGTGGAGTCATGCAAAATTCGCAAAACCTTGGGAATTACAACATTTTGGTGCAAAAGTGACGTCATAATTTGACCAAAAATCGTCGATTACCGCCAAAGTAAAACATTGACGGGGTTCAAATTTGCACCGGCACACTCGGGTGGGGTATCCGCAAGAAGTAATCACGCTAATTCGGCTTTTCGGGGTGCCTCGAAAATTAAAAAGGTTATTCCCCGGGCAGGAAAAAGGGAAGAGCGGCCATCTTGTTTTTCTAATAGTCAACTCTGGAAATCGCGTTTTGACGGTGCAAATCGACCAAGTTGAGCATCCTGAACAACTTTCCTGTGTGGAGTCATGCACAATTCGCAAAACCTTGGGAATTACAACTTTTTTGTGCAAAAGTGACGTCATAATTTGACCAAAAATCGTCGATTACCGCCAAAGTAAAACATTGAGGGGGTTGAAATTTGCACCGGCACACTCGGGTGGGGTATCCGCAAGAAGTAATCACGCTAATTCGGTTTTTCGGGGTGCCACGAAAATTAAAAAGGTTATTCCCCGGGCAGGGAAAAGGGAAAAGCGGCCATCTTGTTTTTCTAATAGTCAACTCTGGAAATCGCGTTTTGACGGTGCAAATCGACCAAGTTGAGCATCCTGAACAACTTTCCTGTGTGGAGTCATGCAAAATTTGCAAAACCTAGGGAAATACAACTTTTTGGTGCAAAAGTGACGTCATAATTTGACCACAAATCGTCGATTACCGCCAAAGTAAAACATTGACGTGGTTCAAATTTGCACGGGCACACTCGGGTGGGGTATCCGCAAGAAGTAATCACGCTAATTCGGTTTTTCGGGGTGCCACGAAAATTAAAAAGTTTATTCCCCGGCCAGGTAAGAGGGAAGAGCGGCCATCTTGTTTTTCTAGTAGTCAACTCTGGAAACCGCGTTTTGACGGTGCAAATCGATCAAGTTGAGCATCCTGAACAACTTTCCTGTGTGGAGTCATGCAAAAATCGCAAAACCTAGGGAATTACAACTTTTTGGTGCAAAAGTGACGTCATAACTTGACCAAAAATCGTCGATTACCGCCAAAGTAAATCATTGGCGTGCTTCAAATTTGCACCGGCACACTCGGGTGGGGTATCCGCAAGAAGTAATCACGCTAATTCGGCTTTTCGGGGTGCCTCGAAAATTAAAAAGGTTATTCCCCGGGCAGGAAAAAGGGAAGTGCGGCCATCTTGTTTTTCTAATAGTCAACTCTGGAAATCGCGTTTTGACGGTGCAAATCGACCAAGTTGAGCATCCTGAACAACTTTCCTGTGTGGAGTCATGCAAAAATCGCAAAACCTTGGGAATTACAACATTTTGGTGCAAAAGTGACGTCATAATTTGACCAAAAATCGTCGACTACCGCCAAAGAAAACATTGACGGGGTTCAAATTTGCACGGGCACACTCGGGTGGGGTATCCGCAAGAAGTAATCACGCTAATTCGGCTTTTCGGGGTGCCTCGAAAATTAAAAAGGTTATTCCCCGGGCAGGAAAAAGGGAAGAGCGGCCATCTTGTTTTTCTAATAGTCAACTCTGGAAATCGCGTTTTGACGGTGCAAATCGACCAAGTTTAGCATCCTGAACAACTTTCCTGTGTGGAGTCATGCAAAATTCGCAAAACCTTGGGAATTACAACTTTTTGGTGCAAAAGTGACGTCATAATTTGACCAAAAATCGTCGATTATCGCCAAAGTAAAACATTGACGGGGTTCAAATTTGCACCGGCACACTCGGGTTGGGTATCCGCAAGAAGTAATCACGCTAATTCGGTTTTTCGGGGTGCCACGAAAATTAAAAAGTTTATTCCCCGGGCAGGGAAAAGGGAAGAGCGGCCATCTTGTTTTTCTAATAGTCAACTCTGGAAATCGCGTTTTGACGGTGCAAATCGACCAAGTTGAGCATCCTGAACAACTTTCCTGTGTGGAGTCATGCAAAATTCACAAAACCTTGGGAATTACAACATTTTGGTGCAAAAGTGACGTCATAATTTGACCAAAAATCGTCGATTACCGCCAAAGTAAAACATTGACGGGGTTCAAATTTGCACCGGCACACTCGGGTGGGGTATCCGCAAGAAGTAATCACGCTAATTCGGCTTTTCGGGGTGCCTCGAAAATTAAAAAGGTTATTCCCCGGGCAGGAAAAAGGGAAGAGCGGCCATCTTGTTTTTCTAATAGTCAACTCTGGAAATCGCGTTTTGACGGTGCAAATCGACCAAGTTGAGCATCCTGAACAACTTTCCTGTGTGGAGTCATGCAAAATTCGCAAAACCTTGGGAATTACAACTTTTTGGTGCAAAAGTGACGTCATAATTTGACCAAAAATCGTCGATTATCGCCAAAGTAAAACATTGACGGGGTTCAAATTTGCACGGGCACACTCGGGTGGGGTATCCGCAAGAAGTAATCACGCTAATTCGGCTTTTCGGGGTGCCTCGAAAATTAAAAAGGTTATTCCCCGGGCAGGAAAAAGGGAAGAGCGGCCATCTTGTTTTTCTAATAGTCAACTCTGGAAATCGCGTTTTGACGGTGCAAATCGACCAAGTTGAGCATCCTGAACAACTTTCCTGTGTGGAGTCATGCAAAATTCGCAAAACCTTGGGAATTACAACTTTTTGGTGCAAAAGTGACGTCATAATTTGACCAAAAATCGTCGATTATCGCCAAAGTAAAACATTGACGGGTTCAAATTTGCACCGGCACACTCGGGTGGGGTATCCGCAAGAAGTAATCACGCTAATTCGGTTTTTCGGGGTGCCACGAAAATTAAAAAGTTTATTCCCCGGCCAGGTAAAAGGGAAGAGCGGCCATCTTGTTTTTCTAGTAGTCAACTCTGGAAATCGCGTTTTGACGGTGCAAATCGACCAAGTTGAGCATCCTGAACAATTTTCCTGTGTGGAGTCATGCAAAATTCGCAAAACCTAGGGAATTACAACTTTTTGGTGCAAAAGTGACGTCATAACTTGACCAAAAATCGTCGATTACCGCCAAAGTAAATCATTGGCGTGCTTCAAATTTGCACCGGCACACTCGGGTGGGGTATCCGCAAGAAGTAATCACGCTAATTCGGCTTTTCGGGGTGCCTCGAAAATTAAAAAGGTTATTCCCCGGGCAGGAAAAAGGGAAGAGCGGCCATCTTGTTTTTCTAATAGTCAACTCTGGAAATCGCGTTTTGACGGTGCAAATCGACCAAGTTGAGCATCCTGAACAACTTTCCTGTGTGGAGTCATGCAAAATTCGCAAAACCTTGGGAATTACAACTTTTTGGTGCAAAAGTGACGTCATAATTTGACCAAAAATCGTCGATTATCGCCAAAGTAAAACATTGACGGGGTTCAAATTTGCACCGGCACACTCGGGTGGGGTATCCGCAAGAAGTAATCACGCTAATTCGGTTTTTCGGGGTGCCACGAAAATTAAAAAGTTTATTCCCCGGGCAGGGAAAAGGGAAGAGCGGCCATCTTGTTTTTCTAATAGTCAACTCTGGAAATCGCGTTTTGACGGTGCAAATCGACCAAGTTGAGCATCCTGAACAACTTTCCTGTGTGGAGTCATGCAAAAATCGCAAAACCTTGGGAATTACAACATTTTGGTGCAAAAGTGACGTCATAATTTGACCAAAAATCGTCGATTACCGCCAAAGTAAAACATTGACGGGGTTCAAATTTGCACGGGCACACTCGGGTGGGGTATCCGCAAGAAGTAATCACGCTAATTCGGCTTTTCGGGGTGCCTCGAAAATTAAAAAGGTTATTCCCCGGGCAGGAAAAAGGGAAGAGCGGCCATCTTGTTTTTCTAATAGTCAACTCTGGAAATCGCGTTTTGACGGTGCAAATCGACCAAGTTGAGCATCCTGAACAACTTTCCTGTGTGGAGTCATGCAAAATTCGCAAAACCTTGGGAATTACAACTTTTTGGTGCAAAAGTGACGTCATAATTTGACCAAAAATCGTCGATTACCGCCAAAGTAAAACATTGACGGGGTTCAAATTTGCACGGGCACACTCGGGTGGGGTATCCGCAAGAAGTAATCACGCTAATTCGGCTTTTCGGGGTGTCTCGAAAATTAAAAAGGATATTCCCCGGGCAGGGAAAAGGGAAGAGCGGCCATCTTGTTTTTCTAATAGTCAACTCTTGAAATCGCGTTTTGACGGTGCAAATCGACCAAGTTGAGCATCCTGAACAACTTTCCTGTGTGGAGTCATGCAAAATTCGCAAAACCTTGGGAATTACAACTTTTTGGTGCAAAAGTGACGTCATAATTTGACCAAAAATCGTCGATTACCGCCAAAGTAAAACATTGACGGGTTCAAATTTGCACCGGCACACTCGGGTGGGGTATCCGCAAGAAGTAATCACGCTAATTCGGTTTTTCGGGGTGCCACGAAAATTAAAAAGTTTATTCCCCGGCCAGGTAAAAGGGAAGAGCGGCCATCTTGTTTTTCTAGTAGTCAACTCTGGAAATCGCGTTTTGACGGTGCAAATCGACCAAGTTGAGCATCCTGAACAATTTTCCTGTGTGGAGTCATGCAAAATTCGCAAAACCTAGGGAATTACAACTTTTTGGTGCAAAAGTGACGTCATAACTTGACCAAAAATCGTCGATTACCGCCAAAGTAAATCATTGGCGTGCTTCAAATTTGCACCGGCACACTCGGGTGGGGTATCCGCAAGAAGTAATCACGCTAATTCGGCTTTTCGGGGTGCCTCGAAAATTAAAAAGGTTATTCCCCGGGCAGGAAAAAGGGAAGAGCGGCCATCTTGTTTTTCTAATAGTCAACTCTGGAAATCGCGTTTTGACGGTGCAAATCGACCAAGTTGAGCATCCTGAACAACTTTCCTGTGTGGAGTCATGCAAAATTCGCAAAACCTTGGGAATTACAACTTTTTGGTGCAAAAGTGACGTCATAATTTGACCAAAAATCGTCGATTACCGCCAAAGTAAAACATTGAGGGGGTTGAAATTTGCACCGGCACACTCGGGTGGGGTATCCGCAAGAAGTAATCACGCTAATTCGGATTTCGGGGTGCCACGAAAATTAAAAAGGTTATTCCCCGGGCAGGGAAAAGGGAAGAGCTGCCATCTTGTTTTTCTTATAGTCAACTCTGGAAACCGCGTTTTGACGGTGCAAATCGACCAAGTTGAGCATCCTGAACAACTTTCCTGTGTGGAGTCATGCAAAAATCGCAAAACCTTGGGAATTACAACATTTTGGTGCAAAAGTGACGTCATAATTTGACCAAAAATCGTCGATTACCGCCAAAGAAAACATTGACGGGGTTCAAATTTGCACGGGCACACTCGGGTGGGGTATCCGCAAGAAGTAATCACGCTAATTCGGCTTTTCGGGGTGCCTCGAAAATTAAAAAGGTTATTCTCCAGGCAGGAAAAAGGGAAGAGCGGCCATCTTGTTTTTCTAATAGTCAACTCTGGAAATCGCGTTTTGACGGTGCAAATCGACCAAGTTGAGCATCCTGAACAACTTTCCTGTGTGGAGTCATGCAAAATTCGCAAAACCTTGGGAATAACAACTTTTTGGTGCAAAAGTGACGTCATAATTTGACCAAAAATCGTCGATTACCGCCAAAGTAAAACATTGACGGGTTCAAATTTGCACCGGCACACTCGGGTGGGGTATCCGCAAGAAGTAATCACGCTAATTCGGTTTTTCGGGGTGCCACGAAAATTAAAAAGTTTATTCCCCGGCCAGGTAAAAGGGAAGAGCGGCCATCTTGTTTTTCTAGTAGTCAACTCTGGAAATCGCGTTTTGACGGTGCAAATCGACCAAGTTGAGCATCCTGAACAATTTTCCTGTGTGGAGTCATGCAAAATTCGCAAAACCTAGGGAATTACAACTTTTTGGTGCAAAAGTGACGTCATAACTTGACCAAAAATCGTCGATTACCGCCAAAGTAAATCATTGGCGTGCTTCAAATTTGCACCGGCACACTCGGGTGGGGTATCCGCAAGAAGTAATCACGCTAATTCGGCTTTTCGGGGTGCCTCGAAAATTAAAAAGGTTATTCCCCGGGCAGGAAAAAGGGAAGAGCGGCCATCTTGTTTTTCTAATAGTCAACTCTGGAAATCGCGTTTTGACGGTGCAAATCGACCAAGTTGAGCATCCTGAACAACTTTCCTGTGTGGAGTCATGCAAAATTCGCAAAACCTTGGGAATTACAACTTTTTGGTGCAAGAGTGACGTCATAATTTGACCAAAAATCGTCGATTATCGCCAAAGTAAAACATTGACGGGGTTCAAATTTGCACCGGCACACTCGGGTTGGGTATCCGCAAGAAGTAATCACGCTAATTCGGTTTTTCGGGGTGCCACGAAAATTAAAAAGTTTATTCCCCGGGCAGGGAAAAGGGAAGAGCGGCCATCTTGTTTTTCTAATAGTCAACTCTGGAAATCGCGTTTTGACGGTGCAAATCGACCAAGTTGAGCATCCTGAACAACTTTCCTGTGTGGAGTCATGCAAAATTCGCAAAACCTTGGGAATTACAACATTTTGGTGCAAAAGTGACGTCATAATTTGACCAAAAATCGTCGATTACCGCCAAAGTAAAACATTGACGGGGTTCAAATTTGCACCGGCACACTCGGGTGGGGTATCCGCAAGAAGTAATCACGCTAATTCGGCTTTTCGGGGTGCCTCGAAAATTAAAAAGGTTATTCCCCGGGCAGGAAAAAGGGAAGAGCGGCCATCTTGTTTTTCTAATAGTCAACTCTGGAAATCGCGTTTTGACGGTGCAAATCGACCAAGTTGAGCATCCTGAACAACTTTCCTGTGTGGAGTCATGCAAAATTCGCAAAACCTTGGGAATTACAACTTTTTGGTGCAAAAGTGACGTCATAATTTGACCAAAAATCGTCGATTATCGCCAAAGTAAAACATTGACGGGGTTCAAATTTGCACCGGCACACTCGGGTGGGGTATCCGCAAGAAGTAATCACGCTAATTCGGTTTTTCGGGGTGCCACGAAAATTAAAAAGTTTATTCCCCGGGCAGGGAAAAGGGAAGAGCGGCCATCTTGTTTTTCTAATAGTCAACTCTGGAAATCGCGTTTTGACGGTGCAAATCGACCAAGTTGAGCATCCTGAACAACTTTCCTGTGTGGAGTCATGCAAAAATCGCAAAACCTTGGGAATTACAACATTTTGGTGCAAAAGTGACGTCATAATTTGACCAAAAATCGTCGATTACCGCCAAAGTAAAACATTGACGGGGTTCAAATTTGCACGGGCACACTCGGGTGGGGTATCCGCAAGAAGTAATCACGCTAATTCGGCTTTTCGGGGTGCCTCGAAAATTAAAAAGGTTATTCCCCGGGCAGGAAAAAGGGAAGAGCGGCCATCTTGTTTTTCTAATAGTCAACTCTGGAAATCGCGTTTTGACGGTGCAAATCGACCAAGTTGAGCATCCTGAACAACTTTCCTGTGTGGAGTCATGCAAAATTCGCAAAACCTTGGGAATTACAACTTTTTGGTGCAAAAGTGACGTCATAATTTGACCAAAAATCGTCGATTACCGCCAAAGTAAAACATTGACGGGGTTCAAATTTGCACGGGCACACTCGGGTGGGGTATCCGCAAGAAGTAATCACGCTAATTCGGCTTTTCGGGGTGTCTCGAAAATTAAAAAGGATATTCCCCGGGCAGGGAAAAGGGAAGAGCGGCCATCTTGTTTTTCTAATAGTCAACTCTTGAAATCGCGTTTTGACGGTGCAAATCGACCAAGTTGAGCATCCTGAACAACTTTCCTGTGTGGAGTCATGCAAAATTCGCAAAACCTTGGGAATTACAACTTTTTGGTGCAAAAGTGACGTCATAATTTGACCAAAAATCGTCGATTACCGCCAAAGTAAAACATTGACGGGTTCAAATTTGCACCGGCACACTCGGGTGGGGTATCCGCAAGAAGTAATCACGCTAATTCGGTTTTTCGGGGTGCCACGAAAATTAAAAAGTTTATTCCCCGGCCAGGTAAAAGGGAAGAGCGGCCATCTTGTTTTTCTAGTAGTCAACTCTGGAAATCGCGTTTTGACGGTGCAAATCGACCAAGTTGAGCATCCTGAACAATTTTCCTGTGTGGAGTCATGCAAAATTCGCAAAACCTAGGGAATTACAACTTTTTGGTGCAAAAGTGACGTCATAACTTGACCAAAAATCGTCGATTACCGCCAAAGTAAATCATTGGCGTGCTTCAAATTTGCACCGGCACACTCGGGTGGGGTATCCGCAAGAAGTAATCACGCTAATTCGGCTTTTCGGGGTGCCTCGAAAATTAAAAAGGTTATTCCCCGGGCAGGAAAAAGGGAAGAGCGGCCATCTTGTTTTTCTAATAGTCAACTCTGGAAATCGCGTTTTGACGGTGCAAATCGACCAAGTTGAGCATCCTGAACAACTTTCCTGTGTGGAGTCATGCAAAATTCGCAAAACCTTGGGAATTACAACTTTTTGGTGCAAAAGTGACGTCATAATTTGACCAAAAATCGTCGATTACCGCCAAAGTAAAACATTGAGGGGGTTGAAATTTGCACCGGCACACTCGGGTGGGGTATCCGCAAGAAGTAATCACGCTAATTCGGATTTCGGGGTGCCACGAAAATTAAAAAGGTTATTCCCCGGGCAGGGAAAAGGGAAGAGCTGCCATCTTGTTTTTCTTATAGTCAACTCTGGAAACCGCGTTTTGACGGTGCAAATCGACCAAGTTGAGCATCCTGAACAACTTTCCTGTGTGGAGTCATGCAAAAATCGCAAAACCTTGGGAATTACAACATTTTGGTGCAAAAGTGACGTCATAATTTGACCAAAAATCGTCGATTACCGCCAAAGAAAACATTGACGGGGTTCAAATTTGCACGGGCACACTCGGGTGGGGTATCCGCAAGAAGTAATCACGCTAATTCGGCTTTTCGGGGTGCCTCGAAAATTAAAAAGGTTATTCTCCAGGCAGGAAAAAGGGAAGAGCGGCCATCTTGTTTTTCTAATAGTCAACTCTGGAAATCGCGTTTTGACGGTGCAAATCGACCAAGTTGAGCATCCTGAACAACTTTCCTGTGTGGAGTCATGCAAAATTCGCAAAACCTTGGGAATAACAACTTTTTGGTGCAAAAGTGACGTCATAATTTGACCAAAAATCGTCGATTACCGCCAAAGTAAAACATTGACGGGTTCAAATTTGCACCGGCACACTCGGGTGGGGTATCCGCAAGAAGTAATCACGCTAATTCGGTTTTTCGGGGTGCCACGAAAATTAAAAAGTTTATTCCCCGGCCAGGTAAAAGGGAAGAGCGGCCATCTTGTTTTTCTAGTAGTCAACTCTGGAAATCGCGTTTTGACGGTGCAAATCGACCAAGTTGAGCATCCTGAACAATTTTCCTGTGTGGAGTCATGCAAAATTCGCAAAACCTAGGGAATTACAACTTTTTGGTGCAAAAGTGACGTCATAACTTGACCAAAAATCGTCGATTACCGCCAAAGTAAATCATTGGCGTGCTTCAAATTTGCACCGGCACACTCGGGTGGGGTATCCGCAAGAAGTAATCACGCTAATTCGGTTTTTCGGGGTGCCTCGAAAATTAAAAAGGTTATTCCCCGGGCAGGAAAAAGGGAAGAGCGGCCATCTGGTTTTTCTAATAGTCAACTCTGGAAATCGCGTTTTGACGGTGCAAATCGACCAAGTTGAGCATCCTGAACAACTTTCCTGTGTGGAGTCATGCAAAATTCGCAAAACCTTGGGAATTACAACTTTTTGGTGCAAAAGTGACGTCATAATTTGACCAAAAATCGTCGATTACCGCCAAAGTAAAACATTGAGGGGGTTGAAATTTGCACCGGCACACTCGGGTGGGGTATCCGCAAGAAGTAATCACGCTAATTCGGATTTCGGGGTGCCACGAAAATTAAAAAGGTTATTCCCCGGGCAGGGAAAAGGGAAGAGCTGCCATCTTGTTTTTCTTATAGTCAACTCTGGAAACCGCGTTTTGACGGTGCAAATCGACCAAGTTGAGCATCCTGAACAACTTTCCTGTGTGGAGTCATGCAAAAATCGCAAAACCTTGGGAATTACAACATTTTGGTGCAAAAGTGACGTCATAATTTGACCAAAAATCGTCGATTACCGCCAAAGAAAACATTGACGGGGTTCAAATTTGCACGGGCACACTCGGGTGGGGTATCCGCAAGAAGTAATCACGCTAATTCGGCTTTTCGGGGTGCCTCGAAAATTAAAAAGGTTATTCTCCAGGCAGGAAAAAGGGAAGAGCGGCCATCTTGTTTTTCTAATAGTCAACTCTGGAAATCGCGTTTTGACGGTGCAAATCGACCAAGTTGAGCATCCTGAACAACTTTCCTGTGTGGAGTCATGCAAAATTCGCAAAACCTTGGGAATTACAACTTTTTGGTGCAAGAGTGACGTCATAATTTGACCAAAAATCGTCGATTATCGCCAAAGTAAAACATTGAGGGGGTTCAAATTTGCACCGGCACACTCGGGTTGGGTATCCGCAAGAAGTAATCACGCTAATTCGGTTTTTCGGGGTGCCACGAAAATTAAAAAGTTTATTCCCCTGGCAGGGAAAAGGGAAGAGCGGCCATCTTGTTTTTCTAATAGTCAACTCTGGAAATCGCGTTTTGACGGTGCAAATCGACCAAGTTGAGCATCCTGAACAACTTTCCTGTGTGGAGTCATGCAAAATTCGCAAAACCTTGGGAATTACAACATTTTGGTGCAAAAGTGACGTCATAATTTGACCAAAAATCGTCGATTACCGCCAAAGTAAAACATTGACGTGGTTCAAATTTGCACGGGCACACTCGGGTGGGGTATCCGCAAGAAGTAATCACGCTTATTCGGCTTTTCGGGGTGCCTCGAAAATTAAAAAGGTTATTCCCCGGGCAGGAAAAAGGGAAGAGCGGCCATCTTGTTTTTCTAATAGTCAACTCTGGAAATCGCGTTTTGACGGTGCAAATCGACCAAGTTGAGCATCCTGAACAACTTTCCTGTGTGGAGTCATGCAAAATTCGCAAAACCTTGGGAATTACAACTTTTTGGTGCAAAAGTGACGTCATAATTTGACCAAAAATCGTCGATTATCGCCAAAGTAAAACATTGACGGGGTTCAAATTTGCACCGGCACACTCGGGTGGGGTATCCGCAAGAAGTAATCACGCTAATTCGGTTTTTCGGGGTGCCACGAAAATTAAAAAGTTTATTCCCCGGGCAGGGAAAAGGGAAGAGCGGCCATCTTGTTTTTCTAATAGTCAACTCTGGAAATCGCGTTTTGACGGTGCAAATCGACCAAGTTGAGCATCCTGAACAACTTTCCTGTGTGGAGTCATGCAAAATTCGCAAAACCTTGGGAATTACAACATTTTGGTGCAAAAGTGACGTCATAATTTGACCAAAAATCGTCGATTACCGCCAAAGTAAAACATTGACGGGGTTCAAATTTGCACGGGCACACTCGGGTGGGGTATCCGCAAGAAGTAATCACGCTAATTCGGCTTTTCGGGGTGCCTCGAAAATTAAAAAGGTTATTCCCCGGGCAGGAAAAAGGGAAGAGCGGCCATCTTGTTTTTCTAATAGTCAACTCTGGAAATCGCGTTTTGACGGTGCAAATCGACCAAGTTGAGCATCCTGAACAACTTTCCTGTGTGGAGTCATGCAAAATTCGCAAAACCTTGGGAATTACAACTTTTTGGTGCAAAAGTGACGTCATAATTTGACCAAAAATCGTCGATTACCGCCAAAGTAAAACATTGAGGGGGTTCAAATTTGCACAGGCACACTCGGGTGGGGTATCCGCAAGAAGTAATCACGCTAATTCGGATTTCGGGGTGCCTCGAAAATTTAAAAGGTTATTCCCCGGGCAGGGAAAAGGGAAGAGCGGCCATCTTGTTTTTCTTATAGTCAACTCTGGAAACCGCGTTTTGACGGTGCAAATCGATCAAGTTGAGCATCCTGAACAACTTTCCTGTGTGGAGTCATGCAAAATTTGCAAAACCTAGGGAAATACAACTTTTTGGTGCAAAAGTGACGTCATAATTTGACCAAAAATCGTCGATTACCGCCAAAGTAAAACATTGACGGGGTTCAAATTTGCACGGGCACACTCGGGTGGGGTATCCGCAAGAAGTAATCACGCTAATTCGGCTTTTCGGGGTGCCTCGAAATTTAAAAAGGTTATTCCCCGGGCAGGGAAAAGGGAAGAGCGGCCATCTTGTTTTTCTAATAGTCAACTCTGGAAATCGCGTTTTGACGGTGCAAATCGACCAAGTTGAGCATCCTGAACAACTTTCCTGTGTGGAGTCATGCAAAATTTGCAAAACCTAAGGAAATACAACTTTTTGGTGCAAAAGTGACGTCATAATTTGACCAAAAATCGTCGATTACCGCCAAAGTAAAACATTGACGTGGTTCAAATTTGCACGGGCACACTCGGGTGGGGTATCCGCAAGAAGTAATCACGCTAATTCGGTTTTTCGGGGTGCCACGAAAATTAAAAAGTTTATTCCCCGGCCAGGTAAGAGGGAAGAGCGGCCATCTTGTTTTTATAGTAGTCAACTCTGGAAACCGCGTTTTGACGGTGCAAATCGATCAAGTTGAGCATCCTGAACAACTTTCCTGTGTGGAGTCATGCAAAATTCGCAAAACCTAGGGAATTACAACTTTTTGGTGCAAAAGTGACGTCATAACTTGACCAAAAATCGTCGATTACCGCCAAAGTAAATCATTGGCGTGCTTCAAATTTGCACCGGCACACTCGGGTGGGGTATCCGCAAGAAGTAATCACGCTAATTCGGCTTTTCGGGGTGCCTCGAAAATTAAAAAGGTTATTCCCCGGGCAGGAAAAAGGGAAGAGCGGCCATCTTGTTTTTCTAATAGTCAACTCTGGAAATCGCGTTTTGACGGTGCAAATCGACCAAGTTGAGCATCCTGAACAACTTTCCTGTGTGGAGTCATGCAAAATTCGCAAAACCTTGGGAATTACAACTTTTTGGTGCAAAAGTGACGTCATAATTTGACCAAAAATCGTCGATTACCGCCAAAGTAAAACATTGACGGGGTTCAAATTTGCACAGGCACACTCGGGTGGGGTATCCGCAAGAAGTAATCACGCTAATTCGGATTTCGGGGTGCCTCGAAAATTTAAAAGGTTATTCCCCGGGCAGGGAAAAGGGAAGAGCGGCCATCTTGTTTTTCTTATAGTCAACTCTGGAAACCGCGTTTTGATGGTGCAAATCGATCAAGTTGAGCATCCTGAACAACTTTCCTGTGTGGAGTCATGCAAAATTTGCAAAACCTAGGGAAATACAACTTTTTGGTGCAAAAGTGACGTCATAATTTGACCAAAAATCGTCGATTACCGCCAAAGTAAAACATTGACGGGGTTCAAATTTGCACGGGCACACTCGGGTGGGGTATCCGCAAGAAGTAATCACGCTAATTCGGCTTTTCGGGGTGCCTCGAAATTTAAAAAGGTTATTCCCCGGGCAGGGAAAAGGGAAGAGCGGCCATCTTGTTTTTCTAATAGTCAACTCTGGAAATCGCGTTTTGACGGTGCAAATCGACCAAGTTGAGCATCCTGAACAACTTTCCTGTGTGGAGTCATGCAAAATTTGCAAAACCTAAGGAAATACAACTTTTTGGTGCAAAAGTGACGTCATAATTTGACCAAAAATCGTCGATTACCGCCAAAGTAAAACATTGACGTGGTTCAAATTTGCACGGGCACACTCGGGTGGGGTATCCGCAAGAAGTAATCACGCTAATTCGGTTTTTCGGGGTGCCACGAAAATTAAAAAGTTTATTCCCCGGCCAGGTAAGAGGGAAGAGCGGCCATCTTGTTTTTATAGTAGTCAACTCTGGAAACCGCGTTTTGACGGTGCAAATCGATCAAGTTGAGCATCCTGAACAACTTTCCTGTGTGGAGTCATGCAAAATTCGCAAAACCTAGGGAATTACAACTTTTTGGTGCAAAAGTGACGTCATAACTTGACCAAAAATCGTCGATTACCGCCAAAGTAAATCATTGGCGTGCTTCAAATTTGCACCGGCACACTCGGGTGGGGTATCCGCAAGAAGTAATCACGCTAATTCGGCTTTTCGGGGTGCCTCGAAAATTAAAAAGGTTATTCCCCGGGCAGGAAAAAGGGAAGAGCGGCCATCTTGTTTTTCTAATAGTCAACTCTGGAAATCGCGTTTTGACGGTGCAAATCGACCAAGTTGAGCATCCTGAACAACTTTCCTGTGTGGAGTCATGCAAAATTCGCAAAACCTTGGGAATTACAACTTTTTGGTGCAAAAGTGACGTCATAATTTGACCAAAAATCGTCGATTACCGCCAAAGTAAAACATTGACGGGGTTCAAATTTGCACAGGCACACTCGGGTGGGGTATCCGCAAGAAGTAATCACGCTAATTCGGATTTCGGGGTGCCTCGAAAATTTAAAAGGTTATTCCCCGGGCAGGGAAAAGGGAAGAGCGGCCATCTTGTTTTTCTTATAGTCAACTCTGGAAACCGCGTTTTGATGGTGCAAATCGATCAAGTTGAGCATCCTGAACAACTTTCCTGTGTGGAGTCATGCAAAATTTGCAAAACCTAGGGAAATACAACTTTTTGGTGCAAAAGTGACGTCATAATTTGACCAAAAATCGTCGATTACCGCCAAAGTAAAACATTGACGGGGTTCAAATTTGCACGGGCACACTCGGGTGGGGTATCCGCAAGAAGTAATCACGCTAATTCGGTTTTTCGGGGTGCCTCGAAATTTAAAAAGGTTATTCCCCGGGCAGGGAAAAGGGAAGAGCGGCCATCTTGTTTTTCTAATAGTCAACTCTGGAAATCGCGTTTTGACGGTGCAAATCGACCAAGTTGAGCATCCTGAACAACTTTCCTGTGTGGAGTCATGCAAAATTCGCAAAACCTAGGGAATTACAACATTTTGGTGCAAAAGTGACGTCATAATTTGACCAAAAATCGTCGATTACCGCCAAAGTAAAACATTGACGTGGTTCAAATTTGCACGGGCACACTCGGGTGGGGTATCCGCAAGAAGTAATCACGCTTATTCGGCTTTTCGGGGTGCCTCGAAAATTAAAAAGGTTATTCCCCGGGCAGGAAAAAGGGAAGAGCGGCCATCTTGTTTTTCTAATAGTCAACTCTGGAAATCGCGTTTTGACGGTGCAAATCGACCAAGTTGAGCATCCTGAACAACTTTCCTGTGTGGAGTCATGCAAAATTCGCAAAACCTTGGGAATTACAACTTTTTGGTGCAAAAGTGACGTCATAATTTGACCAAAAATCGTCGATTATCGCCAAAGTAAAACATTGACGGGGTTCAAATTTGCACCGGCACACTCGGGTGGGGTATCCGCAAGAAGTAATCACGCTAATTCGGTTTTTCGGGGTGCCACGAAAATTAAAAAGTTTATTCCCCGGGCAGGGAAAAGGGAAGAGCGGCCATCTTGTTTTTCTAATAGTCAACTCTGGAAATCGCGTTTTGACGGTGCAAATCGACCAAGTTGAGCATCCTGAACAACTTTCCTGTGTGGAGTCATGCAAAATTCGCAAAACCTTGGGAATTACAACATTTTGGTGCAAAAGTGACGTCATAATTTGACCAAAAATCGTCGATTACCGCCAAAGTAAAACATTGACGGGGTTCAAATTTGCACGGGCACACTCGGGTGGGGTATCCGCAAGAAGTAATCACGCTAATTCGGCTTTTCGGGGTGCCTCGAAAATTAAAAAGGTTATTCCCCGGGCAGGAAAAAGGGAAGAGCGGCCATCTTGTTTTTCTAATAGTCAACTCTGGAAATCGCGTTTTGACGGTGCAAATCGACCAAGTTGAGCATCCTGAACAACTTTCCTGTGTGGAGTCATGCAAAATTCGCAAAACCTTGGGAATTACAACTTTTTGGTGCAAAAGTGACGTCATAATTTGACCAAAAATCGTCGATTACCGCCAAAGTAAAACATTGAGGGGGTTCAAATTTGCACAGGCACACTCGGGTGGGGTATCCGCAAGAAGTAATCACGCTAATTCGGATTTCGGGGTGCCTCGAAAATTTAAAAGGTTATTCCCCGGGCAGGGAAAAGGGAAGAGCGGCCATCTTGTTTTTCTTATAGTCAACTCTGGAAACCGCGTTTTGACGGTGCAAATCGATCAAGTTGAGCATCCTGAACAACTTTCCTGTGTGGAGTCATGCAAAATTTGCAAAACCTAGGGAAATACAACTTTTTGGTGCAAAAGTGACGTCATAATTTGACCAAAAATCGTCGATTACCGCCAAAGTAAAACATTGACGGGGTTCAAATTTGCACGGGCACACTCGGGTGGGGTATCCGCAAGAAGTAATCACGCTAATTCGGCTTTTCGGGGTGCCTCGAAATTTAAAAAGGTTATTCCCCGGGCAGGGAAAAGGGAAGAGCGGCCATCTTGTTTTTCTAATAGTCAACTCTGGAAATCGCGTTTTGACGGTGCAAATCGACCAAGTTGAGCATCCTGAACAACTTTCCTGTGTGGAGTCATGCAAAATTTGCAAAACCTAAGGAAATACAACTTTTTGGTGCAAAAGTGACGTCATAATTTGACCAAAAATCGTCGATTACCGCCAAAGTAAAACATTGACGTGGTTCAAATTTGCACGGGCACACTCGGGTGGGGTATCCGCAAGAAGTAATCACGCTAATTCGGTTTTTCGGGGTGCCACGAAAATTAAAAAGTTTATTCCCCGGCCAGGTAAGAGGGAAGAGCGGCCATCTTGTTTTTATAGTAGTCAACTCTGGAAACCGCGTTTTGACGGTGCAAATCGATCAAGTTGAGCATCCTGAACAACTTTCCTGTGTGGAGTCATGCAAAATTCGCAAAACCTAGGGAATTACAACTTTTTGGTGCAAAAGTGACGTCATAACTTGACCAAAAATCGTCGATTACCGCCAAAGTAAATCATTGGCGTGCTTCAAATTTGCACCGGCACACTCGGGTGGGGTATCCGCAAGAAGTAATCACGCTAATTCGGCTTTTCGGGGTGCCTCGAAAATTAAAAAGGTTATTCCCCGGGCAGGAAAAAGGGAAGAGCGGCCATCTTGTTTTTCTAATAGTCAACTCTGGAAATCGCGTTTTGACGGTGCAAATCGACCAAGTTGAGCATCCTGAACAACTTTCCTGTGTGGAGTCATGCAAAATTCGCAAAACCTTGGGAATTACAACTTTTTGGTGCAAAAGTGACGTCATAATTTGACCAAAAATCGTCGATTACCGCCAAAGTAAAACATTGACGGGGTTCAAATTTGCACAGGCACACTCGGGTGGGGTATCCGCAAGAAGTAATCACGCTAATTCGGATTTCGGGGTGCCTCGAAAATTTAAAAGGTTATTCCCCGGGCAGGGAAAAGGGAAGAGCGGCCATCTTGTTTTTCTTATAGTCAACTCTGGAAACCGCGTTTTGACGGTGCAAATCGATCAAGTTGAGCATCCTGAACAACTTTCCTGTGTGGAGTCATGCAAAATTTGCAAAACCTAGGGAAATACAACTTTTTGGTGCAAAAGTGACGTCATAATTTGACCAAAAATCGTCGATTACCGCCAAAGTAAAACATTGACGGGGTTCAAATTTGCACGGGCACACTCGGGTGGGGTATCCGCAAGAAGTAATCACGCTAATTCGGCTTTTCGGGGTGCCTCGAAATTTAAAAAGGTTATTCCCCGGGCAGGGAAAAGGGAAGAGCGGCCATCTTGTTTTTCTAATAGTCAACTCTGGAAATCGCGTTTTGACGGTGCAAATCGACCAAGTTGAGCATCCTGAACAACTTTCCTGTGTGGAGTCATGCAAAATTTGCAAAACCTAAGGAAATACAACTTTTTGGTGCAAAAGTGACGTCATAATTTGACCAAAAATCGTCGATTACCGCCAAAGTAAAACATTGACGTGGTTCAAATTTGCACGGGCACACTCGGGTGGGGTATCCGCAAGAAGTAATCACGCTAATTCGGTTTTTCGGGGTGCCACGAAAATTAAAAAGTTTATTCCCCGGCCAGGTAAGAGGGAAGAGCGGCCATCTTGTTTTTATAGTAGTCAACTCTGGAAACCGCGTTTTGACGGTGCAAATCGATCAAGTTGAGCATCCTGAACAACTTTCCTGTGTGGAGTCATGCAAAATTCGCAAAACCTAGGGAATTACAACTTTTTGGTGCAAAAGTGACGTCATAACTTGACCAAAAATCGTCGATTACCGCCAAAGTAAATCATTGGCGTGCTTCAAATTTGCACCGGCACACTCGGGTGGGGTATCCGCAAGAAGTAATCACGCTAATTCGGCTTTTCGGGGTGCCTCGAAAATTAAAAAGGTTATTCCCCGGGCAGGAAAAAGGGAAGAGCGGCCATCTTGTTTTTCTAATAGTCAACTCTGGAAATCGCGTTTTGACGGTGCAAATCGACCAAGTTGAGCATCCTGAACAACTTTCCTGTGTGGAGTCATGCAAAATTCGCAAAACCTTGGGAATTACAACTTTTTGGTGCAAAAGTGACGTCATAATTTGACCAAAAATCGTCGATTACCGCCAAAGTAAAACATTGACGGGGTTCAAATTTGCACCGGCACACTCGGGTGGGGTATCCGCAAGAAGTAATGACGCTAATTCGGTTTTTCGGGGTGCCACGAAAATTAAAAAGTTTATTCCCCTGGCAGGGAAAAGGGAAGTGCGGCCATCTTGTTTTTCTAATAGTCAACTCTGGAAATCGCGTTTTGACGGTGCAAATCGACCAAGTTGAGCATCCTGAACAACTTTCCTGTGTGGAGTCATGCAAAATTCGCAAAACCTTGGGAATTACAACATTTTGGTGCAAAAGTGACGTCATAATTTGACCAAAAATCGTCGATTACCGCCAAAGTAAAACATTGAACGGGTTCAAATTTGCACGGGCACACTCGGGTGGGGTATCCGCAAGAAGTAATCACGCTAATTCGGCTTTTCGGGGTGCCACGAAAATTAAAAAGGTTATTCCCCGGGCAGGAAAAAGGGAAGAGCGGCCATCTTGTTTTTCTAATAGTCAACTCTGGAAATCGCGTTTTGACGGTGCAAATCGACCAAGTTGAGCATCCTGAACAACTTTCCTGTGTGGAGTCATGCAAAATTCGCAAAACCTTGGGAATTACAACTTTTTGGTGCAAAAGTGACGTCATAATTTGACCAAAAATCGTCGATTACCGCCAAAGTAAAACATTGAGGGGGTTCAAATTTGCACAGGCACACTCGGGTGGGGTATCCGCAAGAAGTAATCACGCTAATTCGGATTTCGGGGTGCCTCGAAAATTTAAAAGGTTATTCCCCGGGCAGGGAAAAGGGAAGAGCGGCCATCTTGTTTTTCTTATAGTCAACTCTGGAAACCGCGTTTTGACGGTGCAAATCGATCAAGTTGAGCATCCTGAACAACTTTCCTGTGTGGAGTCATGCAAAATTTGCAAAACCTAGGGAAATACAACTTTTTGGTGCAAAAGTGACGTCATAATTTGACCAAAAATCGTCGATTACCGCCAAAGTAAAACATTGACGGGGTTCAAATTTGCACGGGCACACTCGGGTGGGGTATCCGCAAGAAGTAATCACGCTAATTCGGCTTTTCGGGGTGCCTCGAAATTTAAAAAGGTTATTCCCCGGGCAGGGAAAAGGGAAGAGCGGCCATCTTGTTTTTCTAATAGTCAACTCTGGAAATCGCGTTTTGACGGTGCAAATCGACCAAGTTGAGCATCCTGAACAACTTTCCTGTGTGGAGTCATGCAAAATTTGCAAAACCTAAGGAAATACAACTTTTTGGTGCAAAAGTGACGTCATAATTTGACCAAAAATCGTCGATTACCGCCAAAGTAAAACATTGAAGTGGTTCAAATTTGCACGGGCACACTCGGGTGGGGTATCCGCAAGAAGTAATCACGCTAATTCGGTTTTTCGGGGTGCCACGAAAATTAAAAAGTTTATTCCCCGGGCAGGAAAAAGGGAAGAGCGGCCATCTTGTTTTTCTAATAGTCAACTCTGGAAATCGCGTTTTGACGGTGCAAATCGACCAAGTTGAGCATCCTGAACAACTTTCCTGTGTGGAGTCATGCAAAATTCGCAAAACCTTGGGAATTACAACTTTTTGGTGCAAAAGTGACGTCATAATTTGACCAAAAATCGTCGATTACCGCCAAAGTAAAACATTGACGGGGTTCAAATTTGCACAGGCACACTCGGGTGGGGTATCCGCAAGAAGTAATCACGCTAATTCGGATTTCGGGGTGCCTCGAAAATTTAAAAGGTTATTCCCCGGGCAGGGAAAAGGGAAGAGCGGCCATCTTGTTTTTCTTATAGTCAACTCTGGAAACCGCGTTTTGACGGTGCAAATCGATCAAGTTGAGCATCCTGAACAACTTTCCTGTGTGGAGTCATGCAAAATTTGCAAAACCTAGGGAAATACAACTTTTTGGTGCAAAAGTGACGTCATAATTTGACCAAAAATCGTCGATTACCGCCAAAGTAAAACATTGACGGGTTTCAAATTTGCACGGGCACACTCGGGTGGGGTATCCGCAAGAAGTAATCACGCTAATTCGGCTTTTCGGGGTGCCTCGAAATTTAAAAAGGTTATTCCCCGGGCAGGGAAAAGGGAAGAGCGGCCATCTTGTTTTTCTAATAGTCAACTCTGGAAATCGCGTTTTGACGGTGCAAATCGACCAAGTTGAGCATCCTGAACAACTTTCCTGTGTGGAGTCATGCAAAATTTGCAAAACCTAAGGAAATACAACTTTTTGGTGCAAAAGTGACGTCATAATTTGACCAAAAATCGTCGATTACCGCCAAAGTAAAACATTGACGTGGTTCAAATTTGCACGGGCACACTCGGGTGGGGTATCCGCAAGAAGTAATCACGCTAATTCGGTTTTTCGGGGTGCCACGAAAATTAAAAAGTTTATTCCCCGGCCAGGTAAGAGGGAAGAGCGGCCATCTTGTTTTTATAGTAGTCAACTCTGGAAACCGCGTTTTGACGGTGCAAATCGATCAAGTTGAGCATCCTGAACAACTTTCCTGTGTGGAGTCATGCAAAATTCGCAAAACCTAGGGAATTACAACTTTTTGGTGCAAAAGTGACGTCATAACTTGACCAAAAATCGTCGATTACCGCCAAAGTAAAACATTGACGTGGTTCAAATTTGCACGGGCACACTCGGGTGGGGTATCCGCAAGAAGTAATCACGCTTATTCGGCTTTTCGGGGTGCCTCGAAAATTAAAAAGGTTATTCCCCGGGCAGGAAAAAGGGAAGAGCGGCCATCTTGTTTTTCTAATAGTCAACTCTGGAAATCGCGTTTTGACGGTGCAAATCGACCAAGTTGAGCATCCTGAACAACTTTCCTGTGTGGAGTCATGCAAAATTCGCAAAACCTTGGGAATTACAACTTTTTGGTGCAAAAGTGACGTCATAATTTGACCAAAAATCGTCGATTATCGCCAAAGTAAAACATTGACGGGGTTCAAATTTGCACCGGCACACTCGGGTGGGGTATCCGCAATAAGTAATCACGCTAATTCGGTTTTTCGGGGTGCCATTAAAATTAAAAAGTTTATTCCCCTGGCAGGGAAAAGGGAAGAGCGGCCATCTTGTTTTTCTAATAGTCAACTCTGGAAATCGCGTTTTGACGGTGCAAATCGACCAAGTTGAGCATCCTGAACAACTTTCCTGTGTGGAGTCATGCAAAATTCGCAAAACCTTGGGAATTACAACTTTTTGGTGCAAAAGTGACGTCATAATTTGACTAAAAATCGTCGATTACCGCCAAAGTAAAACATTGAGGGGGTTCAAATTTGCACCGGCACACTCGGGTGGGGTATCCGCAAGAAGTAATCACGCTAATTCGGTTTTTCGGGGTGCCTCGAAAATTAAAAAGTTTATTCCCCGGGCAGGGAAAAGGGAAGAGCGGCCATCTTGTTTTTCTAATAGTCAACTCTGGAAATCGCGTTTTGACGGTGCAAATCGACCAAGTTGAGCATCCTGAACAACTTTCCTGTGTGGAGTCATGCAAAATTCGCAAAACCTTGGGAATTACAACATTTTGGTGCAAAAGTGACGTCATAATTTGACCAAAAATCGTCGATTACCGCCAAAGTAAAACATTGAACGGGTTCAAATTTGCACGGGCACACTCGGGTGGGGTATCCGCAAGAAGTAATCACGCTAATTCGGCTTTTCGGGGTGCCACGAAAATTAAAAAGGTTATTCCCCGGGCAGGAAAAAGGGAAGAGCGGCCATCTTGTTTTTCTAATAGTCAACTCTGGAAATCGCGTTTTGACGGTGCAAATCGACCAAGTTGAGCATCCTGAACAACTTTCCTGTGTGGAGTCATGCAAAATTCGCAAAACCTTGGGAATTACAACTTTTTGGTGCAAAAGTGACGTCATAATTTGACCAAAAATCGTCGATTACCGCCAAAGTAAAACATTGAGGGGGTTCAAATTTGCACAGGCACACTCGGGTGGGGTATCCGCAAGAAGTAATCACGCTAATTCGGATTTCGGGGTGCCTCGAAAATTTAAAAGGTTATTCCCCGGGCAGGGAAAAGGGAAGAGCGGCCATCTTGTTTTTCTTATAGTCAACTCTGGAAACCGCGTTTTGACGGTGCAAATCGATCAAGTTGAGCATCCTGAACAACTTTCCTGTGTGGAGTCATGCAAAATTTGCAAAACCTAGGGAAATACAACTTTTTGGTGCAAAAGTGACGTCATAATTTGACCAAAAATCGTCGATTACCGCCAAAGTAAAACATTGACGGGGTTCAAATTTGCACGGGCACACTCGGGTGGGGTATCCGCAAGAAGTAATCACGCTAATTCGGCTTTTCGGGGTGCCTCGAAATTTAAAAAGGTTATTCCCCGGGCAGGGAAAAGGGAAGAGCGGCCATCTTGTTTTTCTAATAGTCAACTCTGGAAATCGCGTTTTGACGGTGCAAATCGACCAAGTTGAGCATCCTGAACAACTTTCCTGTGTGGAGTCATGCAAAATTTGCAAAACCTAAGGAAATACAACTTTTTGGTGCAAAAGTGACGTCATAATTTGACCAAAAATCGTCGATTACCGCCAAAGTAAAACATTGACGTGGTTCAAATTTGCACGGGCACACTCGGGTGGGGTATCCGCAAGAAGTAATCACGCTAATTCGGTTTTTCGGGGTGCCACGAAAATTAAAAAGTTTATTCCCCGGCCAGGTAAGAGGGAAGAGCGGCCATCTTGTTTTTATAGTAGTCAACTCTGGAAACCGCGTTTTGACGGTGCAAATCGATCAAGTTGAGCATCCTGAACAACTTTCCTGTGTGGAGTCATGCAAAATTCGCAAAACCTAGGGAATTACAACTTTTTGGTGCAAAAGTGACGTCATAACTTGACCAAAAATCGTCGATTACCGCCAAAGTAAATCATTGGCGTGCTTCAAATTTGCACCGGCACACTCGGGTGGGGTATCCGCAAGAAGTAATCACGCTAATTCGGCTTTTCGGGGTGCCTCGAAAATTAAAAAGGTTATTCCCCGGGCAGGAAAAAGGGAAGAGCGGCCATCTTGTTTTTCTAATAGTCAACCCTGGAAATCGCGTTTTGACGGTGCAAATCGACCAAGTTGAGCATCCTGAACAACTTTCCTGTGTGGAGTCATGCAAAATTCGCAAAACCTTGGGAATTACAACTTTTTGGTGCAAAAGTGACGTCATAATTTGACCAAAAATCGTCGATTACCGCCAAAGTAAAACATTGACGGGGTTCAAATTTGCACCGGCACACTCGGGTGGGGTATCCGCAAGAAGTAATGACGCTAATTCGGTTTTTCGGGGTGCCACGAAAATTAAAAAGTTTATTCCCCGGGCAGGGAAAAGGGAAGTGCGGCCATCTTGTTTTTCTAATAGTCAACTCTGGAAATCGCGTTTTGACGGTGCAAATCGACCAAGTTGAGCATCCTGAACAACTTTCCTGTGTGGAGTCATGCAAAATTCGCAAAACCTTGGGAATTACAACATTTTGGTGCAAAAGTGACGTCATAATTTGACCAAAAATCGTCGATTACCGCCAAAGTAAAACATTGAACGGGTTCAAATTTGCACGGGCACACTCGGGTGGGGTATCCGCAAGAAGTAATCACGCTAATTCGGCTTTTCGGGGTGCCACGAAAATTAAAAAGGTTATTCCCCGGGCAGGAAAAAGGGAAGAGCGGCCATCTTGTTTTTCTAATAGTCAACTCTGGAAATCGCGTTTTGACGGTGCAAATCGACCAAGTTGAGCATCCTGAACAACTTTCCTGTGTGGAGTCATGCAAAATTCGCAAAACCTTGGGAATTACAACTTTTTGGTGCAAAAGTGACGTCATAATTTGACCAAAAATCGTCGATTACCGCCAAAGTAAAACATTGAGGGGGTTCAAATTTGCACAGGCACACTCGGGTGGGGTATCCGCAAGAAGTAATCACGCTAATTCGGATTTCGGGGTGCCTCGAAAATTTAAAAGGTTATTCCCCGGGCAGGGAAAAGGGAAGAGCGGCCATCTTGTTTTTCTTATAGTCAACTCTGGAAACCGCGTTTTGACGGTGCAAATCGATCAAGTTGAGCATCCTGAACAACTTTCCTGTGTGGAGTCATGCAAAATTTGCAAAACCTAGGGAAATACAACTTTTTGGTGCAAAAGTGACGTCATAATTTGACCAAAAATCGTCGATTACCGCCAAAGTAAAACATTGACGGGGTTCAAATTTGCACGGGCACACTCGGGTGGGGTATCCGCAAGAAGTAATCACGCTAATTCGGCTTTTCGGGGTGCCTCGAAATTTAAAAAGGTTATTCCCCGGGCAGGGAAAAGGGAAGAGCGGCCATCTTGTTTTTCTAATAGTCAACTCTGGAAATCGCGTTTTGACGGTGCAAATCGACCAAGTTGAGCATCCTGAACAACTTTCCTGTGTGGAGTCATGCAAAATTTGCAAAACCTAAGGAAATACAACTTTTTGGTGCAAAAGTGACGTCATAATTTGACCAAAAATCGTCGATTACCGCCAAAGTAAAACATTGAAGTGGTTCAAATTTGCACGGGCACACTCGGGTGGGGTATCCGCAAGAAGTAATCACGCTAATTCGGTTTTTCGGGGTGCCACGAAAATTAAAAAGTTTATTCCCCGGCCAGGTAAGAGGGAAGAGCGGCCATCTTGTTTTTCTAATAGTCAACTCTGGAAACCGCGTTTTGACGGTGCAAATCGATCAAGTTGAGCATCCTGAACAACTTTCCTGTGTGGAGTCATGCAAAATTCGCAAAACCTAGGGAATTACAACTTTTTGGTGCAAAAGTGACGTCATAACTTGACCAAAAATCGTCGATTACCGCCAAAGTAAATCATTGGCGTGCTTCAAATTTGCACCGGCACACTCGGGTGGGGTATCCGCAAGAAGTAATCACGCTAATTCGGCTTTTCGGGGTGCCTCGAAAATTAAAAAGGTTATTCCCCGGGCAGGAAAAAGGGAAGAGCGGCCATCTTGTTTTTCTAATAGTCAACTCTGGAAATCGCGTTTTGACGGTGCAAATCGACCAAGTTGAGCATCCTGAACAACTTTCCTGTGTGGAGTCATGCAAAATTCGCAAAACCTTGGGAATTACAACTTTTTGGTGCAAAAGTGACGTCATAATTTGACCAAAAATCGTCGATTACCGCCAAAGTAAAACATTGACGGGGTTCAAATTTGCACCGGCACACTCGGGTGGGGTATCCGCAAGAAGTAATGACGCTAATTCGGTTTTTCGGGGTGCCACGAAAATTAAAAAGTTTATTCCCCGGGCAGGGAAAAGGGAAGTGCGGCCATCTTGTTTTTCTAATAGTCAACTCTGGAAATCGCGTTTTGACGGTGCAAATCGACCAAGTTGAGCATCCTGAACAATTTTCCTGTGTGGAGTCATGCAAATTTCGCAAAACCTAGGGAATTACAACTTTTTGGTGCAAAAGTGACGTCATAACTTGACCAAAAATCGTCGATTACCGCCAAAGTAAATCATTGGCGTGCTTCAAATTTGCACCGGCACACTCGGGTGGGGTATCCGCAAGAAGTAATCACGCTAATTCGGCTTTTCGGGGTGCCTCGAAAATTAAAAAGGTTATTCCCCGGGCAGGAAAAAGGGAAGAGCGGCCATCTTGTTTTTCTAATAGTCAACTCTGGAAATAGCGTTTTGACGGTGCAAATCGACCAAGTTGAGCATCCTGAACAACTTTCCTGTGTGGAGTCATGCATAATTCGCACAACCTAGGGAATTACAACTTTTTGGTGCAAAAGTGACGTCATCACTTGACCAAAAATCGTCGATTACCGCCAAAGTAAATCATTGGCGTGCTTCAAATTTGCACGGGCACACTCGGGTGGGGTATCCGCAAGAAGTAATCACGCTAATTCGGCTTTTCGGAGTGCCTCGAAAATTAAAAAGGGCAGGAAAAAGGGAAGTGCGGCCATCTTGTTTTTCTAATAGTCAACTCTGGAAATCGCGTTTTGACGGTGCAAATCGACCAAGTTGAGCATCCTGAACAACTTTCCTGTGTGGAGTCATGCAAAATTCGCAAAACCTTGGGAATTACAACTTTTTGGTGCAAAAGTGACGTCATAATTTGACAAAAAATCGTCGATTACCGCCAAAGTAAAACATTGAGGGGGTTCAAATTTGCACAGGCACACTCGGGTGGGGTATCCGCAAGAAGTAATCACGCTAATTCGGATTTCGGGGTGCCTCGAAAATTAAAAAGGTTATTCCCCGATAAGGGAAAAGGGAAGAGCGGCCATCTTGTTTTTCTTATAGTCAACTCTGGAAACCGCGTTTTGACGGTGCAAATCGATCAAGTTGAGCATCCTGAACAACTTTCCTGTGTGGAGTCATGCAAAATTTGCAAAACCTAGGGAAATACAACTTTTGGGTGCAAAAGTGACGTCATAATTTGACCAAAAATCGTCGATTACCGCCAAAGTAAAACATTGACGGGGTTCAAATTTGCACGGGCACACACGGGTGGGGTATCCGCAAGAAGTAATCACGCTAATTCGGCTTTTCGGGGTGCCTCGAAAATTAAAAAGGTTATTCCCCGGGCAGGGAAAAGGGAAGAGCGGCCATCTTGTTTTTCTAATAGTCAACTCTGGAAATCGCGTTTTGACGGTGCAAATCGACCAAGTTGAGCATCATGAACAACTTTCCTGTGTGGAGTCATGCAAAATTTGCAAAACCTAGGGAAATACAACTTTTTGGTGCAAAAGTGACGTCATAATTTGACCAAAAATCGTCGATTACCGCCAAAGTAAAACATTGACGGGGTTCAAATTTGCACGGGCACACTCGGGTGGGGTATCCGCAAGAAGTAATCACGCTAATTCGGTTTTTCGGGGTGCCTCGAAAATTAAAAAGTTTATTCCCCGGCCAGGTAAAAGGGAAGAGCGGCCATCTTGTTTTTCTAGTAGTCAACTCTGGAAATCGCGTTTTGACGGTGCAAATCGACCAAGTTGAGCATCTTGAACAATTTTCCTGTGTGGAGTCATGCAAAATTCGCAAAACCTAGGGAATTACAACTTTTTGGTGCAAAAGTGACGTCATAACTTGACCGAAAATCGTCGATTACCGCCAAAGTAAATCATTGGCGTGCTTCAAATTTGCACCGGCACACTCGGGTGGGGTATCCGCAAGAAGTAATCACGCTAATTCGGATTTCGGGGTGCCTCGAAAATTAAAAAGGTTATTCCCCGGGCAGGGAAAAAGGGAAGAGCGGCTATCTTGTTTTTCTTATAGTCAACTCTGGAAACCGCGTTTTGACGGTGCAAATCGATCAAGTTGAGCATCCTGAACAACTTTCCTGTGTGGAGTCATGCAAAATTTGCAAAACCTAGGGAAATACAACTTTTTGGTGCAAAAGTGACGTCATAATTTGACCAAAAATCGTCGATTACCGCCAAAGTAAAACATTGACGGGTTTCAAATTTGCACGGGCACACTCGGGTGGGGTATCCGCAAGAAGTAATCACGCTAATTCGGCTTTTCGGGGTGCCTCGAAATTTAAAAAGGTTATTCCCCGGGCAGGGAAAAGGGAAGAGCGGCCATCTTGTTTTTCTAATAGTCAACTCTGGAAATCGCGTTTTGACGGTGCAAATCGACCAAGTTGAGCATCCTGAACAACTTTCCTGTGTGGAGTCATGCAAAATTTGCAAAACCTAAGGAAATACAACTTTTTGGTGCAAAAGTGACGTCATAATTTGACCAAAAATCGTCGATTACCGCCAAAGTAAAACATTGACGTGGTTCAAATTTGCACGGGCACACTCGGGTGGGGTATCCGCAAGAAGTAATCACGCTAATTCGGTTTTTCGGGGTGCCACGAAAATTAAAAAGTTTATTCCCCGGCCAGGTAAGAGGGAAGAGCGGCCATCTTGTTTTTATAGTAGTCAACTCTGGAAACCGCGTTTTGACGGTGCAAATCGATCAAGTTGAGCATCCTGAACAACTTTCCTGTGTGGAGTCATGCAAAATTCGCAAAACCTAGGGAATTACAACTTTTTGGTGCAAAAGTGACGTCATAACTTGACCAAAAATCGTCGATTACCGCCAAAGTAAAACATTGACGTGGTTCAAATTTGCACGGGCACACTCGGGTGGGGTATCCGCAAGAAGTAATCACGCTTATTCGGCTTTTCGGGGTGCCTCGAAAATTAAAAAGGTTATTCCCCGGGCAGGAAAAAGGGAAGAGCGGCCATCTTGTTTTTCTAATAGTCAACTCTGGAAATCGCGTTTTGACGGTGCAAATCGACCAAGTTGAGCATCCTGAACAACTTTCCTGTGTGGAGTCATGCAAAATTCGCAAAACCTTGGGAATTACAACTTTTTGGTGCAAAAGTGACGTCATAATTTGACCAAAAATCGTCGATTATCGCCAAAGTAAAACATTGACGGGGTTCAAATTTGCACCGGCACACTCGGGTGGGGTATCCGCAATAAGTAATCACGCTAATTCGGTTTTTCGGGGTGCCATTAAAATTAAAAAGTTTATTCCCCTGGCAGGGAAAAGGGAAGAGCGGCCATCTTGTTTTTCTAATAGTCAACTCTGGAAATCGCGTTTTGACGGTGCAAATCGACCAAGTTGAGCATCCTGAACAACTTTCCTGTGTGGAGTCATGCAAAATTCGCAAAACCTTGGGAATTACAACTTTTTGGTGCAAAAGTGACGTCATAATTTGACTAAAAATCGTCGATTACCGCCAAAGTAAAACATTGAGGGGGTTCAAATTTGCACCGGCACACTCGGGTGGGGTATCCGCAAGAAGTAATCACGCTAATTCGGTTTTTCGGGGTGCCTCGAAAATTAAAAAGTTTATTCCCCGGGCAGGGAAAAGGGAAGAGCGGCCATCTTGTTTTTCTAATAGTCAACTCTGGAAATCGCGTTTTGACGGTGCAAATCGACCAAGTTGAGCATCCTGAACAACTTTCCTGTGTGGAGTCATGCAAAATTCGCAAAACCTTGGGAATTACAACATTTTGGTGCAAAAGTGACGTCATAATTTGACCAAAAATCGTCGATTACCGCCAAAGTAAAACATTGAACGGGTTCAAATTTGCACGTGCACACTCGGGTGGGGTATCCGCAAGAAGTAATCACGCTAATTCGGCTTTTCGGGGTGCCACGAAAATTAAAAAGGTTATTCCCCGGGCAGGAAAAAGGGAAGAGCGGCCATCTTGTTTTTCTAATAGTCAACTCTGGAAATCGCGTTTTGACGGTGCAAATCGACCAAGTTGAGCATCCTGAACAACTTTCCTGTGTGGAGTCATGCAAAATTCGCAAAACCTTGGGAATTACAACTTTTTGGTGCAAAAGTGACGTCATAATTTGACCAAAAATCGTCGATTACCGCCAAAGTAAAACATTGAGGGGGTTCAAATTTGCACAGGCACACTCGGGTGGGGTATCCGCAAGAAGTAATCACGCTAATTCGGATTTCGGGGTGCCTCGAAAATTTAAAAGGTTATTCCCCGGGCAGGGAAAAGGGAAGAGCGGCCATCTTGTTTTTCTTATAGTCAACTCTGGAAACCGCGTTTTGACGGTGCAAATCGATCAAGTTGAGCATCCTGAACAACTTTCCTGTGTGGAGTCATGCAAAATTTGCAAAACCTAGGGAAATACAACTTTTTGGTGCAAAAGTGACGTCATAATTTGACCAAAAATCGTCGATTACCGCCAAAGTAAAACATTGACGGGGTTCAAATTTGCACGGGCACACTCGGGTGGGGTATCCGCAAGAAGTAATCACGCTAATTCGGCTTTTCGGGGTGCCTCGAAATTTAAAAAGGTTATTCCCCGGGCAGGGAAAAGGGAAGAGCGGCCATCTTGTTTTTCTAATAGTCAACTCTGGAAATCGCGTTTTGACGGTGCAAATCGACCAAGTTGAGCATCCTGAACAACTTTCCTGTGTGGAGTCATGCAAAATTTGCAAAACCTAAGGAAATACAACTTTTTGGTGCAAAAGTGACGTCATAATTTGACCAAAAATCGTCGATTACCGCCAAAGTAAAACATTGACGTGGTTCAAATTTGCACGGGCACACTCGGGTGGGGTATCCGCAAGAAGTAATCACGCTAATTCGGTTTTTCGGGGTGCCACGAAAATTAAAAAGTTTATTCCCCGGCCAGGTAAGAGGGAAGAGCGGCCATCTTGTTTTTATAGTAGTCAACTCTGGAAACCGCGTTTTGACGGTGCAAATCGATCAAGTTGAGCATCCTGAACAACTTTCCTGTGTGGAGTCATGCAAAATTCGCAAAACCTAGGGAATTACAACTTTTTGGTGGAAAAGTGACGTCATAACTTGACCAAAAATCGTCGATTACCGCCAAAGTAAATCATTGGCGTGCTTCAAATTTGCACCGGCACACTCGGGTGGGGTATCCGCAAGAAGTAATCACGCTAATTCGGCTTTTCGGGGTGCCTCGAAAATTAAAAAGGTTATTCCCCGGGCAGGAAAAAGGGAAGAGCGGCCATCTTGTTTTTCTAATAGTCAACCCTGGAAATCGCGTTTTGACGGTGCAAATCGACCAAGTTGAGCATCCTGAACAACTTTCCTGTGTGGAGTCATGCAAAATTCGCAAAACCTTGGGAATTACAACTTTTTGGTGCAAAAGTGACGTCATAATTTGACCAAAAATCGTCGATTACCGCCAAAGTAAAACATTGACGGGGTTCAAATTTGCACCGGCACACTCGGGTGGGGTATCCGCAAGAAGTAATGACGCTAATTCGGTTTTTCGGGGTGCCACGAAAATTAAAAAGTTTATTCCCCGGGCAGGGAAAAGGGAAGTGCGGCCATCTTGTTTTTCTAATAGTCAACTCTGGAAATCGCGTTTTGACGGTGCAAATCGACCAAGTTGAGCATCCTGAACAACTTTCCTGTGTGGAGTCATGCAAAATTCGCAAAACCTTGGGAATTACAACATTTTGGTGCAAAAGTGACGTCATAATTTGACCAAAAATCGTCGATTACCGCCAAAGTAAAACATTGAACGGGTTCAAATTTGCACGGGCACACTCGGGTGGGGTATCCGCAAGAAGTAATCACGCTAATTCGGCTTTTCGGGGTGCCACGAAAATTAAAAAGGTTATTCCCCGGGCAGGAAAAAGGGAAGAGCGGCCATCTTGTTTTTCTAATAGTCAACTCTGGAAATCGCGTTTTGACGGTGCAAATCGACCAAGTTGAGCATCCTGACCAACTTTCCTGTGTGGAGTCATGCAAAATTCGCAAAACCTTGGGAATTACAACTTTTTGGTGCAAAAGTGACGTCATAATTTGACCAAAAATCGTCGATTACCGCCAAAGTAAAACATTGAGGGGGTTCAAATTTGCACAGGCACACTCGGGTGGGGTATCCGCAAGAAGTAATCACGCTAATTCGGATTTCGGGGTGCCTCGAAAATTTAAAAGGTTATTCCCCGGGCAGGGAAAAGGGAAGAGCGGCCATCTTGTTTTTCTTATAGTCAACTCTGGAAACCGCGTTTTGACGGTGCAAATCGATCAAGTTGAGCATCCTGAACAACTTTCCTGTGTGGAGTCATGCAAAATTTGCAAAACCTAGGGAAATACAACTTTTTGGTGCAAAAGTGACGTCATAATTTGACCAAAAATCGTCGATTACCGCCAAAGTAAAACATTGAAGTGGTTCAAATTTGCACGGGCACACTCGGGTGGGGTATCCGCAAGAAGTAATCACGCTAATTCGGCTTTTCGGGGTGCCTCGAAAATTAAAAAGGTTATTCCCCGGGCAGGAAAAAGGGAAGAGCGGCCATCTTGTTTTTCTAATAGTCAACTCTGGAAATCGCGTTTTGACGGTGCAAATCGACCAAGTTGAGCATCCTGAACAACTTTCCTGTGTGGAGTCATGCAAAATTCGCAAAACCTTGGGAATTACAACTTTTTGGTGCAAAAGTGACGTCATAATTTGACCAAAAATCGTCGATTACCGCCAAAGTAAAACATTGACGGGGTTCAAATTTGCACCGGCACACTCGGGTGGGGTATCCGCAAGAAGTAATGACGCTAATTCGGTTTTTCGGGGTGCCACGAAAATTAAAAAGTTTATTCCCCGGGCAGGGAAAAGGGAAGTGCGGCCATCTTGTTTTTCTAATAGTCAACTCTGGAAATCGCGTTTTGACGGTGCAAATCGACCAAGTTGAGCATCCTGAACAATTTTCCTGTGTGGAGTCATGCAAATTTCGCAAAACCTAGGGAATTACAACTTTTTGGTGCAAAAGTGACGTCATAACTTGACCAAAAATCGTCGATTACCGCCAAAGTAAATCATTGGCGTGCTTCAAATTTGCACCGGCACACTCGGGTGGGGTATCCGCAAGAAGTAATCACGCTAATTCGGCTTTTCGGGGTGCCTCGAAAATTAAAAAGGTTATTCCCCGGGCAGGAAAAAGGGAAGAGCGGCCATCTTGTTTTTCTAATAGTCAACTCTGGAAATAGCGTTTTGACGGTGCAAATCGACCAAGTTGAGCATCCTGAACAACTTTCCTGTGTGGAGTCATGCATAATTCGCACAACCTAGGGAATTACAACTTTTTGGTGCAAAAGTGACGTCATCACTTGACCAAAAATCGTCGATTACCGCCAAAGTAAATCATTGGCGTGCTTCAAATTTGCACGGGCACACTCGGGTGGGGTATCCGCAAGAAGTAATCACGCTAATTCGGCTTTTCGGAGTGCCTCGAAAATTAAAAAGGGCAGGAAAAAGGGAAGTGCGGCCATCTTGTTTTTCTAATAGTCAACTCTGGAAATCGCGTTTTGACGGTGCAAATCGACCAAGTTGAGCATCCTGAACAACTTTCCTGTGTGGAGTCATGCAAAATTCGCAAAACCTTGGGAATTACAACTTTTTGGTGCAAAAGTGACGTCATAATTTGACAAAAAATCGTCGATTACCGCCAAAGTAAAACATTGAGGGGGTTCAAATTTGCACAGGCACACTCGGGTGGGGTATCCGCAAGAAGTAATCACGCTAATTCGGATTTCGGGGTGCCTCGAAAATTAAAAAGGTTATTCCCCGATAAGGGAAAAGGGAAGAGCGGCCATCTTGTTTTTCTTATAGTCAACTCTGGAAACCGCGTTTTGACGGTGCAAATCGATCAAGTTGAGCATCCTGAACAACTTTCCTGTGTGGAGTCATGCAAAATTTGCAAAACCTAGGGAAATACAACTTTTGGGTGCAAAAGTGACGTCATAATTTGACCAAAAATCGTCGATTACCGCCAAAGTAAAACATTGACGGGGTTCAAATTTGCACGGGCACACACGGGTGGGGTATCCGCAAGAAGTAATCACGCTAATTCGGCTTTTCGGGGTGCCTCGAAAATTAAAAAGGTTATTCCCCGGGCAGGGAAAAGGGAAGAGCGGCCATCTTGTTTTTCTAATAGTCAACTCTGGAAATCGCGTTTTGACGGTGCAAATCGACCAAGTTGAGCATCATGAACAACTTTCCTGTGTGGAGTCATGCAAAATTTGCAAAACCTAGGGAAATACAACTTTTTGGTGCAAAAGTGACGTCATAATTTGACCAAAAATCGTCGATTACCGCCAAAGTAAAACATTGACGGGGTTCAAATTTGCACGGGCACACTCGGGTGGGGTATCCGCAAGAAGTAATCACGCTAATTCGGTTTTTCGGGGTGCCTCGAAAATTAAAAAGTTTATTCCCCGGCCAGGTAAAAGGGAAGAGCGGCCATCTTGTTTTTCTAGTAGTCAACTCTGGAAATCGCGTTTTGACGGTGCAAATCGACCAAGTTGAGCATCTTGAACAATTTTCCTGTGTGGAGTCATGCAAAATTCGCAAAACCTAGGGAATTACAACTTTTTGGTGCAAAAGTGACGTCATAACTTGACCGAAAATCGTCGATTACCGCCAAAGTAAATCATTGGCGTGCTTCAAATTTGCACCGGCACACTCGGGTGGGGTATCCGCAAGAAGTAATCACGCTAATTCGGATTTCGGGGTGCCTCGAAAATTAAAAAGGTTATTCCCCGGGCAGGGAAAAAGGGAAGAGCGGCTATCTTGTTTTTCTTATAGTCAACTCTGGAAACCGCGTTTTGACGGTGCAAATCGATCAAGTTGAGCATCCTGAACAACTTTCCTGTGTGGAGTCATGCAAAATTTGCAAAACCTAGGGAAATACAACTTTTTGGTGCAAAAGTGACGTCATAATTTGACCAAAAATCGTCGATTACCGCCAAAGTAAAACATTGACGGGTTTCAAATTTGCACGGGCACACTCGGGTGGGGTATCCGCAAGAAGTAATCACGCTAATTCGGCTTTTCGGGGTGCCTCGAAATTTAAAAAGGTTATTCCCCGGGCAGGGAAAAGGGAAGAGCGGCCATCTTGTTTTTCTAATAGTCAACTCTGGAAATCGCGTTTTGACGGTGCAAATCGACCAAGTTGAGCATCCTGAACAACTTTCCTGTGTGGAGTCATGCAAAATTTGCAAAACCTAAGGAAATACAACTTTTTGGTGCAAAAGTGACGTCATAATTTGACCAAAAATCGTCGATTACCGCCAAAGTAAAACATTGACGTGGTTCAAATTTGCACGGGCACACTCGGGTGGGGTATCCGCAAGAAGTAATCACGCTAATTCGGTTTTTCGGGGTGCCACGAAAATTAAAAAGTTTATTCCCCGGCCAGGTAAGAGGGAAGAGCGGCCATCTTGTTTTTATAGTAGTCAACTCTGGAAACCGCGTTTTGACGGTGCAAATCGATCAAGTTGAGCATCCTGAACAACTTTCCTGTGTGGAGTCATGCAAAATTCGCAAAACCTAGGGAATTACAACTTTTTGGTGCAAAAGTGACGTCATAACTTGACCAAAAATCGTCGATTACCGCCAAAGTAAAACATTGACGTGGTTCAAATTTGCACGGGCACACTCGGGTGGGGTATCCGCAAGAAGTAATCACGCTTATTCGGCTTTTCGGGGTGCCTCGAAAATTAAAAAGGTTATTCCCCGGGCAGGAAAAAGGGAAGAGCGGCCATCTTGTTTTTCTAATAGTCAACTCTGGAAATCGCGTTTTGACGGTGCAAATCGACCAAGTTGAGCATCCTGAACAACTTTCCTGTGTGGAGTCATGCAAAATTCGCAAAACCTTGGGAATTACAACTTTTTGGTGCAAAAGTGACGTCATAATTTGACCAAAAATCGTCGATTATCGCCAAAGTAAAACATTGACGGGGTTCAAATTTGCACCGGCACACTCGGGTGGGGTATCCGCAATAAGTAATCACGCTAATTCGGTTTTTCGGGGTGCCATTAAAATTAAAAAGTTTATTCCCCTGGCAGGGAAAAGGGAAGAGCGGCCATCTTGTTTTTCTAATAGTCAACTCTGGAAATCGCGTTTTGACGGTGCAAATCGACCAAGTTGAGCATCCTGAACAACTTTCCTGTGTGGAGTCATGCAAAATTCGCAAAACCTTGGGAATTACAACTTTTTGGTGCAAAAGTGACGTCATAATTTGACTAAAAATCGTCGATTACCGCCAAAGTAAAACATTGAGGGGGTTCAAATTTGCACCGGCACACTCGGGTGGGGTATCCGCAAGAAGTAATCACGCTAATTCGGTTTTTCGGGGTGCCTCGAAAATTAAAAAGTTTATTCCCCGGGCAGGGAAAAGGGAAGAGCGGCCATCTTGTTTTTCTAATAGTCAACTCTGGAAATCGCGTTTTGACGGTGCAAATCGACCAAGTTGAGCATCCTGAACAACTTTCCTGTGTGGAGTCATGCAAAATTCGCAAAACCTTGGGAATTACAACATTTTGGTGCAAAAGTGACGTCATAATTTGACCAAAAATCGTCGATTACCGCCAAAGTAAAACATTGAACGGGTTCAAATTTGCACGTGCACACTCGGGTGGGGTATCCGCAAGAAGTAATCACGCTAATTCGGCTTTTCGGGGTGCCACGAAAATTAAAAAGGTTATTCCCCGGGCAGGAAAAAGGGAAGAGCGGCCATCTTGTTTTTCTAATAGTCAACTCTGGAAATCGCGTTTTGACGGTGCAAATCGACCAAGTTGAGCATCCTGAACAACTTTCCTGTGTGGAGTCATGCAAAATTCGCAAAACCTTGGGAATTACAACTTTTTGGTGCAAAAGTGACGTCATAATTTGACCAAAAATCGTCGATTACCGCCAAAGTAAAACATTGAGGGGGTTCAAATTTGCACAGGCACACTCGGGTGGGGTATCCGCAAGAAGTAATCACGCTAATTCGGATTTCGGGGTGCCTCGAAAATTTAAAAGGTTATTCCCCGGGCAGGGAAAAGGGAAGAGCGGCCATCTTGTTTTTCTTATAGTCAACTCTGGAAACCGCGTTTTGACGGTGCAAATCGATCAAGTTGAGCATCCTGAACAACTTTCCTGTGTGGAGTCATGCAAAATTTGCAAAACCTAGGGAAATACAACTTTTTGGTGCAAAAGTGACGTCATAATTTGACCAAAAATCGTCGATTACCGCCAAAGTAAAACATTGACGGGGTTCAAATTTGCACGGGCACACTCGGGTGGGGTATCCGCAAGAAGTAATCACGCTAATTCGGCTTTTCGGGGTGCCTCGAAATTTAAAAAGGTTATTCCCCGGGCAGGGAAAAGGGAAGAGCGGCCATCTTGTTTTTCTAATAGTCAACTCTGGAAATCGCGTTTTGACGGTGCAAATCGACCAAGTTGAGCATCCTGAACAACTTTCCTGTGTGGAGTCATGCAAAATTTGCAAAACCTAAGGAAATACAACTTTTTGGTGCAAAAGTGACGTCATAATTTGACCAAAAATCGTCGATTACCGCCAAAGTAAAACATTGACGTGGTTCAAATTTGCACGGGCACACTCGGGTGGGGTATCCGCAAGAAGTAATCACGCTAATTCGGTTTTTCGGGGTGCCACGAAAATTAAAAAGTTTATTCCCCGGCCAGGTAAGAGGGAAGAGCGGCCATCTTGTTTTTATAGTAGTCAACTCTGGAAACCGCGTTTTGACGGTGCAAATCGATCAAGTTGAGCATCCTGAACAACTTTCCTGTGTGGAGTCATGCAAAATTCGCAAAACCTAGGGAATTACAACTTTTTGGTGGAAAAGTGACGTCATAACTTGACCAAAAATCGTCGATTACCGCCAAAGTAAATCATTGGCGTGCTTCAAATTTGCACCGGCACACTCGGGTGGGGTATCCGCAAGAAGTAATCACGCTAATTCGGCTTTTCGGGGTGCCTCGAAAATTAAAAAGGTTATTCCCCGGGCAGGAAAAAGGGAAGAGCGGCCATCTTGTTTTTCTAATAGTCAACCCTGGAAATCGCGTTTTGACGGTGCAAATCGACCAAGTTGAGCATCCTGAACAACTTTCCTGTGTGGAGTCATGCAAAATTCGCAAAACCTTGGGAATTACAACTTTTTGGTGCAAAAGTGACGTCATAATTTGACCAAAAATCGTCGATTACCGCCAAAGTAAAACATTGACGGGGTTCAAATTTGCACCGGCACACTCGGGTGGGGTATCCGCAAGAAGTAATGACGCTAATTCGGTTTTTCGGGGTGCCACGAAAATTAAAAAGTTTATTCCCCGGGCAGGGAAAAGGGAAGTGCGGCCATCTTGTTTTTCTAATAGTCAACTCTGGAAATCGCGTTTTGACGGTGCAAATCGACCAAGTTGAGCATCCTGAACAACTTTCCTGTGTGGAGTCATGCAAAATTCGCAAAACCTTGGGAATTACAACATTTTGGTGCAAAAGTGACGTCATAATTTGACCAAAAATCGTCGATTACCGCCAAAGTAAAACATTGAACGGGTTCAAATTTGCACGGGCACACTCGGGTGGGGTATCCGCAAGAAGTAATCACGCTAATTCGGCTTTTCGGGGTGCCACGAAAATTAAAAAGGTTATTCCCCGGGCAGGAAAAAGGGAAGAGCGGCCATCTTGTTTTTCTAATAGTCAACTCTGGAAATCGCGTTTTGACGGTGCAAATCGACCAAGTTGAGCATCCTGACCAACTTTCCTGTGTGGAGTCATGCAAAATTCGCAAAACCTTGGGAATTACAACTTTTTGGTGCAAAAGTGACGTCATAATTTGACCAAAAATCGTCGATTACCGCCAAAGTAAAACATTGAGGGGGTTCAAATTTGCACAGGCACACTCGGGTGGGGTATCCGCAAGAAGTAATCACGCTAATTCGGATTTCGGGGTGCCTCGAAAATTTAAAAGGTTATTCCCCGGGCAGGGAAAAGGGAAGAGCGGCCATCTTGTTTTTCTTATAGTCAACTCTGGAAACCGCGTTTTGACGGTGCAAATCGATCAAGTTGAGCATCCTGAACAACTTTCCTGTGTGGAGTCATGCAAAATTTGCAAAACCTAGGGAAATACAACTTTTTGGTGCAAAAGTGACGTCATAATTTGACCAAAAATCGTCGATTACCGCCAAAGTAAAACATTGAAGTGGTTCAAATTTGCACGGGCACACTCGGGTGGGGTATCCGCAAGAAGTAATCACGCTAATTCGGTTTTTCGGGGTGCCACGAAAATTAAAAAGTTTATTCCCCGGCCAGGTAAGAGGGAAGAGCGGCCATCTTGTTTTTCTAATAGTCAACTCTGGAAACCGCGTTTTGACGGTGCAAATCGATCAAGTTGAGCATCCTGAACAACTTTCCTGTGTGGAGTCATGCAAAATTCGCAAAACCTAGGGAATTACAACTTTTTGGTGCAAAAGTGACGTCATAACTTGACCAAAAATCGTCGATTACCGCCAAAGTAAATCATTGGCGTGCTTCAAATTTGCACCGGCACACTCGGGTGGGGTATCCGCAAGAAGTAATCACGCTAATTCGGCTTTTCGGGGTGCCTCGAAAATTAAAAAGGTTATTCCCCGGGCAGGAAAAAGGGAAGAGCGGCCATCTTGTTTTTCTAATAGTCAACTCTGGAAATCGCGTTTTGACGGTGCAAATCGACCAAGTTGAGCATCCTGAACAACTTTCCTGTGTGGAGTCATGCAAAATTCGCAAAACCTTGGGAATTACAACTTTTTGGTGCAAAAGTGACGTCATAATTTGACCAAAAATCGTCGATTACCGCCAAAGTAAAACATTGACGGGGTTCAAATTTGCACCGGCACACTCGGGTGGGGTATCCGCAAGAAGTAATGACGCTAATTCGGTTTTTCGGGGTGCCACGAAAATTAAAAAGTTTATTCCCCGGGCAGGGAAAAGGGAAGTGCGGCCATCTTGTTTTTCTAATAGTCAACTCTGGAAATCGCGTTTTGACGGTGCAAATCGACCAAGTTGAGCATCCTGAACAATTTTCCTGTGTGGAGTCATGCAAATTTCGCAAAACCTAGGGAATTACAACTTTTTGGTGCAAAAGTGACGTCATAACTTGACCAAAAATCGTCGATTACCGCCAAAGTAAATCATTGGCGTGCTTCAAATTTGCACCGGCACACTCGGGTGGGGTATCCGCAAGAAGTAATCACGCTAATTCGGCTTTTCGGGGTGCCTCGAAAATTAAAAAGGTTATTCCCCGGGCAGGAAAAAGGGAAGAGCGGCCATCTTGTTTTTCTAATAGTCAACTCTGGAAATAGCGTTTTGACGGTGCAAATCGACCAAGTTGAGCATCCTGAACAACTTTCCTGTGTGGAGTCATGCATAATTCGCACAACCTAGGGAATTACAACTTTTTGGTGCAAAAGTGACGTCATAACTTGACCAAAAATCGTCGATTACCGCCAAAGTAAATCATTGGCGTGCTTCAAATTTGCACGGGCACACTCGGGTGGGGTATCCGCAAGAAGTAATCACGCTAATTCGGCTTTTCGGAGTGCCTCGAAAATTAAAAAGGTTATTCCCCGGGCAGGAAAAAGGGAAGTGCGGCCATCTTGTTTTTCTAATAGTCAACTCTGGAAATCGCGTTTTGACGGTGCAAATCGACCAAGTTGAGCATCCTGAACAACTTTCCTGTGTGGAGTCATGCAAAATTCGCAAAACCTTGGGAATTACAACTTTTTGGTGCAAAAGTGACGTCATAATTTGACAAAAAATCGTCGATTACCGCCAAAGTAAAACATTGAGGGGGTTCAAATTTGCACAGGCACACTCGGGTGGGGTATCCGCAAGAAGTAATCACGCTAATTCGGATTTCGGGGTGCCTCGAAAATTAAAAAGGTTATTCCCCGATAAGGGAAAAGGGAAGAGCGGCCATCTTGTTTTTCTAATAGTCAACTCTGGAAACCGCGTTTTGACGGTGCAAATCGATCAAGTTGAGCATCCTGAACAACTTTCCTGTGTGGAGTCATGCAAAATTTGCAAAACCTAGGGAAATACAACTTTTGGGTGCAAAAGTGACGTCATAATTTGACCAAAAATCGTCGATTACCGCCAAAGTAAAACATTGACGGGGTTCAAATTTGCACGGGCACACACGGGTGGGGTATCCGCAAGAAGTAATCACGCTAATTCGGCTTTTCGGGGTGCCTCGAAAATTAAAAAGGTTATTCCCCGGGCAGGGAAAAGGGAAGAGCGGCCATCTTGTTTTTCTAATAGTCAACTCTGGAAATCGCGTTTTGACGGTGCAAATCGACCAAGTTGAGCATCATGAACAACTTTCCTGTGTGGAGTCATGCAAAATTTGCAAAACCTAGGGAAATACAACTTTTTGGTGCAAAAGTGACGTCATAATTTGACCAAAAATCGTCGATTACCGCCAAAGTAAAACATTGACGGGGTTCAAATTTGCACGGGCACACTCGGGTGGGGTATCCGCAAGAAGTAATCACGCTAATTCGGTTTTTCGGGGTGCCTCGAAAATTAAAAAGTTTATTCCCCGGCCAGGTAAAAGGGAAGAGCGGCCATCTTGTTTTTCTAGTAGTCAACTCTGGAAATCGCGTTTTGACGGTGCAAATCGACCAAGTTGAGCATCTTGAACAATTTTCCTGTGTGGAGTCATGCAAAATTCGCAAAACCTAGGGAATTACAACTTTTTGGTGCAAAAGTGACGTCATAACTTGACCGAAAATCGTCGATTACCGCCAAAGTAAATCATTGGCGTGCTTCAAATTTGCACCGGCACACTCGGGTGGGGTATCCGCAAAAAGTAATCACGCTAATTCGGCTTTTCGGGGTGCCTCGAAAATTAAAAAGGTTATTCCCCGGGCAGGAAAAAGGGAAGAGCGGCCATCTTGTTTTTCTAATAGTCAATTCTGGAAATCGCGTTTTGACGGTGCAAATCGATCAAGTTGAGCATCCTGAACAACTTTCCTGTGTGGAGTCATGCAAAATTCGCAAAACCTTGGGAATTACAACATTTTGGTGCAAAAGTGACGTCATAATTTGACCAAAAATCGTCGATTACCGCCAAAGTAAAACATTGACGGGGTTCAAATTTGCACGGGCACACTCGGGTGGGGTATCCGCAAGAAGTAATCACGCTAATTCGGCTTTTCGGGGTGCCTCGAAAATTAAAAAGGTTATTCCCCGGGCAGTAAAAAGGGAAGAGCGGCCATCTTGTTTTTCTAATAGTCAACTCTGGAAATCGCGTTTTGACGGTGCAAATCGACCAAGTTGAGCATCCTGAACAACTTTCCTGTGTGGAGTCATGCAAAATTCGCAAAACCTTGGGAATTACAACTTTTTGGTGCAAAAGTGACGTCATAATTTGACCAAAAATCGTCGATTATCGCCAAAGTAAAACATTGACGGGGTTCAAATTTGCACCGGCACACTCGGGTGGGGTATCCGCAAGAAGTAATCACGCTAATTCGGTTTTTCGGGGTGCCACGAAAATTAAAAAGTTTATTCCCCTGGCAGGGAAAAGGGAAGAGCGGCCATCTTGTTTTTCTAATAGTCAACTCTGGAAATCGCGTTTTGACGGTGCAAATCGACCAAGTTGAGCATCCTGAACAACTTTCCTGTGTGGAGTCATGCAAAATTCGCAAAACCTTGGGAATTACAACTTTTTGGTGCAAAAGTGACGTCATAATTTGACAAAAAATCGTCGATTACCGCCAAAGTAAAACATTGAGGGGGTTCAAATTTGCACAGGCACACTCGGGTGGGGTATCCGCAAGAAGTAATCACGCTAATTCGGATTTCGGGGTGCCTCGAAAATTAAAAAGGTTATTCCCCGGGCAGGGAAAAGGGAAGAGCGGCCATCTTGTTTTTCTTATAGTCAACTCTGGAAACCGCGTTTTGACGGTGCAAATCGATCAAGTTGAGCATCCTGAACAACTTTCCTGTGTGGAGTCATGCAAAATTTGCAAAACCTAGGGAAATACAACTTTTGGGTGCAAAAGTGACGTCATAATTTGACAAAAAATCGTCGATTACCGCCAAAGTAAAACATTGACGGGGTTCAAATTTGCACGGGCACACACGGGTGGGGTATCCGCAAGAAGTAATCACGCTAATTCGGCTTTTCGGGGTGCCTCGAAAATTAAAAAGGTTATTCCCCGGGCAGGAAAAAGGGAAGAGCGGCCATCTTGTTTTTCTAATAGTCAACTCTGGAAATCGCGTTTTGACGGTGCAAATCGACCAAGTTGAGCATCCTGAACAACTTTCCTGTGTGGAGTCATGCAAAATTTGCAAAACCTAAGGAAATACAACTTTTTGGTGCAAAAGTGACGTCATAATTTGACCAAAAATCGTCGATTACCGCCAAAGTAAAACATTGACGTGGTTCAAATTTGCACGGGCACACTCGGGTGGGGTATCCGCAAGAAGTAATCACGCTAATTCGGTTTTTCGGGGTGCCACGAAAATTAAAAAGTTTATTCCCCGGCCAGGTAAGAGGGAAGAGCGGCCATCTTGTTTTTATAGTAGTCAACTCTGGAAACCGCGTTTTGACGGTGCAAATCGATCAAGTTGAGCATCCTGAACAACTTTCCTGTGTGGAGTCATGCAAAATTCGCAAAACCTAGGGAATTACAACTTTTTGGTGGAAAAGTGACGTCATAACTTGACCAAAAATCGTCGATTACCGCCAAAGTAAATCATTGGCGTGCTTCAAATTTGCACCGGCACACTCGGGTGGGGTATCCGCAAGAAGTAATCACGCTAATTCGGCTTTTCGGGGTGCCTCGAAAATTAAAAAGGTTATTCCCCGGGCAGGAAAAAGGGAAGAGCGGCCATCTTGTTTTTCTAATAGTCAACCCTGGAAATCGCGTTTTGACGGTGCAAATCGACCAAGTTGAGCATCCTGAACAACTTTCCTGTGTGGAGTCATGCAAAATTCGCAAAACCTTGGGAATTACAACTTTTTGGTGCAAAAGTGACGTCATAATTTGACCAAAAATCGTCGATTACCGCCAAAGTAAAACATTGACGGGGTTCAAATTTGCACCGGCACACTCGGGTGGGGTATCCGCAAGAAGTAATGACGCTAATTCGGTTTTTCGGGGTGCCACGAAAATTAAAAAGTTTATTCCCCGGGCAGGGAAAAGGGAAGTGCGGCCATCTTGTTTTTCTAATAGTCAACTCTGGAAATCGCGTTTTGACGGTGCAAATCGACCAAGTTGAGCATCCTGAACAACTTTCCTGTGTGGAGTCATGCAAAATTCGCAAAACCTTGGGAATTACAACATTTTGGTGCAAAAGTGACGTCATAATTTGACCAAAAATCGTCGATTACCGCCAAAGTAAAACATTGAACGGGTTCAAATTTGCACGGGCACACTCGGGTGGGGTATCCGCAAGAAGTAATCACGCTAATTCGGCTTTTCGGGGTGCCACGAAAATTAAAAAGGTTATTCCCCGGGCAGGAAAAAGGGAAGAGCGGCCATCTTGTTTTTCTAATAGTCAACTCTGGAAATCGCGTTTTGACGGTGCAAATCGACCAAGTTGAGCATCCTGACCAACTTTCCTGTGTGGAGTCATGCAAAATTCGCAAAACCTTGGGAATTACAACTTTTTGGTGCAAAAGTGACGTCATAATTTGACCAAAAATCGTCGATTACCGCCAAAGTAAAACATTGAGGGGGTTCAAATTTGCACAGGCACACTCGGGTGGGGTATCCGCAAGAAGTAATCACGCTAATTCGGATTTCGGGGTGCCTCGAAAATTTAAAAGGTTATTCCCCGGGCAGGGAAAAGGGAAGAGCGGCCATCTTGTTTTTCTTATAGTCAACTCTGGAAACCGCGTTTTGACGGTGCAAATCGATCAAGTTGAGCATCCTGAACAACTTTCCTGTGTGGAGTCATGCAAAATTTGCAAAACCTAGGGAAATACAACTTTTTGGTGCAAAAGTGACGTCATAATTTGACCAAAAATCGTCGATTACCGCCAAAGTAAAACATTGAAGTGGTTCAAATTTGCACGGGCACACTCGGGTGGGGTATCCGCAAGAAGTAATCACGCTAATTCGGTTTTTCGGGGTGCCACGAAAATTAAAAAGTTTATTCCCCGGCCAGGTAAGAGGGAAGAGCGGCCATCTTGTTTTTCTAATAGTCAACTCTGGAAACCGCGTTTTGACGGTGCAAATCGATCAAGTTGAGCATCCTGAACAACTTTCCTGTGTGGAGTCATGCAAAATTCGCAAAACCTAGGGAATTACAACTTTTTGGTGCAAAAGTGACGTCATAACTTGACCAAAAATCGTCGATTACCGCCAAAGTAAATCATTGGCGTGCTTCAAATTTGCACCGGCACACTCGGGTGGGGTATCCGCAAGAAGTAATCACGCTAATTCGGCTTTTCGGGGTGCCTCGAAAATTAAAAAGGTTATTCCCCGGGCAGGAAAAAGGGAAGAGCGGCCATCTTGTTTTTCTAATAGTCAACTCTGGAAATCGCGTTTTGACGGTGCAAATCGACCAAGTTGAGCATCCTGAACAACTTTCCTGTGTGGAGTCATGCAAAATTCGCAAAACCTTGGGAATTACAACTTTTTGGTGCAAAAGTGACGTCATAATTTGACCAAAAATCGTCGATTACCGCCAAAGTAAAACATTGACGGGGTTCAAATTTGCACCGGCACACTCGGGTGGGGTATCCGCAAGAAGTAATGACGCTAATTCGGTTTTTCGGGGTGCCACGAAAATTAAAAAGTTTATTCCCCGGGCAGGGAAAAGGGAAGTGCGGCCATCTTGTTTTTCTAATAGTCAACTCTGGAAATCGCGTTTTGACGGTGCAAATCGACCAAGTTGAGCATCCTGAACAATTTTCCTGTGTGGAGTCATGCAAATTTCGCAAAACCTAGGGAATTACAACTTTTTGGTGCAAAAGTGACGTCATAACTTGACCAAAAATCGTCGATTACCGCCAAAGTAAATCATTGGCGTGCTTCAAATTTGCACCGGCACACTCGGGTGGGGTATCCGCAAGAAGTAATCACGCTAATTCGGCTTTTCGGGGTGCCTCGAAAATTAAAAAGGTTATTCCCCGGGCAGGAAAAAGGGAAGAGCGGCCATCTTGTTTTTCTAATAGTCAACTCTGGAAATAGCGTTTTGACGGTGCAAATCGACCAAGTTGAGCATCCTGAACAACTTTCCTGTGTGGAGTCATGCATAATTCGCACAACCTAGGGAATTACAACTTTTTGGTGCAAAAGTGACGTCATAACTTGACCAAAAATCGTCGATTACCGCCAAAGTAAATCATTGGCGTGCTTCAAATTTGCACGGGCACACTCGGGTGGGGTATCCGCAAGAAGTAATCACGCTAATTCGGCTTTTCGGAGTGCCTCGAAAATTAAAAAGGTTATTCCCCGGGCAGGAAAAAGGGAAGTGCGGCCATCTTGTTTTTCTAATAGTCAACTCTGGAAATCGCGTTTTGACGGTGCAAATCGACCAAGTTGAGCATCCTGAACAACTTTCCTGTGTGGAGTCATGCAAAATTCGCAAAACCTTGGGAATTACAACTTTTTGGTGCAAAAGTGACGTCATAATTTGACAAAAAATCGTCGATTACCGCCAAAGTAAAACATTGAGGGGGTTCAAATTTGCACAGGCACACTCGGGTGGGGTATCCGCAAGAAGTAATCACGCTAATTCGGATTTCGGGGTGCCTCGAAAATTAAAAAGGTTATTCCCCGATAAGGGAAAAGGGAAGAGCGGCCATCTTGTTTTTCTTATAGTCAACTCTGGAAACCGCGTTTTGACGGTGCAAATCGATCAAGTTGAGCATCCTGAACAACTTTCCTGTGTGGAGTCATGCAAAATTTGCAAAACCTAGGGAAATACAACTTTTGGGTGCAAAAGTGACGTCATAATTTGACCAAAAATCGTCGATTACCGCCAAAGTAAAACATTGACGGGGTTCAAATTTGCACGGGCACACACGGGTGGGGTATCCGCAAGAAGTAATCACGCTAATTCGGCTTTTCGGGGTGCCTCGAAAATTAAAAAGGTTATTCCCCGGGCAGGGAAAAGGGAAGAGCGGCCATCTTGTTTTTCTAATAGTCAACTCTGGAAATCGCGTTTTGACGGTGCAAATCGACCAAGTTGAGCATCATGAACAACTTTCCTGTATGGAGTCATGCAAAATTTGCAAAACCTAGGGAAATACAACTTTTTGGTGCAAAAGTGACGTCATAATTTGACCAAAAATCGTCGATTACCGCCAAAGTAAAACATTGACGGGGTTCAAATTTGCACGGGCACACTCGGGTGGGGTATCCGCAAGAAGTAATCACGCTAATTCGGTTTTTCGGGGTGCCTCGAAAATTAAAAAGTTTATTCCCCGGCCAGGTAAAAGGGAAGAGCGGCCATCTTGTTTTTCTAGTAGTCAACTCTGGAAATCGCGTTTTGACGGTGCAAATCGACCAAGTTGAGCATCTTGAACAATTTTCCTGTGTGGAGTCATGCAAAATTCGCAAAACCTAGGGAATTACAACTTTTTGGTGCAAAAGTGACGTCATAACTTGACCGAAAATCGTCGATTACCGCCAAAGTAAATCATTGGCGTGCTTCAAATTTGCACCGGCACACTCGGGTGGGGTATCCGCAAGAAGTAATCACGCTAATTCGGCTTTTCGGGGTGCCTCGAAAATTAAAAAGGTTATTCCCCGGGCAGGAAAAAGGGAAGAGCGGCCATCTTGTTTTTCTAATAGTCAATTCTGGAAATCGCGTTTTGACGGTGCAAATCGATCAAGTTGAGCATCCTGAACAACTTTCCTGTGTGGAGTCATGCAAAATTCGCAAAACCTTGGGAATTACAACATTTTGGTGCAAAAGTGACGTCATAATTTGACCAAAAATCGTCGATTACCGCCAAAGTAAAACATTGACGGGGTTCAAATTTGCACGGGCACACTCGGGTGGGGTATCCGCAAGAAGTAATCACGCTAATTCGGCTTTTCGGGGTGCCTCGAAAATTAAAAAGGTTATTCCCCGGGCAGTAAAAAGGGAAGAGCGGCCATCTTGTTTTTCTAATAGTCAACTCTGGAAATCGCGTTTTGACGGTGCAAATCGACCAAGTTGAGCATCCTGAACAACTTTCCTGTGTGGAGTCATGCAAAATTCGCAAAACCTTGGGAATTACAACTTTTTGGTGCAAAAGTGACGTCATAATTTGACCAAAAATCGTCGATTATCGCCAAAGTAAAACATTGACGGGGTTCAAATTTGCACCGGCACACTCGGGTGGGGTATCCGCAAGAAGTAATCACGCTAATTCGGTTTTTCGGGGTGCCACGAAAATTAAAAAGTTTATTCCCCTGGCAGGGAAAAGGGAAGAGCGGCCATCTTGTTTTTCTAATAGTCAACTCTGGAAATCGCGTTTTGACGGTGCAAATCGACCAAGTTGAGCATCCTGAACAACTTTCCTGTGTGGAGTCATGCAAAATTCGCAAAACCTTGGGAATTACAACTTTTTGGTGCAAAAGTGACGTCATAATTTGACAAAAAATCGTCGATTACCGCCAAAGTAAAACATTGAGGGGGTTCAAATTTGCACAGGCACACTCGGGTGGGGTATCCGCAAGAAGTAATCACGCTAATTCGGATTTCGGGGTGCCTCGAAAATTAAAAAGGTTATTCCCCGGGCAGGGAAAAGGGAAGAGCGGCCATCTTGTTTTTCTTATAGTCAACTCTGGAAACCGCGTTTTGACGGTGCAAATCGATCAAGTTGAGCATCCTGAACAACTTTCCTGTGTGGAGTCATGCAAAATTTGCAAAACCTAGGGAAATACAACTTTTGGGTGCAAAAGTGACGTCATAATTTGACAAAAAATCGTCGATTACCGCCAAAGTAAAACATTGACGGGGTTCAAATTTGCACGGGCACACACGGGTGGGGTATCCGCAAGAAGTAATCACGCTAATTCGGCTTTTCGGGGTGCCTCGAAAATTAAAAAGGTTATTCCCCGGGCAGGAAAAAGGGAAGAGCGGCCATCTTGTTTTTCTAATAGTCAACTCTGGAAATCGCGTTTTGACGGTGCAAATCGACCAAGTTGAGCATCCTGAACAACTTTCCTGTGTGGAGTCATGCATAATTCGCAAAACCTAGGGAATTACAACTTTTTGGTGCAAAAGTGACGTCATAACTTGACCAAAAATCGTCGATTACCGCCAAAGTAAATCATTGGCGTGCTTCAAATTTGCACGGGCACACTCGGGTGGGGTACCCGCAAGAAGTAATCACGCTAATTCGGCTTTTCGGGGTGCCTCGAAAATTAAAAAGGTTATTCCCCGGGCAGGAAAAAGGGAAGTGCGGCCATCTTGTTTTTCTAATAGTCAACTCTGGAAATCGCGTTTTGACGGTGCAAATCGACCAAGTTGAGCATCCTGAACAACTTTCCTGTGTGGAGTCATGCAAAATTCGCAAAACCTTGGGAATTACAACTTTTTGGTGCAAAAGTGACGTCATAATTTGACAAAAAATCGTCGATTACCGCCAAAGTAAAACATTGAGGGGGTTCAAATTTGCACAGGCACACTCGGGTGGGGTATCCGCAAGAAGTAATCACGCTAATTCGGATTTCGGGGTGCCTCGAAAATTAAAAAGGTTATTCCCCGATAAGGGAAAAGGGAAGAGCGGCCATCTTGTTTTTCTTATAGTCAACTCTGGAAACCGCGTTTTGACGGTGCAAATCGATCAAGTTGAGCATCCTGAACAACTTTCCTGTGTGGAGTCATGCAAAATTTGCAAAACCTAGGGAAATACAACTTTTGGGTGCAAAAGTGACGTCATAATTTGACCAAAAATCGTCGATTACCGCCAAAGTAAAACATTGACGGGGTTCAAATTTGCACGGGCACACACGGGTGGGGTATCCGCAAGAAGTAATCACGCTAATTCGGCTTTTCGGGGTGCCTCGAAAATTAAAAAGGTTATTCCCCGGGCAGGGAAAAGGGAAGAGCGGCCATCTTGTTTTTCTAATAGTCAACTCTGGAAATCGCGTTTTGACGGTGCAAATCGACCAAGTTGAGCATCATGAACAACTTTCCTGTGTGGAGTCATGCAAAATTTGCAAAACCTAGGGAAATACAACTTTTTGGTGCAAAAGTGACGTCATAATTTGACCAAAAATCGTCGATTACCGCCAAAGTAAAACATTGACGGGGTTCAAATTTGCACGGGCACACTCGGGTGGGGTATCCGCAAGAAGTAATCACGCTAATTCGGTTTTTCGGGGTGCCTCGAAAATTAAAAAGTTTATTCCCCGGCCAGGTAAAAGGGAAGAGCGGCCATCTTGTTTTTCTAGTAGTCAACTCTGGAAATCGCGTTTTGACGGTGCAAATCGACCAAGTTGAGCATCCTGAACAATTTTCCTGTGTGGAGTCATGCAAAATTCGCAAAACCTAGGGAATTACAACTTTTTGGTGCAAAAGTGACGTCATAATTTGACCAAAAATCGTCGATTATCGCCAAAGTAAAACATTGACGGGGTTCAAATTTGCACCGGCACACTCGGGTGGAATATCCGCAATAAGTAATCACGCTAATTCGGTTTTTCGGGGTGCCATTAAAATTAAAAAGTTTATTCCCCTGGCAGGGAAAAGGGAAGAGCGGCCATCTTGTTTTTCTAATAGTCAACTCTGGAAATCGCGTTTTGACGGTGCAAATCGACCAAGTTGAGCATCCTGAACAACTTTCCTGTGTGGAGTCATGCAAAATTCGCAAAACCTTGGGAATTACAACTTTTTGGTGCAAAAGTGACGTCATAATTTGACTAAAAATCGTCGATTACCGCCAAAGTAAAACATTGAGGGGGTTCAAATTTGCACCGGCACACTCGGGTGGGGTATCCGCAAGAAGTAATCACGCTAATTCGGTTTTTCGGGGTGCCTCGAAAATTAAAAAGTTTATTCCCCGGGCAGGGAAAAGGGAAGAGCGGCCATCTTGTTTTTCTAATAGTCAACTCTGGAAATCGCGTTTTGACGGTGCAAATCGACCAAGTTGAGCATCCTGAACAACTTTCCTGTGTGGAGTCATGCAAAATTCGCAAAACCTTGGGAATTACAACATTTTGGTGCAAAAGTGACGTCATAATTTGACCAAAAATCGTCGATTACCGCCAAAGTAAAACATTGACGGGGTTCAAATTTGCACGGGCACACTCGGGTGGGGTATCCGCAAGAAGTAATCACGCTAATTCGGCTTTTCGGGGTGCCACGAAAATTAAAAAGGTTATTCCCCGGGCAGGAAAAAGGGAAGAGCGGCCATCTTGTTTTTCTAATAGTCAACTCTGGAAATCGCGTTTTGACGGTGCAAATCGACCAAGTTGAGCATCCTGAACAACTTTCCTGTGTGGAGTCATGCAAAATTCGCAAAACCTTGGGAATTACAACTTTTTGGTGCAAAAGTGACGTCATAATTTGACCAAAAATCGTCGATTACCGCCAAAGTAAAACATTGAGGGGGTTCAAATTTGCACAGGCACACTCGGGTGGGGTATCCGCAAGAAGTAATCACGCTAATTCGGATTTCGGGGTGCCTCGAAAATTTAAAAGGTTATTCCCCGGGCAGGGAAAAGGGAAGAGCGGCCATCTTGTTTTTCTTATAGTCAACTCTGGAAACCGCGTTTTGACGGTGCAAATCGATCAAGTTGAGCATCCTGAACAACTTTCCTGTGTGGAGTCATGCAAAATTTGCAAAACCTAGGGAAATACAACTTTTTGGTGCAAAAGTGACGTCATAATTTGACCAAAAATCGTCGATTACCGCCAAAGTAAAACATTGACGGGGTTCAAATTTGCACGGGCACACTCGGGTGGGGTATCCGCAAGAAGTAATCACGCTAATTCGGCTTTTCGGGGTGCCTCGAAATTTAAAAAGGTTATTCCCCGGGCAGGGAAAAGGGAAGAGCGGCCATCTTGTTTTTCTAATAGTCAACTCTGGAAATCGCGTTTTGACGGTGCAAATCGACCAAGTTGAGCATCCTGAACAACTTTCCTGTGTGGAGTCATGCAAAATTTGCAAAACCTAAGGAAATACAACTTTTTGGTGCAAAAGTGACGTCATAATTTGACCAAAAATCGTCGATTACCGCCAAAGTAAAACATTGACGTGGTTCAAATTTGCACGGGCACACTCGGGTGGGGTATCCGCAAGAAGTAATCACGCTAATTCGGTTTTTCGGGGTGCCACGAAAATTAAAAAGTTTATTCCCCGGCCAGGTAAGAGGGAAGAGCGGCCATCTTGTTTTTATAGTAGTCAACTCTGGAAACCGCGTTTTGACGGTGCAAATCGATCAAGTTGAGCATCCTGAACAACTTTCCTGTGTGGAGTCATGCAAAATTCGCAAAACCTAGGGAATTACAACTTTTTGGTGCAAAAGTGACGTCATAACTTGACCAAAAATCGTCGATTACCGCCAAAGTAAATCATTGGCGTGCTTCAAATTTGCACCGGCACACTCGGGTGGGGTATCCGCAAGAAGTAATCACGCTAATTCGGCTTTTCGGGGTGCCTCGAAAATTAAAAAGGTTATTCCCCGGGCAGGAAAAAGGGAAGAGCGGCCATCTTGTTTTTCTAATAGTCAACTCTGGAAATCGCGTTTTGACGGTGCAAATCGACCAAGTTGAGCATCCTGAACAACTTTCCTGTGTGGAGTCATGCAAAATTCGCAAAACCTTGGGAATTACAACTTTTTGGTGCAAAAGTGACGTCATAATTTGACCAAAAATCGTCGATTACCGCCAAAGTAAAACATTGACGGGGTTCAAATTTGCACCGGCACACTCGGGTGGGGTATCCGCAAGAAGTAATGACGCTAATTCGGTTTTTCGGGGTGCCACGAAAATTAAAAAGTTTATTCCCCGGGCAGGGAAAAGGGAAGTGCGGCCTTCTTGTTTTTCTAATAGTCAACTCTGGAAATCGCGTTTTGACGGTGCAAATCGACCAAGTTGAGCATCCTGAACAACTTTCCTGTGTGGAGTCATGCAAAATTCGCAAAACCTTGGGAATTACAACATTTTGGTGCAAAAGTGACGTCATAATTTGACCAAAAATCGTCGATTACCGCCAAAGTAAAACATTGAACGGGTTCAAATTTGCACGGGCACACTCGGGTGGGGTATCCGCAAGAAGTAATCACGCTAATTCGGCTTTTCGGGGTGCCACGAAAATTAAAAAGGTTATTCCCCGGGCAGGAAAAAGGGAAGAGCGGCCATCTTGTTTTTCTAATAGTCAACTCTGGAAATCGCGTTTTGACGGTGCAAATCGACCAAGTTGAGCATCCTGAACAACTTTCCTGTGTGGAGTCATGCAAAATTCGCAAAACCTTGGGAATTACAACTTTTTGGTGCAAAAGTGACGTCATAATTTGACCAAAAATCGTCGATTACCGCCAAAGTAAAACATTGAGGGGGTTCAAATTTGCACAGGCACACTCGGGTGGGGTATCCGCAAGAAGTAATCACGCTAATTCGGATTTCGGGGTGCCTCGAAAATTTAAAAGGTTATTCCCCGGGCAGGGAAAAGGGAAGAGCGGCCATCTTGTTTTTCTTATAGTCAACTCTGGAAACCGCGTTTTGACGGTGCAAATCGATCAAGTTGAGCATCCTGAACAACTTTCCTGTGTGGAGTCATGCAAAATTTGCAAAACCTAGGGAAATACAACTTTTTGGTGCAAAAGTGACGTCATAATTTGACCAAAAATCGTCGATTACCGCCAAAGTAAAACATTGACGGGGTTCAAATTTGCACGGGCACACTCGGGTGGGGTATCCGCAAGAAGTAATCACGCTAATTCGGCTTTTCGGGGTGCCTCGAAATTTAAAAAGGTTATTCCCCGGGCAGGGAAAAGGGAAGAGCGGCCATCTTGTTTTTCTAATAGTCAACTCTGGAAATCGCGTTTTGACGGTGCAAATCGACCAAGTTGAGCATCCTGAACAACTTTCCTGTGTGGAGTCATGCAAAATTTGCAAAACCTAAGGAAATACAACTTTTTGGTGCAAAAGTGACGTCATAATTTGACCAAAAATCGTCGATTACCGCCAAAGTAAAACATTGAAGTGGTTCAAATTTGCACGGGCACACTCGGGTGGGGTATCCGCAAGAAGTAATCACGCTAATTCGGTTTTTCGGGGTGCCACGAAAATTAAAAAGTTTATTCCCCGGCCAGGTAAGAGGGAAGAGCGGCCATCTTGTTTTTATAGTAGTCAACTCTGGAAACCGCGTTTTGACGGTGCAAATCGATCAAGTTGAGCATCCTGAACAACTTTCCTGTGTGGAGTCATGCAAAATTCGCAAAACCTAGGGAATTACAACTTTTTGGTGGAAAAGTGACGTCATAACTTGACCAAAAATCGTCGATTACCGCCAAAGTAAATCATTGGCGTGCTTCAAATTTGCACCGGCACACTCGGGTGGGGTATCCGCAAGAAGTAATCACGCTAATTCGGCTTTTCGGGGTGCCTCGAAAATTAAAAAGGTTATTCCCCGGGCAGGAAAAAGGGAAGAGCGGCCATCTTGTTTTTCTAATAGTCAACTCTGGAAATCGCGTTTTGACGGTGCAAATCGACCAAGTTGAGCATCCTGAACAACTTTCCTGTGTGGAGTCATGCAAAATTCGCAAAACCTTGGGAATTACAACTTTTTGGTGCAAAAGTGACGTCATAATTTGACCAAAAATCGTCGATTACCGCCAAAGTAAAACATTGACGGGGTTCAAATTTGCACCGGCACACTCGGGTGGGGTATCCGCAAGAAGTAATGACGCTAATTCGGTTTTTCGGGGTGCCACGAAAATTAAAAAGTTTATTCCCCGGGCAGGGAAAAGGGAAGTGCGGCCATCTTGTTTTTCTAATAGTCAACTCTGGAAATCGCGTTTTGACGGTGCAAATCGACCAAGTTGAGCATCCTGAACAATTTTCCTGTGTGGAGTCATGCAAATTTCGCAAAACCTAGGGAATTACAACTTTTTGGTGCAAAAGTGACGTCATAACTTGACCAAAAATCGTCGATTACCGCCAAAGTAAATCATTGGCGTGCTTCAAATTTGCACCGGCACACTCGGGTGGGGTATCCGCAAGAAGTAATCACGCTAATTCGGCTTTTCGGGGTGCCTCGAAAATTAAAAAGGTTATTCCCCGGGCAGGAAAAAGGGAAGAGCGGCCATCTTGTTTTTCTAATAGTCAACTCTGGAAATAGCGTTTTGACGGTGCAAATCGACCAAGTTGAGCATCCTGAACAACTTTCCTGTGTGGAGTCATGCATAATTCGCACAACCTAGGGAATTACAACTTTTTGGTGCAAAAGTGACGTCATAACTTGACCAAAAATCGTCGATTACCGCCAAAGTAAATCATTGGCGTGCTTCAAATTTGCACGGGCACACTCGGGTGGGGTATCCGCAAGAAGTAATCACGCTAATTCGGCTTTTCGGAGTGCCTCGAAAATTAAAAAGGTTATTCCCCGGGCAGGAAAAAGGGAAGTGCGGCCATCTTGTTTTTCTAATAGTCAACTCTGGAAATCGCGTTTTGACGGTGCAAATCGACCAAGTTGAGCATCCTGAACAACTTTCCTGTGTGGAGTCATGCAAAATTCGCAAAACCTTGGGAATTACAACTTTTTGGTGCAAAAGTGACGTCATAATTTGACAAAAAATCGTCGATTACCGCCAAAGTAAAACATTGAGGGGGTTCAAATTTGCACAGGCACACTCGGGTGGGGTATCCGCAAGAAGTAATCACGCTAATTCGGATTTCGGGGTGCCTCGAAAATTAAAAAGGTTATTCCCCGATAAGGGAAAAGGGAAGAGCGGCCATCTTGTTTTTCTTATAGTCAACTCTGGAAACCGCGTTTTGACGGTGCAAATCGATCAAGTTGAGCATCCTGAACAACTTTCCTGTGTGGAGTCATGCAAAATTTGCAAAACCTAGGGAAATACAACTTTTGGGTGCAAAAGTGACGTCATAATTTGACCAAAAATCGTCGATTACCGCCAAAGTAAAACATTGACGGGGTTCAAATTTGCACGGGCACACACGGGTGGGGTATCCGCAAGAAGTAATCACGCTAATTCGGCTTTTCGGGGTGCCTCGAAAATTAAAAAGGTTATTCCCCGGGCAGGGAAAAGGGAAGAGCGGCCATCTTGTTTTTCTAATAGTCAACTCTGGAAATCGCGTTTTGACGGTGCAAATCGACCAAGTTGAGCATCATGAACAACTTTCCTGTGTGGAGTCATGCAAAATTTGCAAAACCTAGGGAAATACAACTTTTTGGTGCAAAAGTGACGTCATAATTTGACCAAAAATCGTCGATTACCGCCAAAGTAAAACATTGACGGGGTTCAAATTTGCACGGGCACACTCGGGTGGGGTATCCGCAAGAAGTAATCACGCTAATTCGGCTTTTCGGGGTGCCTCGAAAATTAAAAAGGTTATTCCCCGGGCAGGAAAAAGGGAAGAGCGGCCATCTTGTTTTTCTAATAGTCAATTCTGGAAATCGCGTTTTGACGGTGCAAATCGATCAAGTTGAGCATCCTGAACAACTTTCCTGTGTGGAGTCATGCAAAATTCGCAAAACCTTGGGAATTACAACATTTTGGTGCAAAAGTGACGTCATAATTTGACCAAAAATCGTCGATTACCGCCAAAGTAAAACATTGACGGGGTTCAAATTTGCACGGGCACACTCGGGTGGGGTATCCGCAAGAAGTAATCACGCTAATTCGGCTTTTCGGGGTGCCTCGAAAATTAAAAAGGTTATTCCCCGGGCAGGAAAAAGGGAAGAGCGGCCATCTTGTTTTTCTAATAGTCAACTCTGGAAATCGCGTTTTGACGGTGCAAATCGACCAAGTTGAGCATCCTGAACAACTTTCCTGTGTGGAGTCATGCAAAATTCGCAAAACCTTGGGAATTACAACTTTTTGGTGCAAAAGTGACGTCATAATTTGACCAAAAATCGTCGATTATCGCCAAAGTAAAACATTGACGGGGTTCAAATTTGCACCGGCACACTCGGGTGGGGTATCCGCAAGAAGTAATCACGCTAATTCGGTTTTTCGGGGTGCCACGAAAATTAAAAAGTTTATTCCCCTGGCAGGGAAAAGGGAAGAGCGGCCATCTTGTTTTTCTAATAGTCAACTCTGGAAATCGCGTTTTGACGGTGCAAATCGACCAAGTTGAGCATCCTGAACAACTTTCCTGTGTGGAGTCATGCAAAATTCGCAAAACCTTGGGAATTACAACTTTTTGGTGCAAAAGTGACGTCATAATTTGACAAAAAATCGTCGATTACCGCCAAAGTAAAACATTGAGGGGGTTCAAATTTGCACAGGCACACTCGGGTGGGGTATCCGCAAGAAGTAATCACGCTAATTCGGATTTCGGGGTGCCTCGAAAATTAAAAAGGTTATTCCCCGGGCAGGGAAAAGGGAAGAGCGGCCATCTTGTTTTTCTTATAGTCAACTCTGGAAACCGCGTTTTGACGGTGCAAATCGATCAAGTTGAGCATCCTGAACAACTTTCCTGTGTGGAGTCATGCAAAATTTGTAAAACCTAGGGAAATACAACTTTTGGGTGCAAAAGTGACGTCATAATTTGACAAAAAATCGTCGATTACCGCCAAAGTAAAACATTGACGGGGTTCAAATTTGCACGGGCACACACGGGTGGGGTATCCGCAAGAAGTAATCACGCTAATTCGGCTTTTCGGGGTGCCTCGAAAATTAAAAAGGTTATTCCCCGGGCAGGAAAAAGGGAAGAGCGGCCATCTTGTTTTTCTAATAGTCAACTCTGGAAATCGCGTTTTGACGGTGCAAATCGACCAAGTTGAGCATCCTGAACAACTTTCCTGTGTGGAGTCATGCATAATTCGCAAAACCTAGGGAATTACAACTTTTTGGTGCAAAAGTGACGTCATAACTTGACCAAAAATCGTCGATTACCGCCAAAGTAAATCATTGGCGTGCTTCAAATTTGCACGGGCACACTCGGGTGGGGTACCCGCAAGAAGTAATCACGCTAATTCGGCTTTTCGGGGTGCCTCGAAAATTAAAAAGGTTATTCCCCGGGCAGGAAAAAGGGAAGTGCGGCCATCTTGTTTTTCTAATAGTCAACTCTGGAAATCGCGTTTTGACGGTGCAAATCGACCAAGTTGAGCATCCTGAACAACTTTCCTGTGTGGAGTCATGCAAAATTCGCAAAACCTTGGGAATTACAACTTTTTGGTGCAAAAGTGACGTCATAATTTGACAAAAAATCGTCGATTACCGCCAAAGTAAAACATTGAGGGGGTTCAAATTTGCACAGGCACACTCGGGTGGGGTATCCGCAAGAAGTAATCACGCTAATTCGGATTTCGGGGTGCCTCGAAAATTAAAAAGGTTATTCCCCGATAAGGGAAAAGGGAAGAGCGGCCATCTTGTTTTTCTTATAGTCAACTCTGGAAACCGCGTTTTGACGGTGCAAATCGATCAAGTTGAGCATCCTGAACAACTTTCCTGTGTGGAGTCATGCAAAATTTGCAAAACCTAGGGAAATACAACTTTTGGGTGCAAAAGTGACGTCATAATTTGACCAAAAATCGTCGATTACCGCCAAAGTAAAACATTGACGGGGTTCAAATTTGCACGGGCACACACGGGTGGGGTATCCGCAAGAAGTAATCACGCTAATTCGGCTTTTCGGGGTGCCTCGAAAATTAAAAAGGTTATTCCCCGGGCAGGGAAAAGGGAAGAGCGGCCATCTTGTTTTTCTAATAGTCAACTCTGGAAATCGCGTTTTGACGGTGCAAATCGACCAAGTTGAGCATCCTGAACAACTTTCCTGTGTGGAGTCATGCATAATTCGCAAAACCTAGGGAATTACAACTTTTTGGTGCAAAAGTGACGTCATAACTTGACCAAAAATCGTCGATTACCGCCAAAGTAAATCATTGGCGTGCTTCAAATTTGCACGGGCACACTCGGGTGGGGTACCCGCAAGAAGTAATCACGCTAATTCGGCTTTTCGGGGTGCCTCGAAAATTAAAAAGGTTATTCCCCGGGCAGGAAAAAGGGAAGTGCGGCCATCTTGTTTTTCTAATAGTCAACTCTGGAAATCGCGTTTTGACGGTGCAAATCGACCAAGTTGAGCATCCTGAACAACTTTCCTGTGTGGAGTCATGCAAAATTCGCAAAACCTTGGGAATTACAACTTTTTGGTGCAAAAGTGACGTCATAATTTGACAAAAAATCGTCGATTACCGCCAAAGTAAAACATTGAGGGGGTTCAAATTTGCACAGGCACACTCGGGTGGGGTATCCGCAAGAAGTAATCACGCTAATTCGGATTTCGGGGTGCCTCGAAAATTAAAAAGGTTATTCCCCGATAAGGGAAAAGGGAAGAGCGGCCATCTTGTTTTTCTTATAGTCAACTCTGGAAACCGCGTTTTGACGGTGCAAATCGATCAAGTTGAGCATCCTGAACAACTTTCCTGTGTGGAGTCATGCAAAATTTGCAAAACCTAGGGAAATACAACTTTTGGGTGCAAAAGTGACGTCATAATTTGACCAAAAATCGTCGATTACCGCCAAAGTAAAACATTGACGGGGTTCAAATTTGCACGGGCACACACGGGTGGGGTATCCGCAAGAAGTAATCACGCTAATTCGGCTTTTCGGGGTGCCTCGAAAATTAAAAAGGTTATTCCCCGGGCAGGGAAAAGGGAAGAGCGGCCATCTTGTTTTTCTAATAGTCAACTCTGGAAATCGCGTTTTGACGGTGCAAATCGACCAAGTTGAGCATCATGAACAACTTTCCTGTGTGGAGTCATGCAAAATTTGCAAAACCTAGGGAAATACAACTTTTTGGTGCAAAAGTGACGTCATAATTTGACCAAAAATCGTCGATTACCGCCAAAGTAAAACATTGACGGGGTTCAAATTTGCACGGGCACACTCGGGTGGGGTATCCGCAAGAAGTAATCACGCTAATTCGGTTTTTCGGGGTGCCTCGAAAATTAAAAAGTTTATTCCCCGGCCAGGTAAAAGGGAAGAGCGGCCATCTTGTTTTTCTAGTAGTCAACTCTGGAAATCGCGTTTTGACGGTGCAAATCGACCAAGTTGAGCATCCTGAACAATTTTCCTGTGTGGAGTCATGCAAAATTCGCAAAACCTAGGGAATTACAACTTTTTGGTGCAAAAGTGACGTCATAACTTGACCGAAAATCGTCGATTACCGCCAAAGTAAATCATTGGCGTGCTTCAAATTTGCACCGGCACACTCGGGTGGGGTATCCGCAAGAAGTAATCACGCTAATTCGGCTTTTCGGGGTGCCTCGAAAATTAAAAAGGTTATTCCCCGGGCAGGAAAAAGGGAAGAGCGGCCATCTTGTTTTTCTAATAGTCAATTCTGGAAATCGCGTTTTGACGGTGCAAATCGATCAAGTTGAGCATCCTGAACAACTTTCCTGTGTGGAGTCATGCAAAATTCGCAAAACCTTGGGAATTACAACATTTTGGTGCAAAAGTGACGTCATAATTTGACCAAAAATCGTCGATTACCGCCAAAGTAAAACATTGACGGGGTTCAAATTTGCACGGGCACACTCGGGTGGGGTATCCGCAAGAAGTAATCACGCTAATTCGGCTTTTCGGGGTGCCTCGAAAATTAAAAAGTTTATTCCCCGGGCAGGAAAAAGGGAAGAGCGGCCATCTTGTTTTTCTAATAGTCAACTCTGGAAATCGCGTTTTGACGGTGCAAATCGACCAAGTTGAGCATCCTGAACAACTTTCCTGTGTGGAGTCATGCAAAATTCGCAAAACCTTGGGAATTACAACTTTTTGGTGCAAAAGTGACGTCATAATTTGACCAAAAATCGTCGATTATCGCCAAAGTAAAACATTGACGGGGTTCAAATTTGCACCGGCACACTCGGGTGGGGTATCCGCAAGAAGTAATCACGCTAATTCGGTTTTTCGGGGTGCCACGAAAATTAAAAAGTTTATTCCCCTGGCAGGGAAAAGGGAAGAGCGGCCATCTTGTTTTTCTAATAGTCAACTCTGGAAATCGCGTTTTGACGGTGCAAATCGACCAAGTTGAGCATCCTGAACAACTTTCCTGTGTGGAGTCATGCAAAATTCGCAAAACCTTGGGAATTACAACTTTTTGGTGCAAAAGTGACGTCATAATTTGACAAAAAATCGTCGATTACCGCCAAAGTAAAACATTGAGGGGGTTCAAATTTGCACAGGCACACTCGGGTGGGGTATCCGCAAGAAGTAATCACGCTAATTCGGATTTCGGGGTGCCTCGAAAATTAAAAAGGTTATTCCCCGATAAGGGAAAAGGGAAGAGCGGCCATCTTGTTTTTCTAATAGTCAACTCTGGAAATCGCGTTTTGACGGTGCAAATCGACCAAGTTGAGCATCCTGAACAACTTTCCTGTGTGGAGTCATGCAAAATTCGCAAAACCTTGGGAATTACAACTTTTTGGTGCAAAAGTGACGTCATAATTTGCACAGGCACACTCGGGTGGGGTATCCGCAAGAAGTAATCACGCTAATTCGGATTTCGGGGTGCCTCGAAAATTAAAAAGGTTATTCCCCGATAAGGGAAAAGGGAAGAGCGGCCATCTTGTTTTTCTTATAGTCAACTCTGGAAACCGCGTTTTGACGGTGCAAATCGATCAAGTTGAGCATCCTGAACAACTTTCCTGTGTGGAGTCATGCAAAATTTGCAAAACCTAGGGAAATACAACTTTTGGGTGCAAAAGTGACGTCATAATTTGACCAAAAATCGTCGATTACCGCCAAAGTAAAACATTGACGGGGTTCAAATTTGCACGGGCACACACGGGTGGGGTATCCGCAAGAAGTAATCACGCTAATTCGGCTTTTCGGGGTGCCTCGAAAATTAAAAAGGTTATTCCCCGGGCAGGGAAAAGGGAAGAGCGGCCATCTTGTTTTTCTAATAGTCAACTCTGGAAATCGCGTTTTGACGGTGCAAATCGACCAAGTTGAGCATCATGAACAACTTTCCTGTGTGGAGTCATGCAAAATTTGCAAAACCTAGGGAAATACAACTTTTTGGTGCAAAAGTGACGTCATAATTTGACCAAAAATCGTCGATTACCGCCAAAGTAAAACATTGACGGGGTTCAAATTTGCACGGGCACACTCGGGTGGGGTATCCGCAAGAAGTAATCACGCTAATTCGGTTTTTCGGGGTGCCTCGAAAATTAAAAAGTTTATTCCCCGGCCAGGTAAAAGGGAAGAGCGGCCATCTTGTTTTTCTAGTAGTCAACTCTGGAAATCGCGTTTTGACGGTGCAAATCGACCAAGTTGAGCATCCTGAACAATTTTCCTGTGTGGAGTCATGCAAAATTCGCAAAACCTAGGGAATTACAACTTTTTGGTGCAAAAGTGACGTCATAACTTGACCGAAAATCGTCGATTACCGCCAAAGTAAATCATTGGCGTGCTTCAAATTTGCACCGGCACACTCGGGTGGGGTATCCGCAAGAAGTAATCACGCTAATTCGGCTTTTCGGGGTGCCTCGAAAATTAAAAAGGTTATTCCCCGGGCAGGAAAAAGGGAAGAGCGGCCATCTTGTTTTTCTAATAGTCAATTCTGGAAATCGCGTTTTGACGGTGCAAATCGATCAAGTTGAGCATCCTGAACAACTTTCCTGTGTGGAGTCATGCAAAATTCGCAAAACCTTGGGAATTACAACATTTTGGTGCAAAAGTGACGTCATAATTTGACCAAAAATCGTCGATTACCGCCAAAGTAAAACATTGACGGGGTTCAAATTTGCACGGGCACACTCGGGTGGGGTATCCGCAAGAAGTAATCACGCTAATTCGGCTTTTCGGGGTGCCTCGAAAATTAAAAAGGTTATTCCCCGGGCAGGAAAAAGGGAAGAGCGGCCATCTTGTTTTTCTAATAGTCAACTCTGGAAATCGCGTTTTGACGGTGCAAATCGACCAAGTTGAGCATCCTGAACAACTTTCCTGTGTGGAGTCATGCAAAATTCGCAAAACCTTGGGAATTACAACTTTTTGGTGCAAAAGTGACGTCATAATTTGACCAAAAATCGTCGATTATCGCCAAAGTAAAACATTGACGGGGTTCAAATTTGCACCGGCACACTCGGGTGGGGTATCCGCAAGAAGTAATCACGCTAATTCGGTTTTTCGGGGTGCCACGAAAATTAAAAAGTTTATTCCCCTGGCAGGGAAAAGGGAAGAGCGGCCATCTTGTTTTTCTAATAGTCAACTCTGGAAATCGCGTTTTGACGGTGCAAATCGACCAAGTTGAGCATCCTGAACAACTTTCCTGTGTGGAGTCATGCAAAATTCGCAAAACCTTGGGAATTACAACTTTTTGGTGCAAAAGTGACGTCATAATTTGACCAAAAATCGTCGATTACCGCCAAAGTAAAACATTGACGGGGTTCAAATTTGCACAGGCACACTCGGGTGGGGTATCCGCAAGAAGTAATCACGCTATTTCGGATTTCGGGGTGCCTCGAAAATTAAAAAGGTTATTCCCCGGGCAGGGAAAAGGGAAGAGCGGCCATCTTGTTTTTCTTATAGTCAACTCTGGAAACCGCGTTTTGACGGTGCAAATCGATCAAGTTGAGCATCCTGAACAACTTTCCTGTGTGGAGTCATGCAAAATTTGCAAAACCTAGGGAAATACAACTTTTGGGTGCAAAAGTGACGTCATAATTTGACCAAAAATCGTCGATTACCGCCAAAGTAAAACATTGACGGGGTTCAAATTTGCACGGGCACACACGGGTGGGGTATCCGCAAGAAGTAATCACGCTAATTCGGCTTTTCGGGGTGCCTCGAAAATTAAAAAGGTTATTCCCCGGGCAGGGAAAAGGGAAGAGCGGCCATCTTGTTTTTCTAATAGTCAACTCTGGAAATCGCGTTTTGACGGTGCAAATCGACCAAGTTGAGCATCATGAACAACTTTCCTGTGTGGAGTCATGCAAAATTTGCAAAACCTAGGGAAATACAACTTTTTGGTGCAAAAGTGACGTCATAATTTGACCAAAAATCGTCGATTACCGCCAAAGTAAAACATTGACGGGGTTCAAATTTGCACGGGCACACTCGGGTGGGGTATCCGCAAGAAGTAATCACGCTAATTCGGTTTTTCGGGGTGCCTCGAAAATTAAAAAGTTTATTCCCCGGCCAGGTAAAAGGGAAGAGCGGCCATCTTGTTTTTCTAGTAGTCAACTCTGGAAATCGCGTTTTGACGGTGCAAATCGACCAAGTTGAGCATCCTGAACAATTTTCCTGTGTGGAGTCATGCAAAATTCGCAAAACCTAGGGAATTACAACTTTTTGGTGCAAAAGTGACGTCATAACTTGACCGAAAATCGTCGATTACCGCCAAAGTAAATCATTGGCGTGCTTCAAATTTGCACCGGCACACTCGGGTGGGGTATCCGCAAGAAGTAATCACGCTAATTCGGCTTTTCGGGGTGCCTCGAAAATTAAAAAGGTTATTCCCCGGGCAGGAAAAAGGGAAGAGCGGCCATCTTGTTTTTCTAATAGTCAATTCTGGAAATCGCGTTTTGACGGTGCAAATCGATCAAGTTGAGCATCCTGAACAACTTTCCTGTGTGGAGTCATGCAAAATTCGCAAAACCTTGGGAATTACAACATTTTGGTGCAAAAGTGACGTCATAATTTGACCAAAAATCGTCGATTACCGCCAAAGTAAAACATTGACGGGGTTCAAATTTGCACGGGCACACTCGGGTGGGGTATCCGCAAGAAGTAATCACGCTAATTCGGCTTTTCGGGGTGCCTCGAAAATTAAAAAGGTTATTCCCCGGGCAGGAAAAAGGGAAGAGCGGCCATCTTGTTTTTCTAATAGTCAACTCTGGAAATCGCGTTTTGACGGTGCAAATCGACCAAGTTGAGCATCCTGAACAACTTTCCTGTGTGGAGTCATGCAAAATTCGCAAAACCTTGGGAATTACAACTTTTTGGTGCAAAAGTGACGTCATAATTTGACCAAAAATCGTCGATTATCGCCAAAGTAAAACATTGACGGGGTTCAAATTTGCACCGGCACACTCGGGTGGGGTATCCGCAAGAAGTAATCACGCTAATTCGGTTTTTCGGGGTGCCACGAAAATTAAAAAGTTTATTCCCCTGGCAGGGAAAAGGGAAGAGCGGCCATCTTGTTTTTCTAATAGTCAACTCTGGAAATCGCGTTTTGACGGTGCAAATCGACCAAGTTGAGCATCCTGAACAACTTTCCTGTGTGGAGTCATGCAAAATTCGCAAAACCTTGGGAATTACAACTTTTTGGTGCAAAAGTGACGTCATAATTTGACCAAAAATCGTCGATTACCGCCAAAGTAAAACATTGACGGGGTTCAAATTTGCACAGGCACACTCGGGTGGGGTATCCGCAAGAAGTAATCACGCTATTTCGGATTTCGGGGTGCCTCGAAAATTAAAAAGGTTATTCCCCGGGCAGGGAAAAGGGAAGAGCGGCCATCTTGTTTTTCTTATAGTCAACTCTGGAAACCGCGTTTTGACGGTGCAAATCGATCAAGTTGAGCATCCTGAACAACTTTCCTGTGTGGAGTCATGCAAAATTTGCAAAACCTAGGGAAATACAACTTTTGGGTGCAAAAGTGACGTCATAATTTGACCAAAAATCGTCGATTACCGCCAAAGTAAAACATTGACGGGGTTCAAATTTGCACGGGCACACACGGGTGGGGTATCCGCAAGAAGTAATCACGCTAATTCGGCTTTTCGGGGTGCCTCGAAAATTAAAAAGGTTATTCCCCGGGCAGGGAAAAGGGAAGAGCGGCCATCTTGTTTTTCTAATAGTCAACTCTGGAAATCGCGTTTTGACGGTGCAAATCGACCAAGTTGAGCATCATGAACAACTTTCCTGTGTGGAGTCATGCAAAATTTGCAAAACCTAGGGAAATACAACTTTTTGGTGCAAAAGTGACGTCATAATTTGACCAAAAATCGTCGATTACCGCCAAAGTAAAACATTGACGGGGTTCAAATTTGCACGGGCACACTCGGGTGGGGTATCCGCAAGAAGTAATCACGCTAATTCGGTTTTTCGGGGTGCCTCGAAAATTAAAAAGTTTATTCCCCGGCCAGGTAAAAGGGAAGAGCGGCCATCTTGTTTTTCTAGTAGTCAACTCTGGAAATCGCGTTTTGACGGTGCAAATCGACCAAGTTGAGCATCCTGAACAATTTTCATGTGTGGAGTCATGCAAAATTCGCAAAACCTAGGGAATTACAACTTTTTGGTGCAAAAGTGACGTCATAACTTGACCGAAAATCGTCGATTACCGCCAAAGTAAATCATTGGCGTGCTTCAAATTTGCACCGGCACACTCGGGTGGGGTATCCGCAAGAAGTAATCACGCTAATTCGGCTTTTCGGGGTGCCTCGAAAATTAAAAAGGTTATTCCCCGGGCAGGAAAAAGGGAAGAGCGGCCATCTTGTTTTTCTAATAGTCAACTCTGGAAATCGCGTTTTGACGGTGCAAATCGATCAAGTTGAGCATCCTGAACAACTTTCCTGTGTGGAGTCATGCAAAATTCGCAAAACCTTGGGAATTACAACATTTTGGTGCAAAAGTGACGTCATAATTTGACAAAAAATCGTCGATTACCGCCAAAGTAAAACATTGACGGGGTTCAAATTTGCACGGGCACACTCGGGTGGGGTATCCGCAAGAAGTAATCACGCTAATTCGGCTTTTCGGGGTGCCTCGAAAATTAAAAAGGTTATTCCCCGGGCAGGAAAAAGGGAAGAGCGGCCATCTTGTTTTTCTAATAGTCAACTCTGGAAATCGCGTTTTGACGGTGCAAATCGACCAAGTTGAGCATCCTGAACAACTTTCCTGTGTGGAGTCATGCAAAATTCGCAAAACCTTGGGAATTACAACTTTTTGGTGCAAAAGTGACGTCATAATTTGACCAAAAATCGTCGATTATCGCCAAAGTAAAACATTGACGGGGTTCAAATTTGCACCGGCACACTCGGGTGGGGTATCCGCAAGAAGTAATCACGCTAATTCGGTTTTTCGGGGTGCCACGAAAATTAAAAAGTTTATTCCCCTGGCAGGGAAAAGGGAAGAGCGGCCATCTTGTTTTTCTAATAGTCAACTCTGGAAATCGCGTTTTGACGGTGCAAATCGACCAAGTTGAGCATCCTGAACAACTTTCCTGTGTGGAGTCATGCAAAATTCGCAAAACCTTGGGAATTACAACTTTTTGGTGCAAAAGTGACGTCATAATTTGACCAAAAATCGTCGATTACCGCCAAAGTAAAACATTGAGGGGGTTCAAATTTGCACCGGCACACTCGGGTGGGGTATCCGCAAGAAGTAATCACGCTAATTCGGCTTTTCGGGGTGCCTCGAAAATTAAAAAGGTTATTCCCCGGGCAGGAAAAAGGGAAGAGCGGCCATCTTGTTTTTCTAATAGTCAACTCTGGAAATCGCGTTTTGACGGTGCAAATCGATCAAGTTGAGCATCCTGAACAACTTTCCTGTGTGGAGTCATGCAAAATTCGCAAAACCTTGGGAATTACAACATTTTGGTGCAAAAGTGACGTCATAATTTGACAAAAAATCGTCGATTACCGCCAAAGTAAAACATTGACGGGGTTCAAATTTGCACGGGCACACTCGGGTGGGGTATCCGCAAGAAGTAATCACGCTAATTCGGCTTTTCGGGGTGCCTCGAAAATTAAAAAGGTTATTCCCCGGGCAGGAAAAAGGGAAGAGCGGCCATCTTGTTTTTCTAATAGTCAACTCTGGAAATCGCGTTTTGACGGTGCAAATCGACCAAGTTGAGCATCCTGAACAACTTTCCTGTGTGGAGTCATGCAAAATTCGCAAAACCTTGGGAATTACAACTTTTTGGTGCAAAAGTGACGTCATAATTTGACCAAAAATCGTCGATTATCGCCAAAGTAAAACATTGACGGGGTTCAAATTTGCACCGGCACACTCGGGTGGGGTATCCGCAAGAAGTAATCACGCTAATTCGGTTTTTCGGGGTGCCACGAAAATTAAAAAGTTTATTCCCCTGGCAGGGAAAAGGGAAGAGCGGCCATCTTGTTTTTCTAATAGTCAACTCTGGAAATCGCGTTTTGACGGTGCAAATCGACCAAGTTGAGCATCCTGAACAACTTTCCTGTGTGGAGTCATGCAAAATTCGCAAAACCTTGGGAATTACAACTTTTTGGTGCAAAAGTGACGTCATAATTTGACCAAAAATCGTCGATTACCGCCAAAGTAAAACATTGAGGGGGTTCAAATTTGCACCGGCACACTCGGGTGGGGTATCCGCAAGAAGTAATCACGCTAATTCGGTTTTTCGGGGTGCCACGAAAATTTAAAAGTTTATTCCCCGGGCAGGGAAAAGGGAAGAGCGGCCATCTTGTTTTTCTAATAGTCAACTCTGGAAATCGCGTTTTGACGGTGCAAATCGATCAAGTTGAGCATCCTGAACAACTTTCCTGTGTGGAGTCTTGCAAAATTCGCAAAACCTTGGGAATTACAACATTTTGGTGCAAAAGTGACGTCATAATTTGACCAAAAATCGTCGATTACCGCCAAAGTAAAACATTGACGGGGTTCAAATTTGCACGGGCACACTCGGGTGGGGTATCCGCAAGAAGTAATCACGCTAATTCGGCTTTTCGGGGTGCCTCGAAAATTAAAAAGGTTATTCCCCGGGCAGGAAAAAGGGAAGAGCGGCCATCTTGTTTTTCTAATAGTCAACTCTGGAAATCGCGTTTTGACGGTGCAAATCGACCAAGTTGAGCATCCTGAACAACTTTCCTGTGTGGAGTCATGCAAAATTCGCAAAACCTAGGGAAATACAACTTTTTGGTGCAAAAGTGACGTCATAATTTGACCAAAAATCGTCGATTACCGCCAAAGTAAAACATTGACGGGGTTCAAATTTGCACGGGCACACTCGGGTGGGGTATCCGCAAGAAGTAATCACGCTAATTCGGCTTTTCGGGGTGCCTCGAAAATTAAAAAGGTTATTCCCCGGGCAGGGAAAAGGGAAGAGCGGCCATCTTGTTTTTCTAATAGTCAACTCTGGAAATCGCGTTTTGACGGTGCAAATCGACCAAGTTGAGCATCCTGAACAACTTTCCTGTGTGGAGTCATGCAAAATTTGCAAAACCTAGGGAAATACAACTTTTTGGTGCAAAAGTGACGTCATAATTTGACCAAAAATCGTCGATTACCGCCAAAGTAAAACATTGACGGGGTTCAAATTTGCACGGGCACACTCGGGTGGGGTATCCGCAAGAAGTAATCACGCTAATTCGGTTTTTCAGGGTGCCACGAAAATTAAAAAGTTTATTCCCCGGCCAGGTAAAAGGGAAGAGCGGCCATCTTGTTTTTCTAGTAGTCAACTCTGGAAATCGCGTTTTGACGGTGCAAATCGACCAAGTTGAGCATCCTGAACAACTTTCCTGTGTGGAGTCATGCAAAATTCGCAAAACCTAGGAAATTACAACTTTTTGGTGCAAAAGTGACGTCATAACTTGACCAAAAATCGTCGATTACCGCCAAAGTAAATCATTGGCGTGCTTCAAATTTGCACCGGCACACTCGGGTGGGGTATCCGCAAGAAGTAATCACGCTTATTCGGCTTTTCGGGGTGCCTCGAAAATTAAAAAGTTTATTCCCCGGGCAGGAAAAAGGGAAGAGCGGCCATCTTGTTTTTCTAATAGTCAACTCTGGAAATCGCGTTTTGACGGTGCAAATCGACCAAGTTGAGCATCCTGAACAACTTTCCTGTGTGGAGTCATGCAAAATTTGCAAAACCTAGGGAAATACAACTTTTTGGTGCAAAAGTGACGTCATAATTTGACCAAAAATCGTCGATTACCGCCAAAGTAAAACATTGACGGGGTTCAAATTTGCACGGGCACACTCGGGTGGGGTATCCGCAAGAAGTAATCACGCTAATTCGGTTTTTCAGGGTGCCACGAAAATTAAAAAGTTTATTCCCCGGCCAGGTAAAAGGGAAGAGCGGCCATCTTGTTTTTCTAGTAGTCAACTCTGGAAATCGCGTTTTGACGGTGCAAATCGACCAAGTTGAGCATCCTGAACAACTTTCCTGTGTGGAGTCATGCAAAATTCGCAAAACCTAGGAAATTACAACTTTTTGGTGCAAAAGTGACGTCATAACTTGACCAAAAATCGTCGATTACCGCCAAAGTAAATCATTGGCGTGCTTCAAATTTGCACCGGCACACTCGGGTGGGGTATCCGCAAGAAGTAATCACGCTTATTCGGCTTTTCGGGGTGCCTCGAAAATTAAAAAGTTTATTCCCCGGGCAGGAAAAAGGGAAGAGCGGCCATCTTGTTTTTCTAATAGTCAACTCTGGAAATCGCGTTTTGACGGTGCAAATCGACCAAGTTGAGCATCCTGAACAACTTTCCTGTGTGGAGTCATGCAAAATTCGCAAAACCTTGGGAATTACAACTTTTTGGTGCAAAAGTGACGTCATAATTTGACCAAAAATCGTCGATTATCGCCAAAGTAAAACATTGTCGGGGTTCAAATTTGCACCGGCACACTCGGGTGGGGTATCCGCAAGAAGTAATCACGCTAATTCGGCTTTTCGGGGTGCCTCGAAAATTAAAAAGGTTATTCCCCGGGCAGGGAAAAGGGAAGAGCGGCCATCTTGTTTTTCTAATAGTCAACTCTGGAAATCGCGTTTTGACGATGCAAATCGACCAAGTTGAGCATCATGAACAACTTTCCTGTGTGGAGTCATGCAAAATTTGCAAAACCTAGGGAAATACAACTTTTTGGTGCAAAAGTGACGTCATAATTTGACCAAAAATCGTCGATTACCGCCAAAGTAAAACATTGACGGGGTTCAAATTTGCACGGGCACACTCAGGTGGGGTATCCGCAAGAAGTAATCACGCTAATTCGGTTTTTCGGGGTGCCTCGAAAATTAAAAAGTTTATTCCCCGGCCAGGTAAAAGGGAAGAGCGGCCATCTTGTTTTTCTAGTAGTCAACTCTGGAAATCGCGTTTTGACGGTGCAAATCGACCAAGTTGAGCATCCTGAACAATTTTCCTGTGTGGAGTCATGCAAAATTCGCAAAACCTAGGGAATTACAACTTTTTGGTGCAAAAGTGACGTCATAACTTGACCGAAAATCGTCGATTACCGCCAAAGTAAATCATTGGCGTGCTTCAAATTTGCACCGGCACACTCGGGTGGGGTATCCGCAAGAAGTAATCACGCTAATTCGGTTTTTCGGGGTGCCACGAAAATTAAAAAGTTTATTCCCCGGGCAGGGAAAAGGGAAGAGCGGCCATCTTGTTTTTCTAATAGTCAACTCTGGAAATCGCGTTTTGACGGTGCAAATCGACCAAGTTGAGCATCCTGAACAACTTTCCTGTGTGGAGTCATGCAAAATTCGCAAAACCTTGGGAATTACAACTTTTTGGTGCAAAAGTGACGTCATAATTTGACCAAAAATCGTCGATTACCGCCAAAGAAAAACATTGAGGGGGTTCAAATTTGCACAGGCACACTCGGGTGGGGTATCCGCAAGAAGTAATCACGCTAATTCGGATTTCGGGGTGCCTCGAAAATTAAAAAGGTTATTCCCCGGGCAGGGAAAAGGGAAGAGCGGCCATCTTGTTTTTCTTATAGTCAACTCTGGAAACCGCGTTTTGACGGTGCAAATCGATCAAGTTGAGCATCCTGAACAACTTTCCTGTGTGGAGTCATGCAAAATTTGCAAAACCTAGGGAAATACAACTTTTTGGTGCAAAAGTGACGTCATAATTTGACCAAAAATCGTCGATTACCGCCAAAGTAAAACATTGACGGGGTTCAAATTTGCACGGGCACACTCGGGTGGGGTATCCGCAAGAAGTAATCACGCTAATTCGGCTTTTCGGGGTGCCTCGAAAATTAAAAAGGTTATTCCCCGGGCAGGGAAAAGGGAAGAGCGGCCATCTTGTTTTTCTAATAGTCAACTCTGGAAATCGCGTTTTGACGGTGCAAATCGACCAAGTTGAGCATCCTGAACAACTTTCCTGTGTGGAGTCATGCAAAATTTGCAAAACCTAGGGAAATACAACTTTTTGGTGCAAAAGTGACGTCATAATTTGACCAAAAATCGTCGATTACCGCCAAAGTAAAACATTGACGGGGTTCAAATTTGCACGGGCACACTCGGGTGGGGTATCCGCAAGAAGTAATCACGCTAATTCGGTTTTTCAGGGTGCCACGAAAATTAAAAAGTTTATTCCCCGGCCAGGTAAAAGGGAAGAGCGGCCATCTTGTTTTTCTAGTAGTCAACTCTGGAAATCGCGTTTTGACGGTGCAAATCGACCAAGTTGAGCATCCTGAACAACTTTCCTGTGTGGAGTCATGCAAAATTCGCAAAACCTAGGAAATTACAACTTTTTGGTGCAAAAGTGACGTCATAACTTGACCAAAAATCGTCGATTACCGCCAAAGTAAATCATTGGCGTGCTTCAAATTTGCACCGGCACACTCGGGTGGGGTATCCGCAAGAAGTAATCACGCTTATTCGGCTTTTCGGGGTGCCTCGAAAATTAAAAAGGTTATTCCCCGGGCAGGGAAAAGGGAAGAGCGGCCATCTTGTTTTTCTAATAGTCAACTCTGGAAATCGCGTTTTGACGGTGCAAATCGACCAAGTTGAGCATCCTGAACAACTTTCCTGTGTGGAGTCATGCAAAATTCGCAAAACCTTGGGAATTACAACTTTTTGGTGCAAAAGTGACGTCATAATTTGACCAAAAATCGTCGATTACCGCCAAAGTAAAACATTGAGGGGGTTGAAATTTGCACCGGCACACTCGGGTGGGGTATCCGCAAGAAGTAATCACGCTAATTCGGATTTCGGGGTGCCACGAAAATTAAAAAGGTTATTCCCCGGGCAGGGAAAAGGGAAGAGCGGCCATCTTGTTTTTCTTATAGTCAACTCTGGAAACCGCGTTTTGACGGTGCAAATCGATCAAGTTGAGCATACTGAACAACTTTCCTGTGTGGAGTCATGCAAAATTCGCAAAACCTAGGGAATTACAACTTTTTGGTGCAAAAGTGACGTCATAATTTGACCAAAAATCGTCGATTACCGCCAAAGTAAAACATTGGCGTGGTTCAAATTTGCACGGGCACACTCGGGTGGGGTATCCGCAAGAAGTAATCACGCTAATTCGGATTTCGGGGTGCCTCGAAAATTAAAAAGGTTATTCCCCGGGCAGGGAAAAGGGAAGAGCGGCCATCTTGTTTTTCTAATAGTCAACTCTGGAAATCGCGTTTTGACGGTGCAAATCGACCAAGTTGAGCATTCTGAACAACTTTCCTGTGTGGAGTCATGCAAAAATCGCAAAACCTTGGGAATTACAACTTTTTGGTGCAAAATTGACGGCATAATTTGACCAAAAATCGTCGATTACCGCCAAAGAAAAACATTGACGGGGTTCAAATTTGCACCGGCACACTCGGGTGGGGTATCCGCAAGAAGTAATCACGCTAATTCGGCTTTTCGGGGTGCCTCGAAAATTAAAAAGGTTATTCCCCGGGCAGGAAAAAGGGGAGAGCGGCCATCTTGTTTTTCTAATAGTCAACTCTGGTAATCGCGTTTTGACGGTGCAAATCGACCAAGTTGAGCATCCTGAACAACTTTCCTGTGTGGAGTCATGCAAAATTCGCAAAACCTTGGGAATTACAACTTTTTGGTGCAAAAGTGACGTCATAATTTGACCAAAAATCGTCGATTATCGCCAAAGTAAAACATTGACGGGGTTCAAATTTGCACCGGCACACTCGGGTGGGGTATCCGCAAGAAGTAATCACGCTAATTCGGTTTTTCGGGGTGCCACGAAAATTAAAAAGTTTATTCCCCTGGCAGGGAAAAGGGAAGAGCGGCCATCTTGTTTTTCTAATAGTCAACTCTGGAAATCGCGTTTTGACGGTGCAAATCGACCAAGTTGAGCATCCTGAACAACTTTCCTGTGTGGAGTCATGCAAAATTCGCAAAACCTTGGGAATTACAACTTTTTGGTGCAAAAGTGACGTCATAATTTGACCAAAAATCGTCGATTACCGCCAAAGTAAAACATTGAGGGGGTTCAAATTTGCACCGGCACACTCGGGTGGGGTATCCGCAAGAAGTAATCACGCTAATTCGGTTTTTCGGGGTGCCTCGAAAATTAAAAAGTTTATTCCCCGGGCAGGGAAAAGGGAAGAGCGGCCATCTTGTTTTTCTAATAGTCAACTCTGGAAATCGCGTTTTGACGGTGCAAATCGACCAAGTTGAGCATCCTGAACAACTTTCCTGTGTGGAGTCATGCAAAATTCGCAAAACCTTGGGAATTACAACATTTTGGTGCAAAAGTGACGTCATAATTTGACCAAAAATCGTCGATTACCGCCAAAGTAAAGCATTGACGGGGTTCAAATTTGCACCGGCACACTCGGGTGGGGTATCCGCAAGAAGTAATCACGCTAATTCGGCTTTTCGGGGTGCCTCGAAAATTAAAAAGGTTATTCCCCGGGCAGGAAAAAGGGAAGAGCGGCCATCTTGTTTTTCTAATAGTCAACTCTGGAAATCGCGTTTTGACGGTGCAAATCGACCAAGTTGAGCATCCTGAACAACTTTCCTGTGTGGAGTCATGCAAAATTCGCAAAACCTTGGGAATTACAACTTTTTGGTGCAAAAGTGACGTCATAATTTGGCCCAAAATCGTCGATTATCGCCAAAGTAAAACATTGACGGGGTTCAAATTTGCACCGGCACACTCGGGTGGGGTATCCGCAAGAAGTAATCACGCTAATTCGGTTTTTCGGGGTGCCACGAAAATTAAAAAGTTTATTCCCCTGGCAGGGAAAAGGGAAGAGCGGCCATCTTGTTTTTCTAATAGTCAACTCTGGAAATCGCGTTTTGACGGTGCAAATCGACCAAGTTGAGCATCCTGAACAACTTTCCTGTGTGGAGTCATGCAAAATTCGCAAAACCTTGGGAATTACAACTTTTTGGTGCAAAAGTGACGTCATAATTTGGCCCAAAATCGTCGATTATCGCCAAAGTAAAACATTGACGGGGTTCAAATTTGCACCGGCACACTCGGGTGGGGTATCCGCAAGAAGTAATCACGCTAATTCGGATTTCGGGGTGCCACGAAAATTAAAAAGGTTATTTACCGGGCAGTGAAAAGGGAAGAGCGGCCATCTTGTTTTTCTTATAGTCAACTCTGGAAACCGCGTTTTGACGGTGCAAATCGATCAAGTTGAGCATACTGAACAACTTTCCTGTGTGGAGTCATGCAAAATTCGCAAAACCTAGGGAATTACAACTTTTTGGTGCAAAAGTGACGTCATAATTTGACCCAAAATCGTCGATTACCGCCAAAGTAAAACATTGGCGTGCTTCAAATTTGCACGGGCACACTCGGGTGGGGTATCCGCAAGAAGTTCACGCTAATTCGGATTTCGGGGTGCCTCGAAAATTAAAAAGGTTATTCCCCGGGCAGGGAAAAGGGAAGAGCGGCCATCTTGTTTTTCTAATAGTCAACTCTGGAAATCGCGTTTTGACGGTGCAAATCGACCAAGTTGAGCATCCTGAACAACTTTCCTGTGTGGAGTCATGCAAAAATCGCAAAACCTTGGGAATTACAACATTTTGGTGCAAAAGTGACGTCATAATTTGACCAAAAATCGTCGATTACCGCCAAAGAAAAACATTGACGGGGTTCAAATTTGCACCGGCACACTCGGGTGGGGTATCCGCAAGAAGTAATCACGCTAATTCGGCTTTTCGGGGTGCCTCGAAAATTAAAAAGGTTATTCCCCGGGCAGGAAAAAGGGAAGAGCGGCCATCTTGTTTTTCTAATAGTCAACTCTGGAAATCGCGTTTTGACGGTGCAAATCGACCAAGTTGAGCATCCTGAACAACTTTCCTGTTTGGAGTCATGCAAAATTCGCAAAACCTTGGGAATTACAACTTTTTGGTGCAAAAGTGACGTCATAATTTGACCAAAAATCGTCGATTATCGCCAAAGTAAAACATTGACGGGGTTCAAATTTGCACCAGCACACTCGGGTTGGGTATCCGCAAGAAGTAATCACGCTAATTCGGCTTTTCGGGGTGCCTCGAAAATTAAAAAGTTTATTCCCCGGGCAGGAAAAAGGGAAGAGCGGCCATCTTGTTTTTCTAATAGTCAACTCTGGAAATCGCGTTTTGACGGTGCAAATCGACCAAGTTGAGCATCCTGAACAACTTTCCTGTGTGGAGTCATGCAAAATTCGCAAAACCTTGGGAATTACAACTTTTTGGTGCAAAAGTGACGTCATAATTTGACCAAAAATCGTCGATTATCGCCAAAGTAAAACATTGTCGGGGTTCAAATTTGCACCGGCACACTCGGGTGGGGTATCCGCAAGAAGTAATCACGCTAATTCGGCTTTTCGGGGTGCCACGAAAATTAAAAAGTTTATTCCCCGGGCAGGGAAAAGGGAAGAGCGGCCATCTTGTTTTTCTAATAGTCAACTCTGGAAATCGCGTTTTGACGGTGCAAATCGACCAAGTTGAGCATCCTGAACAACTTTCCTGTGTGGAGTCATGCAAAATTCGCAAAACCTTGGGAATTACAACTTTTTGGTGCAAAAGTGACGTCATAATTTGACCAAAAATCGTCGATTACCGCCAAAGTAAAACATTGACGGGGTTCAAATTTGCACCGGCACACTCGGGTGGGGTATCCGCAAGAAGTAATCACGCTAATTCGGATTTCGGGGTGCCACGAAAATTAAAAAGGTTATTTACCGGGCAGTGAAAAGGGAAGAGCGGCCATCTTGTTTTTCTTATAGTCAACTCTGGAAACCGCGTTTTGACGGTGCAAATCGATCAAGTTGAGCATACTGAACAACTTTCCTGTGTGGAGTCATGCAAAATTCGCAAAACCTAGGGAATTACAACTTTTTGGTGCAAAAGTGACGTCATAATTTGACCCAAAATCGTCGATTACCGCCAAAGTAAAACATTGGCGTGCTTCAAATTTGCACGGGCACACTCGGGTGGGGTATCCGCAAGAAGTTCACGCTAATTCGGATTTCGGGGTGCCTCGAAAATTAAAAAGGTTATTCCCCGGGCAGGGAAAAGGGAAGAGCGGCCATCTTGTTTTTCTAATAGTCAACTCTGGAAATCGCGTTTTGACGGTGCAAATCGACCAAGTTGAGCATCCTGAACAACTTTCCTGTGTGGAGTCATGCAAAAATCGCAAAACCTTGGGAATTACAACATTTTGGTGCAAAAGTGACGTCATAATTTGACCAAAAATCGTCGATTACCGCCAAAGAAAAACATTGACGGGGTTCAAATTTGCACCGGCACACTCGGGTGGGGTATCCGCAAGAAGTAATCACGCTAATTCGGCTTTTCGGGGTGCCTCGAAAATTAAAAAGGTTATTCCCCGGGCAGGAAAAAGGGAAGAGCGGCCATCTTGTTTTTCTAATAGTCAACTCTGGAAATCGCGTTTTGACGGTGCAAATCGACCAAGTTGAGCATCCTGAACAACTTTCCTGTTTGGAGTCATGCAAAATTCGCAAAACCTTGGGAATTACAACTTTTTGGTGCAAAAGTGACGTCATAATTTGACCAAAAATCGTCGATTATCGCCAAAGTAAAACATTGACGGGGTTCAAATTTGCACCAGCACACTCGGGTTGGGTATCCGCAAGAAGTAATCACGCTAATTCGGCTTTTCGGGGTGCCTCGAAAATTAAAAAGTTTATTCCCCGGGCAGGAAAAAGGGAAGAGCGGCCATCTTGTTTTTCTAATAGTCAACTCTGGAAATCGCGTTTTGACGGTGCAAATCGACCAAGTTGAGCATCCTGAACAACTTTCCTGTGTGGAGTCATGCAAAATTCGCAAAACCTTGGGAATTACAACTTTTTGGTGCAAAAGTGACGTCATAATTTGACCAAAAATCGTCGATTATCGCCAAAGTAAAACATTGTCGGGGTTCAAATTTGCACCGGCACACTCGGGTGGGGTATCCGCAAGAAGTAATCACGCTAATTCGGCTTTTCGGGGTGCCACGAAAATTAAAAAGTTTATTCCCCGGGCAGGGAAAAGGGAAGAGCGGCCATCTTGTTTTTCTAATAGTCAACTCTGGAAATCGCGTTTTGACGGTGCAAATCGACCAAGTTGAGCATCCTGAACAACTTTCCTGTGTGGAGTCATGCAAAATTCGCAAAACCTTGGGAATTACAACTTTTTGGTGCAAAAGTGACGTCATAATTTGACCAAAAATCGTCGATTACCGCCAAAGTAAAACATTGACGGGGTTCAAATTTGCACAGGCACACTCGGGTGGGGTATCCGCAAGAAGTAATCACGCTAATTCGGCTTTTCGGGGTGCCTCGAAAATTAAAAAGGTTATTCCCCGGGCAGGAAAAAGGGAAGAGCGGCCATCTTGTTTTTCTAATAGTCAACTCTGGAAATCGCGTTTTGACGGTGCAAATCGACCAAGTTGAGCATCCTGAACAACTTTCCTGTGTGGAGTCATGCAAAATTCGCAAAACCTTGGGAATTACAACTTTTTGGTGCAAAAGTGACGTCATAATTTGGCCCAAAATCGTCGATTATCGCCAAAGTAAAACATTGACGGGGTTCAAATTTGCACCGGCACACTCGGGTGGGGTATCCGCAAGAAGTAATCACGCTAATTCGGTTTTTCGGGGTGCCACGAAAATTAAAAAGTTTATTCCCCTGGCAGGGAAAAGGGAAGAGCGGCCATCTTGTTTTTCTAATAGTCAACTCTGGAAATCGCGTTTTGACGGTGCAAATCGACCAAGTTGAGCATCCTGAACAACTTTCCTGTGTGGAGTCATGCAAAATTCGCAAAACCTTGGGAATTACAACTTTTTGGTGCAAAAGTGACGTCATAATTTGGCCCAAAATCGTCGATTATCGCCAAAGTAAAACATTGACGGGGTTCAAATTTGCACCGGCACACTCGGGTGGGGTATCCGCAAGAAGTAATCACGCTAATTCGGATTTCGGGGTGCCACGAAAATTAAAAAGGTTATTTACCGGGCAGTGAAAAGGGAAGAGCGGCCATCTTGTTTTTCTTATAGTCAACTCTGGAAACCGCGTTTTGACGGTGCAAATCGATCAAGTTGAGCATACTGAACAACTTTCCTGTGTGGAGTCATGCAAAATTCGCAAAACCTAGGGAATTACAACTTTTTGGTGCAAAAGTGACGTCATAATTTGACCCAAAATCGTCGATTACCGCCAAAGTAAAACATTGGCGTGCTTCAAATTTGCACGGGCACACTCGGGTGGGGTATCCGCAAGAAGTTCACGCTAATTCGGATTTCGGGGTGCCTCGAAAATTAAAAAGGTTATTCCCCGGGCAGGGAAAAGGGAAGAGCGGCCATCTTGTTTTTCTAATAGTCAACTCTGGAAATCGCGTTTTGACGGTGCAAATCGACCAAGTTGAGCATCCTGAACAACTTTCCTGTGTGGAGTCATGCAAAAATCGCAAAACCTTGGGAATTACAACATTTTGGTGCAAAAGTGACGTCATAATTTGACCAAAAATCGTCGATTACCGCCAAAGAAAAACATTGACGGGGTTCAAATTTGCACCGGCACACTCGGGTGGGGTATCCGCAAGAAGTAATCACGCTAATTCGGCTTTTCGGGGTGCCTCGAAAATTAAAAAGGTTATTCCCCGGGCAGGAAAAAGGGAAGAGCGGCCATCTTGTTTTTCTAATAGTCAACTCTGGAAATCGCGTTTTGACGGTGCAAATCGACCAAGTTGAGCATCCTGAACAACTTTCCTGTTTGGAGTCATGCAAAATTCGCAAAACCTTGGGAATTACAACTTTTTGGTGCAAAAGTGACGTCATAATTTGACCAAAAATCGTCGATTATCGCCAAAGTAAAACATTGACGGGGTTCAAATTTGCACCAGCACACTCGGGTTGGGTATCCGCAAGAAGTAATCACGCTAATTCGGCTTTTCGGGGTGCCTCGAAAATTAAAAAGTTTATTCCCCGGGCAGGAAAAAGGGAAGAGCGGCCATCTTGTTTTTCTAATAGTCAACTCTGGAAATCGCGTTTTGACGGTGCAAATCGACCAAGTTGAGCATCCTGAACAACTTTCCTGTGTGGAGTCATGCAAAATTCGCAAAACCTTGGGAATTACAACTTTTTGGTGCAAAAGTGACGTCATAATTTGACCAAAAATCGTCGATTATCGCCAAAGTAAAACATTGTCGGGGTTCAAATTTGCACCGGCACACTCGGGTGGGGTATCCGCAAGAAGTAATCACGCTAATTCGGCTTTTCGGGGTGCCACGAAAATTAAAAAGTTTATTCCCCGGGCAGGGAAAAGGGAAGAGCGGCCATCTTGTTTTTCTAATAGTCAACTCTGGAAATCGCGTTTTGACGGTGCAAATCGACCAAGTTGAGCATCCTGAACAACTTTCCTGTGTGGAGTCATGCAAAATTCGCAAAACCTTGGGAATTACAACTTTTTGGTGCAAAAGTGACGTCATAATTTGACCAAAAATCGTCGATTACCGCCAAAGTAAAACATTGAGGGGGTTCAAATTTGCACAGGCACACTCGGGTGGGGTATCCGCAAGAAGTAATCACGCTAATTCGGATTTCGGGGTGCCTCGAAAATTAAAAAGGTTATTCCCCGGGCAGGGAAAATGGAAGAGCGGCCATCTTGTTTTTCTTATAGTCAACTCTGGAAACCGCGTTTTGACGGTGCAAATCGATCAAGTTGAGCATCCTGAACAACTTTCCTGTGTGGAGTCATGCAAAATTCGCAAAACCTTGGGAATTACAACTTTTTGGTGCAAAAGTGACGTCATAATTTGACCAAAAATCGTCGATTATCGCCAAAGTAAAACATTGACGGGGTTCAAATTTGCACCAGCACACTCGGGTTGGGTATCCGCAAGAAGTAATCACGCTAATTCGGCTTTTCGGGGTGCCTCGAAAATTAAAAAGTTTATTCCCCGGGCAGGAAAAAGGGAAGAGCGGCCATCTTGTTTTTCTAATAGTCAACTCTGGAAATCGCGTTTTGACGGTGCAAATCGACCAAGTTGAGCATCCTGAACAACTTTCCTGTGTGGAGTCATGCAAAATTCGCAAAACCTTGGGAATTACAACTTTTTGGTGCAAAAGTGACGTCATAATTTGACCAAAAATCGTCGATTATCGCCAAAGTAAAACATTGACGGGGTTCAAATTTGCACCGGCACACTCGGGTGGGGTATCCGCAAGAAGTAATCACGCTAATTCGGCTTTTCGGGGTGCCACGAAAATTAAAAAGTTTATTCCCCTGGCAGGGAAAAGGGAAGAGCGGCCATCTTGTTTTTCTAATAGTCAACTCTGGAAATCGCGTTTTGACGGTGCAAATCGACCAAGTTGAGCATCCTGAACAACTTTCCTGTGTGGAGTCATGCAAAATTCGCAAAACCTTGGGAATTACAACTTTTTGGTGCAAAAGTGACGTCATAATTTGACCAAAAATCGTCGATTACCGCCAAAGTAAAACATTGAGGGGGTTCAAATTTGCTCAGGCACACTCGGGTGGGGTATCCGCAAGAAGTAATCACGCTAATTCGGATTTCGGGGTGCCTCGAAAATTAAAAAGGTTATTCCCCGGGCAGGGAAAATGGAAGAGCGGCCATCTTGTTTTTCTTATAGTCAACTCTGGAAACCGCGTTTTGACGGTGCAAATCGATCAAGTTGAGCATCCTGAACAACTTTCCTGTGTGGAGTCATGCAAAATTTGCAAAACCTAGGGAAATACAACTTTTTGGTGCAAAAGTGACGTCATAATTTGACCAAAAATCGTCGATTACCGCCAAAGTAAAACATTGACGGGGTTCAAATTTGCACGGGCACACTCGGGTGGGGTATCCGCAAGAAGTAATCACGCTAATTCGGCTTTTCGGGGTGCCTCGAAAATTAAAAAGGTTATTCCCCGGGCAGGGAAAAGGGAAGAGCGGCCATCTTGTTTTTCTAATAGTCAACTGTGGAAATCGCGTTTTGACGGTGCAAATCGACCAAGTTGAGCATCCTGAACAACT